>NC_133648.1:52672078-52979859 GCF_009905375.1 Apium graveolens | reverse complement strand
ACAATTTAAGAACAAGGGTTGTCATGGAATCTATCTATGTCTCTTTTGATGATAAGAAGATTACTGGACTTGAAGATTTCAATGATCATGATAAGCTGAGATTTGAGAATGAAGTTTTAAATTCTGACTTTGTAAATTCTGATAGTCTAAATCCTGATACTGCAAACTCTGATGGGTTAAACACTGATGTTATTGAAACTATGGTGACTATGCCAAAGGAAAATGCACATGTGCAGGGGGGCATATTGAAGATCCAACCACATCTCAAGAAGCATCAGAACCTAGAACAGGCTCTTCAAGTTCTGATTCATCAAGTTTTGATGGGCCAAGTTCTGATAATTCTGGAAACTCAAATTCTGATTCATCAAGTTCTGATGGGCCAAGTTCTAATAATTCTGGAAACTCAAATTCTGAAGGATCCAACTCGGAGAGTATAATTTCAGGGGGAGCATCAGAAAATGTTGATGGAGACAACATGGATCATGGGGGAGCATCCAGTTCTAGAGATAACCTTCCATCTGCAAGGAAGTGGACAAAAGCATATACACCTGACTTGATTATTGGAGATCCTGAAGCAAGTGTTAGAACTAGAACATCAACATCAAATGAATGTCTCTATCATTCTTTTCTTTCTCAGACTGAACCAAAGAAAGTGGAAGAAGCACTTCAAGATGCTGATTGGGTGCAAGCAATGTAGGAAGAGTTAAATGAATTTAAAAGAAATAAAGTCTGGACCCTAGTGCCAAGACCAAAAAATAAATCAGTTGTTGGTATAAAATGGGTGTTCAGAAACAAAACTGATAGTGATGGAATAATTACAAGGAATAAAGCAAGAATGGTTGCAAAAGGATATTCTCAACCGGAGGGAATTGATTATGATGAAACATTTGCACCAGTTGCTAGATTGGAAGCCATAAGGATATTTCTGGCTTATGCTGCTCACAAAAAGTTTAAATTCTTTCAAATGGATGTAAAAAGTCTTTTCTTAATGGAGAATTGGAAGACGAAGTATATGTTGAACAACCTCCAGGTTTTGTAGATTCAAAATTTCCTCATCATGTCTACAGACTTGATAAAGCACTTTATGGCCTTAAACAAGCTCCAAGAGCATGGTATGAGACATTAGCTCAGTTTCTTCTGGAAAGTGGATTTAACAAAGGGACTATTGATAAAACTTTATTCTATATCAACCATGGAAATGAATTACTTTTGGTGCAGATATATGTTGATGATATCATTTTTGGTTCTACCAATGACAGACTTTGTAAAAGGTTTGCAAAACTAATATAGTCAAGATATCAAATGAGTATGATGGGAGAACTTAGCTATTTTCTGGGTCTTTAAGTCAAGCAGAATAAGGAAGGAACTTTTATTTGTCAATCTAAGTACACCAGAAATTTGTTGAAGAAATTTGGAATGCAAGACTGTTCAAGTGCATCCACTCATATGGCCACTATAACAAAATTGGATAAGGATACTGGTACATCATTAGATATTACTGATTACAGAGGTATGATTGGCTCACTACTCTATCTAACTGCAAGTAGACATGATATCATGTATGCTACCTGTCTTTGTGCAAGATTTCAAGAGAGAACCTCACTTAACAGCTGTGAAAAGAATTTTCAAGTACCTTAAGGGTACAGCTAATCTAGGATTGTGGTATCCTAGGGAATCAGACTTTAACCTAATAGGTTACTCAGATGCAGATTTTGCAGGATGCAAAATTGACAGGAAAAGCACAAGTGGAAGCTGCCAATTTCTTGGAGGCAGATTAGTTTCTTGGTTTAGCAAGAAACAAAAGTCAATTTCCATATCAATTGCAGAAGCAGAGTACATAGCTGGAGGAAGCTTTTGTGCACAGATTCTTTGGATGAAGAATTAGTTACTGGATTATGGGTTAGAATTTTCTAAAATCCCTATTTACTGTGATAATCAAAGTGCTATTGCTATGACAGGTAATCCAGTTCAGCATTCAATGACAAAGCACATCAGCATAAGGTACCATTTCATAAGGGAGCATGTGATGAAAGGTACAGTGGAATTGCATTTTGTTCCAACAGAACAACAATAGCAGATATCTTCACAAAACCACTGTGTGAAGCTACTTTTATAAGATTGGTAAATGAACTTGGAATGGTTTCAGGTTCTTTCTCCAAATCTGTTTAGTTTATGTTCTGATACATCAGACTTTATGATCAGTATTTACATATATTACTATCTTTATATATTCTATGCTTAAATTGATATTTACTTAAGTGATGATTGTTGTCTGATGTGAATTTCTAAACTCTGATAGTGATATGAATGTTTTTGTGACTATTCAATCCAATGAGGATAACTGTGCTAGATGTTGACCTAGTAGTCTTTAATATACTAAAGATCCCATGTTTGAAGTTATTGTTCATGTGGAAATCTTTTAACACAAGCAAATTCTGATATTGAGATTGGCTATGTTTACTTTGTGTATCTTATTACTAAGTCAAAAACTAGAATGGTGCTTCTTATCTGTTAAGTTCTGATGTTTGTAAATCTTATGGATGTACTAAGTGTCGATAAGCCTCACTTATCAAAAGCAAAAGAAAAGAAAAGAAAAGAAATAAATATCAGGTACTCATTTGAGATCTAGAAAAAAATGTATGTGGAAGGGAAGACCCAAGTGCATTGCTGGTATTAAGTTATATGCATTAGAAAAGCAAATAAAATTTTCCTGGTGACTTTTCACACTCTATGATTACTGGAGAAATACTCTGATAAACAGCATAAATTCTGATAAGCAGTCGTGACTCACTTAAACTGAGAAGCCACTGTAAAAAGGAATTTCAAAAGATGCATAAAATGAGCACAAAACAGTTGAGGTGGACTCATGCATGAACTCATTCTATAGTAGACTTCAGACTAATGACAGATTTTGAGCAAAGTTCTCAGTAATGCCTTAATTCTAAGATGGACTGAAGTGAATCAGACTTTACTCTTTGTCTGATATTTAGCTTAAAGCACACACTTACACTCCATATGAATGATGAAAATTACTGTGGTGATCAATGTTATTTTAGATGAACAGTTTAAGTGTTAGTTGCATAAATTCTGAGGACAAGTTTTAATGGAAGTTCTGATGATTAAGTTCTGTTGAAACCATATCAGTACTTGTGTGAAGAATTACAGAAATAAACTGTCACACCCCCAACTTAAATAGCAAAATAAATATGGTTATTACATCATTTTAATGAGTACTACACAACCAAAATCCAAGATCTTACAGTTTAGGGTTTGGAACAGCCCAACACTACCAACTATTACATCTGATTACAAATACCGAGTCCTCACACAACTATTATTACTTATTCTACCTGGGCTCGAACATAAGCATCCGCATCACAGGTCTTACGGGCAGTCTGCTTGAATCTAACCATGGCTGCTAGCTGTAATATCAGGGTTAAAGCAAGAAGTGAGCCAAAAGCTCAACAAGTGCTAACAATACAACGCAAAGCATAATCGAGATATACCTTTAGGAATGACAATGGAATGGCATAATCAATGATAATCGAGAGATAAAACTTATGTGAGTTGGCATCATTTTGCTTGCATCAAAACAAATTTTAAAACCATTCTTAATCAAAATCATTTTATGACGCTACGGATTACAGCCGGTGATCAGCCGCGAAGTAATCCCGAACCTCGCTGGGTTCTAAAACATTATTGGGAATCCCTAGGCAACTTTTAAGCCTAATATAAGTGTGGAAAGGACTCGCGTCTCAGTCCAGATCCACCATTCAAGAAAACATTTGTCCCCCTTTGGGACTGAAAAATCCACGTTTTAATCATTTTAAAAACTGATGCCGATTTATGACAAAATCTCTTTCGACTGTAATTATTTTTATCAAGGGATTATAGATCAACTTGAAACACTGGAAATATGACACTAAATCTCAGGGCCATGATCTACTAGAATTTACTATATTAGGGTAATTGAGAGGTTTCCATAAACAAGAACTTAGACAAGGAAATTAAGCCAGGCTATTGGATAAGATGAAAGAGTAATGCCAAACTAGGCTTAAAGCAACGGTTGTAGACAAGATATAGGTATTAGAACATCAAAAGATAGGCATCACTGGTTCCAATAGGATAAAGGTGTTAAAATATAAAGAAAGCGATCATCAGCTCAGTATATAATAGGGTATCAGGCTTTAGGGTAAGGATAGGGTTATCAAACAATCTTGAATGTATTTAAGAAATGATTGGCTTTTAGGTATCAAGATAAAGTTTCTATCGAGGTTATTTCAAGAGTTGAATCAAAGCATCAGGGTGCAACATCAAGATTTCTCAGAGATCAATAGCATGATAAACAAAAGGATCAATAAGATATTATAACGCATCTCTAATTTATCATGGCATTAAACTATCATGAAAGACTTTTGAACTACTTGCAATATGTACTCGAGGGTTCATGGCATCTCTATGTAACTCAAAGATAAACAAAAGATACGCTTAATTTAAATACATCAAAATGACTCAGGATAATTGCATCGATATATATATGAACTGTTTACAACAGATACGAAGGTCAAGTTGAATCACTTGCCTTAAGATAGACTGGTCTGGTCTGACTGGTAGGAGCAACAACTGGAGCTTCACTCGACTTTTAAGGCAAGTTTTCCCTCGTCTCGAGATCCTACATAAATAATAATAATCCTCATTATAATATATTCTTTCCATCTTAACCTATTTACAACTCGAAATTAAACATGGATGGCACTTAGGCCTATACATACTTAATTCATATCCAACATTTATATTTTTAAATGTACACACGTAGCCACATAATCACATATCGTATATTAATACCAAATAACATCACATACACCATAACGCCACACTAGGCTCGGATGATCTCGACTCACCACTTAAATTACTTGGTCGCTAACTAAACGAAGTCTTCGAATTTGGGCTTCCTAACTCAATGTGCCTTTCCTAAATTATCCAAAACCTATTGACCCTCACTTGTGCCTTTTGCTCTACTGACCTTATACTATCTTACAACTATGGTGGTCGACCTAATACTCACTTCTAAGTGTCCTAAAACTATGTGATAAATGAAAGTGCTTACTGGTGCAAATTTCAGAATGGTAACTAAGGTTTCTTGAGTGCATTAGACACTCTTAAACTACAAGTTTTTCTTCAAAATTTTTACACAAGACTCTCCTGACCTAAGGGCATCTCATAAGCTTGATGTGGCTCAAAGGCCTGGCTTGGGCCTTCTTGGGCCTAAGCTAAAAGTCCAAGGTTCCCCTGTTTTTCTGGGCAGAAAATGCCCTGACTTGAATTAACTTGTGACACATGGTTCTAGCTCATATCCTATGAACTATGGTTGGAAAAACTTCTCTGACATACCCTCTAACTAAGGCCCAATTGGGCCTAATGAGGGCCTACCCATGACATGGCCAAATCTCCCTATTTCTAAGTTGCAACAAAACTGTCCCCTGCTGGACAGATTTTGTTATTCTACTTGTGCACCTAACCAAATGACATGCAAACCTCCAACCAACTCCTAAAACCTATTATATACTCTCCATACTAACTTCTGGTGGCTTGGGCCTCAAAGTGCACATCAATGACATGGTCAAAACTCACTCTAAACCTCAGGGTACTAAACTGATTTTTCTGCAGAAACTATAACTTCTCATTTTCCAAGATTTTGACTTGACAAACCCAATTATCAACAACTAAATACTTAAACCAAGACCTATACTTGGTATTCTACTGAACTTAACTCCCTTTTTCTCAAAATAACCTTAGTGAGATCATCCTTGCCTAAGGTGCAACTATGGCAAAACAAAGAGACTACTCTTAACAAATCGCAAATCTTCATGCCTTTGAAACAACAAGATATATATTTTTATAAAAGATAACCACAAATTATTACCATGCAACAAGAAGCATAAATCAATATTATCACATTATTCCTACTGAAATTAAAGCTCACTAACAAAATCTTTTCCAAATGATCAAAATATTACAACAAACTAAGAGAATTCCACATGCATGCATGCCTTCGGGTTTTTCAAACCAAACAACATATTTTCTACATATATTCCATCTTAAAATTGACATGCAAGCCTAGCATAAGGTACACCTAGATGATCACTTAGCATGCAAGGAGTTTTATCACATTTTCACCACAAAATTCAAGTCATTATCACATAAACATGCAAAAATTGAACAAAACAACAAGAATGATTTCAAGGACCATTCATTCGGCTCCCATATGGTCATGGCCGAATGAAATGGATGGAAATGGCCATTAAATCATCAAGAGTTTCCTTCTCAAGACTTGGCACTTATCCATTCATTGTAGTCCTCTCAAAAACAACCTTAAATCCATAAGAATCAAGATTGTATTTTGAGTTTCACTAAAACCTTTACATGCAACCCTTAAACTTAAACTTTCTACTCAAAACTCTTTGAAATATGAATGATCATGGTATGGGAGATAACATTTACTTGTATAAAGAGTAGAAGCTTGGTGGAGAAATGAAGAAAAATGGGGAGGGGTGGTTCTCGGCTAAAGGCCGAGAGTGAGAGAGAGAGAGCCGAGAGTGAGGGAGGAGGAGGGAGAGAAGAGTGAGTGTGGTGTGGGTGATGAGTAAAAATGATCATGACTTTGCTTGTCTTATGGTTTTTGTATTGGCAAAAGTGAGTGGAATTAGGAATTGACATGATTAGCCTTCCACTTGAACTTGGTTGAATTTGCATGCAAGGGTAAAGAAGGTATTTGGCTAGGAAATAAGAGTTAGTGGGGTGGTTATTGACTCTTTAGCCCTTTTGGAATGTATGGAAGGAATTTGCATGCAAGGATAACTATGTAATTTGCTAATTATATTTATAAAGATTTATTTTTATAAAAGAAAACACAAGTTCAAAAATTATAAAATTTACACCATAAAATAACTTGGATTTTTAGAGATTTTATAAAATCACTTTCAAAATTTGTGAACAAAATATCTTTTAAAAGAAAATTTCTCCAAGGCTTAGAATATTCCTTATAAATCAAAAATAAAGAAATTAAATAAATTCTTGCTTTGAAAAATCATATACTACCCAAAGAAAATTTATAATGCAGAAATTTTCACTCACACAAACGTACAAGCATTGAATATATTTTTATTTAACTTAATATTATTCACAAATAATATTACATAAAATGCCGGTCGTAACATCCTCTCCCCCTTAAGGGATTCTGTCCCCAGAATCTAAGAGAACAGATGAGGATACCGGGAACGCATATCAGACTCTAACTCCCAAGTCGACTCTTCGACCTTAGGGTTCCTCCAAAGTACTTTCACTAACTTTACTGATTTATTTCTAAGACTCTTTACTTGCCAGTCGAGTACTTTAACCGGTTGCTCCACAAATGACAGGTCTGCCTGAATTTCTACAGGTTCATATTCTATCACATGGCTAGCGTCAGGATTGTACTTCTTAAGCAACGACACATGGAACACATTATGCACATGCTGATACTGAGGTGGTAAGGCCAACTCGTAGGCCACCTTTCCTACTTGACTCAAAATCTCAAAAGGACCTACGTATCTAGGTGCTAACTTTCCTTTCTTGCCAAATCTTATCAACCCTTTCCTAGGTGACACTTTTAGCAACACAGCTTCGCCAATTTGGAATTGAACATCCTTGCGCGCTGGATCCGCATACTTCCTCTGTCTATCTTGAGCAGCAAGCAACCTTTTCTGAATTAACTTGACTGAGTCATGCAACTGTTGTACCAATTCTGAGCCGAGAATTCTTCCTTCTCCTACTTCATCCCAACTTGTTGGTGATCTACATCTTCGCCCGTACAAAGCTTCATATGGTGGCATGCCGATACTGGAATGATAGCTGTTGTTATATGAAAATTCAATTAATGGCAGGTGGTCGTCCCAACTTCCAGCAAAATCGATTGCACAACTGCGCAACATGTCTTCAATTGTTTGAATTGTTCTTTCACTCTGGCCATCAGTCTGCGGGTGATACGCCGTGCTCATATTCAACTTTGTACCAAGACATTCCTGGAATTGCTTCCAGAATCTTGAGTTAAATCGGGGATCTCTGTCTGAAACTATTGATACAGGTACTCCATGCCTTAATACGATTTCGTGCACATACAGATGAACCAACTTGTCCAGTGACGACTTCTCATTTATTGGAAGGAAATGCGCCGACTTCGTAAGACGATCAATTATAACCCATATTGTGTCATGTCCGGACTTTGTTCGTGGTAGTCCTACTATAAAGTCCATAGCGATGTTTTCCCATTTCCATTCTGGAATCTTCAGGGGCTGAATTAATCCGCTTGGTCGTTGATGTTCTGCCTTTACTTTCTGACAGGTATAGCACTTCGCAACCCATTCTGCCACGTCTCTTTTCATATTTGGCCACCAAAAGTTCTTCTTTAAGTCTTGATACATCTTGGTGCTTCCCGGGTGGATTGAAAATTTCGAATGGTGGGCTTCATGGAGGATCTCATTCTTTAATTCAGATGCATGGGGAATCCATATTCTGGATGAAAACCTTAGTATTCCTTGCTCATCCTTTTTAGTATTAATCTCTTCTCCAGATAACTGATTTTTCTCTTTTTCCATTACTTCCTCTTGACACTTCTTTATCTTTTCCATTAGTGTTGGCTGAAAGGTCATTGTATGACAAACTTCTTTGACTTTCCCATAAGCACAAAGTTCCAGTTCAAATTTTCCGATTTCTTCAGATAACTCTTTTGATGTTATCATTGCATTCAATCTTTCCTTCCGACTCAGCGCATCGGCCACTACGTTCGCCTTTCCAGGATGGTAATTTATCGAACAGTCATAGTCCTTAATCAATTCCAGCCATCTCCTCTGCCTCATATTGAGCTCTTTCTGAGTAAAAATGTACTTTAAGCTCTTGTGATCCGTGTAGATTTCACACTTTTCTCCATAGAGATAGTGTCTCCAAATCTTGAGTGCGAACACTATGGCGGCTAGTTCCAAGTCATGCGTCGGATACTTTAACTCGTGCGGCTTCAACTGTCTTGACGCATATGCTATTACCTTACTGTGTTGCATCAACACACAACCCAAACCCTTATGTGAAGCGTCGCTGAATATTACAAAATTCCCTTGATCATCTGGAAGTACTAACACCGGAGCTGTTACCAACTTTTGTTTTAACTCTTGAAAGCTATTTTCACATTCTGCACTCCATTCAAACTTTTGATTCTTTCTGGTTAACTTGGTCAATGGTGTGGCGATCTTCGAGAAATCCTTGACGAATCTTCTATAGTATCCGGCCAATCCTAGAAAACTTCGCACTTCCGTAGGAGTCCTTGGCCTCTCCCAACTCATAACTGCATCAATCTTCGCCGGATCCACTTTAATTCCATCATTTCCAATAACATGCCCCAAAAATTGAACTTCCTTTAACCAAAACTCACATTTGGTAAACTTGGCATACAACTTCTCGTGTCGGAGTATCTCCAATGCTATCCAGAGATGCTGCATATGTTCTTCTTCCGATTTAGAATAAATAAGGATGTCATCAATAAATACCACGACAAATTTATCCAAATACTTCTTAAATACCCGATTCATCAGATCCATGAATGCGGCCGGGGCGTTGGTCAATCCAAACGGCATTACTAGGAATTCATAATGCCCATATCCGGTCCTAAATGCGGTCTTGGGAATATCTTCTTCCTTGATCTTTAATTGATGGTATCCCGATCTCAAGTCAATCTTCGAAAAACATTTTGCTTCCTTTAACTGATCAAAAAGGTCATCTATCCTTGGTAGCGGGTAGCGGTTCTTGATCGTTACTTTATTCAACTCCCGGTAATCTATGCATAGACGCATACTCCCATCTTTCTTCTTCACAAAGAGAACAGGTGCTCCCCATGGCGACGTACTTGGTCGTATCACTCCCTTATCCAATAATTCTTGTAGCTGGCTCGCCAACTCTTTCATTTCTGCTGGTGCCATCCTATACGGAGCCTTTGAAACTGGTTCCGTGCCTGGAGCAAGGTTGATCTCGAACTCAATTTGTCGATCTGGTGGTAAGCCTGGTAGTTCGTCGGGAAACACATCGGGAAACTCATTAACTACAGGAATATCTTCCATGCTGGGGCTGCCTCTCTCTGAATCCACTACATATGCTAGGAACGACTCACAACCTTTTCTAAGTAACTTCTTAGCCTGAATAATTGTAAGAAATAGTCGCTCTTGCCTCTGTCCCTTAAATACTACCTTCTCTCCACTCTTCGTCTTTAAATTCACTCTCTTGGTCTTACAATTTATCTGCGCACTATTCTCTCCTAACCAATCCATTCCTAAGATTATATCAAACTCTCCCAGCTTGAAGAGTATCAAGTCGGCCGAGAACTTATATCCCGAAATATCAATCTCACATTTTGGACAAAATTGATTCACAGGAATCTTCTCTTGGTTCGCAATTACCACATTTACTACCTCACTCATAACCGTTTTATCACATTGGATCTTATCAACAAAAGATTCTGATATGAAAGATCTTGTGGCTCCCGAATCAATCAATACTTTGGCTTTGACATTATTGAGTAAAAGTGTACCTGCTATCACCTCAGAATTCTGAACAGCATCTTTCATCTTTAGGTCAAATGTCCTTGCTGTTGCTTGCGGGGTTGGTGCGGGTGGTGGAGGTAATGCCAATACCTCAGCTGGCACGCTTGCACTGGTACTTGCCACGTTCATCAGAGCTCTGACTGGTCCTGTTGCCTTACACTCCCTAGCCATGTGTCCAGTCTTCCCACATTTGTAGCACGTAACTCCTGGCTTCGGCATCTTGCACTCATTTGCCAAATGTCCCTTCTGATTGCACCTATAACAGGTCATACTCAGCTTATTGCATACTCCGGGGTGCCTTCTTCCACAGTGCTTGCATTCTGGCCTCTGGAACCTGTTTTCTCCAACTTGCCCTTGGCTTGCCTGATTGTTCCCTTTTGATTCTTGCCTTTTGCCCAAATTTCCTTTCCTTTGAAAATTTCCGCCCTTCTGGAAACCAATCCTCTTTACATTCCGATCTTGCGAATTTCCAGCTTCAGACTTTTCTCCATAAAATGGAACCTTCCTCTTCTTGTTATCCCTCTCTTTCCTTGACTGCATCCCATTATTCTCAATCAGAGCAGCTTTCTGTACTACTCCCGCATAAGTCTCAAGTTCAAACATAGCCACCCTATCTCTGATCCAAGGCTCCAATCCTTGCTGAAATTTCTTTGCTTTTTCTTCCTCAGTGCTGGTATATTTTGTCACAAACCTTGACAACTCAGTGAACTTCTTCTCATATTCCAGTACAGTCATGTTCCCTTGCTTTAACTCAAGAAATTTTAGCTCCATCTGATTATGCATGTACTTAGGGTAATACTTGTCCAGAAATAACTTCTTAAATCTCTCCCAAGAAATCTGCTGAGTGACTTCCATAGCTTTTACTGATTCCCACCAATAAATGACTTCTCCCTTCAAGAAGTAAGTGGCATACAGCGTCTTCTGATCGTCCCCTAACTGTACCAACTCAAAAGCCCTTTCTATCTCCTTGATCCATGTGTTTGCTATCACTGGATCAGTGGTATCATGAAATACAGGTGGATTCACACTCTGAAAAACCTTGAAAGTGACAATTTGTCTTGGTGGTACTGGTGGTTCAGGTGGTTGATATGGCTCACGGTTATCTTGGTTTTCAATTCGTTGTTGAAGAGTTAGTTGTTGTTGAGCTATAGCATTGGTTTGCTGTTGCAAGGTTTCCAGTAGTTGAAGAATGTTTGGGTCTGTGGTGAAGGTGGTTGTTGGGTTCTTCTTTTTGGGAGGCATGATCCTGAAATAAGAGTTGTGTTATAACAAATATGAATGATAAAACGATTCGAGGGTATCGCATGGCATTCTTGTTTACATATGGGGTCACGTTTCCAAATTAAGCAGATATGATGATAAAAACATAAAATAACAGTTGAGAGCAAATGGAACAAATAGCACATAATTATTGAAATTTTAAAGGTCACAGTACATAGGATTGGGACATAGTCTGATTCTAGAAATAACAGGCTTATTTAAAGGAAAGACGGAAACAACTGGGGATTCCATAGAGTCTGATAGTACAACAACATGAAAGGTAAATGGAAAGAACTAAGGCTCCACTCCATCTGAACGGGGCTTGGTAGACTTTTCCTCTCGAAGTGTCTTCACAATGCTCTGGAGCTCATCCGCCACCATCTGAATGACATACTGGCTGGTACGGTCCCGGTGTGCTGGCATCTCCTCAAGCTTAGTGTTAACGTACCGAACCAAGGTCTCAAGTCTCGCAATCATCTGCTCCTTGGGCTTCCCTTCGTAGTTTCGGCTGTCCGGATACACGTTCTTCAGTCGGTCTATCAGTCGGTCGTACTTGCCCTGAAGCATGTCGAACTCGCGCCTCAACTCAGCATACACGGAGAAAGCAATAGTGTCGTCCGACCCAGAGGATGACGAGGAATGCGCCCTTTGCTGACAACCAATAAGAGGAGTATTAATAATAATTTACTTTACCTACTCTCTCGCATAGTATCTATAACCTACTCACAAGTCCTATAACCTATTTGGGCTGTTCAGGGACTCTAAACCGTAGCTCTGATACCAAAACCTGTCACACCCCCAACTTAAATAGCAAAATAAATATGGTTATTACATCATTTTAATGAGTACTACACAACCAAAATCCAAGATCTTACAGTTTAGGGTTTGGAACAGCCCAACACTACCAACTATTACATCTGATTACAAATACCGAGTCCTCACACAACTATTATTACTTATTCTACCTGGGCTCGAACATAAGCATCCGCATCACAGGTCTTACGGGCAGTCTGCTTGAATCTAACCATGGCTGCTAGCTGTAATATCAGGGTTAAAGCAAGAAGTGAGCCAAAAGCTCAACAAGTGCTAACAATACAACGCAAAGCATAATCGAGATATACCTTTAGGAATGACAATGGAATGGCATAATCAATGATAATCGAGAGATAAAACTTATGTGAGTTGGCATCATTTTGCTTGCATCAAAACAAATTTTAAAACCATTCTTAATCAAAATCATTTTATGACGCTACGGATTACAGCCGGTGATCAGCCGCGAAGTAATCCCGAACCTCGCTGGGTTCTAAAACATTATTGGGAATCCCTAGGCAACTTTTAAGCCTAATATAAGTGTGGAAAGGACTCGCGTCTCAGTCCAGATCCACCATTCAAGAAAACATTTGTCCCCCTTTGGGACTGAAAAATCCACGTTTTAATCATTTTAAAAACTGATGCCGATTTATGACAAAATCTCTTTCGACTGTAATTATTTTTATCAAGGGATTATAGATCAACTTGAAACACTGGAAATATGACACTAAATCTCAGGGCCATGATCTACTAGAATTTACTATATTAGGGTAATTGAGAGGTTTCCATAAACAAGAACTTAGACAAGGAAATTAAGCCAGGCTATTGGATAAGATGAAAGAGTAATGCCAAACTAGGCTTAAAGCAACGGTTGTAGACAAGATATAGGTATTAGAACATCAAAAGATAGGCATCACTGGTTCCAATAGGATAAAGGTGTTAAAATATAAAGAAAGCGATCATCAGCTCAGTATATAATAGGGTATCAGGCTTTAGGGTAAGGATAGGGTTATCAAACAATCTTGAATGTATTTAAGAAATGATTGGCTTTTAGGTATCAAGATAAAGTTTCTATCGAGGTTATTTCAAGAGTTGAATCAAAGCATCAGGGTGCAACATCAAGATTTCTCAGAGATCAATAGCATGATAAACAAAAGGATCAATAAGATATTATAACGCATCTCTAATTTATCATGGCATTAAACTATCATGAAAGACTTTTGAACTACTTGCAATATGTACTCGAGGGTTCATGGCATCTCTATGTAACTCAAAGATAAACAAAAGATACGCTTAATTTAAATACATCAAAATGACTCAGGATAATTGCATCGATATATATATGAACTGTTTACAACAGATACGAAGGTCAAGTTGAATCACTTGCCTTAAGATAGACTGGTCTGGTCTGACTGGTAGGAGCAACAACTGGAGCTTCACTCGACTTTTAAGGCAAGTTTTCCCTCGTCTCGAGATCCTACATAAATAATAATAATCCTCATTATAATATATTCTTTCCATCTTAACCTATTTACAACTCGAAATTAAACATGGATGGCACTTAGGCCTATACATACTTAATTCATATCCAACATTTATATTTTTAAATGTACACACGTAGCCACATAATCACATATCGTATATTAATACCAAATAACATCACATACACCATAACGCCACACTAGGCTCGGATGATCTCGACTCACCACTTAAATTACTTGGTCGCTAACTAAACGAAGTCTTCGAATTTGGGCTTCCTAACTCAATGTGCCTTTCCTAAATTATCCAAAACCTATTGACCCTCACTTGTGCCTTTTGCTCTACTGACCTTATACTATCTTACAACTATGGTGGTCGACCTAATACTCACTTCTAAGTGTCCTAAAACTATGTGATAAATGAAAGTGCTTACTGGTGCAAATTTCAGAATGGTAACTAAGGTTTCTTGAGTGCATTAGACACTCTTAAACTACAAGTTTTTCTTCAAAATTTTTACACAAGACTCTCCTGACCTAAGGGCATCTCATAAGCTTGATGTGGCTCAAAGGCCTGGCTTGGGCCTTCTTGGGCCTAAGCTAAAAGTCCAAGGTTCCCCTGTTTTTCTGGGCAGAAAATGCCCTGACTTGAATTAACTTGTGACACATGGTTCTAGCTCATATCCTATGAACTATGGTTGGAAAAACTTCTCTGACATACCCTCTAACTAAGGCCCAATTGGGCCTAATGAGGGCCTACCCATGACATGGCCAAATCTCCCTATTTCTAAGTTGCAACAAAACTGTCCCCTGCTGGACAGATTTTGTTATTCTACTTGTGCACCTAACCAAATGACATGCAAACCTCCAACCAACTCCTAAAACCTATTATATACTCTCCATACTAACTTCTGGTGGCTTGGGCCTCAAAGTGCACATCAATGACATGGTCAAAACTCACTCTAAACCTCAGGGTACTAAACTGATTTTTCTGCAGAAACTATAACTTCTCATTTTCCAAGATTTTGACTTGACAAACCCAATTATCAACAACTAAATACTTAAACCAAGACCTATACTTGGTATTCTACTGAACTTAACTCCCTTTTTCTCAAAATAACCTTAGTGAGATCATCCTTGCCTAAGGTGCAACTATGGCAAAACAAAGAGACTACTCTTAACAAATCGCAAATCTTCATGCCTTTGAAACAACAAGATATATATTTTTATAAAAGATAACCACAAATTATTACCATGCAACAAGAAGCATAAATCAATATTATCACATTATTCCTACTGAAATTAAAGCTCACTAACAAAATCTTTTCCAAATGATCAAAATATTACAACAAACTAAGAGAATTCCACATGCATGCATGCCTTCGGGTTTTTCAAACCAAACAACATATTTTCTACATATATTCCATCTTAAAATTGACATGCAAGCCTAGCATAAGGTACACCTAGATGATCACTTAGCATGCAAGGAGTTTTATCACATTTTCACCACAAAATTCAAGTCATTATCACATAAACATGCAAAAATTGAACAAAACAACAAGAATGATTTCAAGGACCATTCATTCGGCTCCCATATGGTCATGGCCGAATGAAATGGATGGAAATGGCCATTAAATCATCAAGAGTTTCCTTCTCAAGACTTGGCACTTATCCATTCATTGTAGTCCTCTCAAAAACAACCTTAAATCCATAAGAATCAAGATTGTATTTTGAGTTTCACTAAAACCTTTACATGCAACCCTTAAACTTAAACTTTCTACTCAAAACTCTTTGAAATATGAATGATCATGGTATGGGAGATAACATTTACTTGTATAAAGAGTAGAAGCTTGGTGGAGAAATGAAGAAAAATGGGGAGGGGTGGTTCTCGGCTAAAGGCCGAGAGTGAGAGAGAGAGAGCCGAGAGTGAGGGAGGAGGAGGGAGAGAAGAGTGAGTGTGGTGTGGGTGATGAGTAAAAATGATCATGACTTTGCTTGTCTTATGGTTTTTGTATTGGCAAAAGTGAGTGGAATTAGGAATTGACATGATTAGCCTTCCACTTGAACTTGGTTGAATTTGCATGCAAGGGTAAAGAAGGTATTTGGCTAGGAAATAAGAGTTAGTGGGGTGGTTATTGACTCTTTAGCCCTTTTGGAATGTATGGAAGGAATTTGCATGCAAGGATAACTATGTAATTTGCTAATTATATTTATAAAGATTTATTTTTATAAAAGAAAACACAAGTTCAAAAATTATAAAATTTACACCATAAAATAACTTGGATTTTTAGAGATTTTATAAAATCACTTTCAAAATTTGTGAACAAAATATCTTTTAAAAGAAAATTTCTCCAAGGCTTAGAATATTCCTTATAAATCAAAAATAAAGAAATTAAATAAATTCTTGCTTTGAAAAATCATATACTACCCAAAGAAAATTTATAATGCAGAAATTTTCACTCACACAAACGTACAAGCATTGAATATATTTTTATTTAACTTAATATTATTCACAAATAATATTACATAAAATGCCGGTCGTAACATAAACATTCACTTTTTGAGTGCAGAAGCCATATTCTGATGACTTTTAAATTCTGATAATAATCAAGTTCTGATGCTGACATGGCAGTATTTATTTCCTTGATTTATTTTTTGGTCAATACTTGAACGGTTATATTTTCTCAGAATATTAGATTACGTGAGAAAAAATAGTAATAATCATTTGTTTAGTGGGAACAATTTATTTTGGAAAACTGCATGTGCATGGTAATCATTACTTATGTCCCGTGCCCATTAACTCTGTTGTCTTAATTGCTGCATGGCTGAAAGGTGTAAAGTTTGTTCCACTTTTCAATAACTGTTGTCACGTGGGATGTCTAAGTAAAAGAGATAAAAGATTTTCAAATCTTTTATTTACATTACTATTCTATTCACTCTCTCTCTTTTCTTATTCTCTCATATTTTCTGACGGTTTACTATACAGACAATATATCAAACACCTTTCAGGCACTCTAAATTATCACTCATTTTCAATGGCACCCAAGGATATAATCATTAATGGAGAAAAGTTCATCCCCAACAACTATGCTGCCATTCTCACTAAGAGTGAAGCTCCTTCGGAACTTCATTTTGTACAAGATTTCTTAGCTCATAGTGAGATTGGGTATGCTCTGACCCAACCTCAATCTATTTCTGGCAAACAAGTGCTGACGTTCTGGCTAACTGGGTTATACGATGATGGTGGTGTTGCTGGTTCTCCAAGCATAATTTTCACATCACGAGATGTCGAGTACGTGGTTACCAAATCGACTGTTCGAAAAGCTCTTCAATTACCAGAAAACTGTACATTCTCAACAGTGGAGGAGCCTGTTTTACAGCAGCTTATGGCCAATTTGGGCTATGAGCAAATCTTGGGAAAGCTGGGTCAATTGAAAAGATCACATATCAGAAAGGAATGGAGTTATTTCTTTGACTGCATCACCAAGGAATGGAGTTTTAAATTCTGACTCTGTAAATTTTGATAGTCTAAATCCTGATACTGCAAACTCTGATGGGTTAAACTCTGATGTTATTGAAACTATGGTGACTACGCCAAAGGAAAATGCACCTGTGCAGGGGGAGCATATTGAAGATCCAACCACATCTCAAGAAGCATCAGAACCTAGAACAGGCTCTTCAAGTTCTGATTCATCAAGTTTTGATGGGCCAAGTTCTGATAATTCTGGAAACTCAAATTCTGATTCATCAAGTTCTGATGGGCCAAGTTCTAATAATTCTGGAAACTCAAATTCTGAAGGATCCAACTCGGAGAGCATAATTTCAGGGGGAGCATCAGAAAATGTTGATGGAGATAACATGGATCATGGGGGAGCATCCAGTTCTAGATATAACCTTCCATCTGCAAGGAAGTGGATAAAAGCATATACACCTGACTTGATTATTGGAGATCCCGAAGCAAGTGTTAGAACTAGAATAGCAACATCAAATGAATGTCTCTATCATTCTTTTCTTTCTCAGACTGAACCAAAGAAAGTGGAAGAAGCTCTTCAAGATGCTGATTGCGTGCAAGCAATGTAGGAAGAGTTAAATGAATTTAAAAGAAATAAAGTCTGGACCCTAGTGCCAAGACCAAAGAACAGATCAGTTGTTGGTACAAAATGGGTGTTCAGAAACAAACTGATAGTGATGGAATAATTACAAGGAATAAAGCAAGACTGGTTGCAAAAGGATATTCTCAACAGGACGGAATTGATTATGATGAAATATTTGCACCAGTTGCAAGATTGGAAGACATAAGGATATTTCTGGCTTGTGCTGCTCATAAAAAGTTTACAGTCTTTCAAATGGATGTAAAAAGTGCTTTTCTTAATGTAGAATTGGAAGAGGAAGTATATGTTGAACAACTTCCAGGTTTTGTAGATTCAAAATTTCCTCATCATGTCTACAGACTTGATAAAGCACTTTATGGCCTTAAGCAAGCTCCAAGAGCATGGTATGAGACATTAGCTCAGTTTCTTCTGGAAAGTGGATTTAATAGAGGGACTATTGACAAAACTTTATTCTATGTCAACCATGGAAATGACTTACTTTTGGTGCAGATATATGTTGATGATATCATTTTTAGTTCTACCAATGACAGATTTTGTAAAAGGTTTACAAAACTAATGCAGTTAAGATATCAAATGAGTATGATGGGAGAACTTAGCTATTTTATGGGTCTTCAAGTCAAGCAGAATGAGGAAAGAACTTTTATTTGTCAATCTAAGTATACCAGAAATTTGTTGAAGAAATTTGGAATGCAAGACTGTTCAAGTGCATCCACTCCTATGGCCACTGCAACAAAATTGGATAAGGATACTGGTACATCAGTAGATATTACTGATTACAGAGGTATGATTGGCTCACTACTCTATCTAACTGCAAGTAGACATGATATCATGTATGCTACTTGTCTTTGTGCAAGATTTCAAGTAGATCCAAGAGAACCTCACTTAAAAGCTGTGAAAAGAATTTTCAAGTACCTTAAGGGTACAACTAATCTAGGATTGTGGTATCCTAGGGAATCAGACTTTAAGCTAATAGGTTACTCAGATGCAGATTTTGCAGGATGCAAAATTGACAGGAAAAGCACAAGTGGAAGCTGCCAATTTCTTGGAGGCAGATTAGTTTTTTGGTTTAGCAAGAAACAAAAATCAATTTCCATATCAACTGCAGAAGCAGAGTACATAGTTGCAGGAAGCTGTTATGCACAGATTCTTTGGATGAAGAATCAGTTACTGGATTATGGGTTAGAATTTTCTAAAATCCCTATTTACTGTGATAATCAAAGTGCTATTGCTATGATAGATAATCCAGTTCAGCATTCAATGACAAAGCACATCAGCATAAGGTACCATTTCATAAGGGAGCATGTGATGGAAGGTACAATGGAATTGCATTTTGTTCCAATAGAACAACAATAGCAGATATCTTCACAAAACCACTGTGTGAAGCTACTTTTACAAGATTGGTAAATGAACTTGGAATGGTTTCAGGTTCTTTCTCTAAATATGTTTAGTTTATGTTCTGATACATCAGAATTTATGATCAGTAGTTTATGATGTTTTTAAGACGTTTGTTTCATTTTGGACTTTATGATGTTTTTAAGACGTTTGTTTCATTTTGGACTATGTTTCTTTGATGGGTCGTTTCGTTTTTTTTTTCTATGTGTTGGTGTTTGAACTTAATTTTTTGATGGATGATTTTATGTGTTTAACTGATATTCTGGATTCGTTTATGTGATTAGATAACAATTGCAACTGGACATCCTGGTTTATGGATGGGTTGTCTTCTGTTTTAAGTGTTTAATGTTTGAGACTGTTTCTTTTATGCATATTGATCTAGTGTCTCATTCATTCTTTAGTTGTCTCATTCTCATAATAATTGCACATATTATAAACTGCAATATATTTTGTTGGTTCTAACTTTGTTTTACAGGCCTTTAGTGTTTTTGATAGGGGGAGTATTTATGCTTTCTTTGTCATCATCATAAAAGGGGGAGAATGTTAATTCAAGTGTTTATGATGATAAGAGTTCTTAGCAACAGAATGAAGACATCAGATTGGAATCATCCGAGATCTTAGCAATGTTTATCAGAATGCATTTTGTTCAATCTTCCTGGAAGTCTATCCCGCAGGTTTAGTATTAGGTTGTTAGGGTTTGTGTATATCTTGTTTATCTGGATAAACCTTATCTCAAACAAACCTACCACCTTATCTTATAAATCAAGTTTAAATCTCTCAAGCCTTATCTTTACTTGATTTATCTTTCTCAAACGTACTAACAGATTAGTTTCAAAGTTTCATTCAAATATTTTCAAACAAACTTATCTTCCAACCTTATCTTGTGTTTGAAAATAAATCTGTTAGAACTTTGCTTATAAATACAACTCTTCATTTCAGATTTATAGCTAACACTTTCACGAGAATCTTTCATCATCTGAAATCATTTTCTTGTTTCATACCCGAGATATTCATATCCAAAAAAACAAGAAACCTAGTTTGAGTTGTAATCAATTTGTTTATTCTTGTACTCGTGTATTCATATCAACTTTATGCCGGGTTGTGGCAAGCTTGATTTCAAAGTATAGCAAGGTAGCTAGAAGGCTAAGGAATAGCAGTGGGCTAGGTAGCAAGGTAGCTTGGGAAAGGGTTTCTTTCAGGTGTTATATTTGTAATCAAGGAAAAGACTGTAAGTTCTTTTATTAAAGTTGATATAATACATTCTCTATGCTAGTTGGCATGGGGACTTGGATGTAGGCCATAGACTAGGTGTAGGGGCCGAACCAAGTGAAAACTTCTGGTGTTTTTACTTTTCAGTTTTCAGCATTCTGCATGTTATTTCTGTTATTTATTTTCTGCAGTGTAATTGAGACTGTCTCATACCCTGTCTCATTTGTAAAGGGACTGTCCCATTTGCATAAGATAAGTGCTGATTGTTGTCTGATGTGAATTTCTAAACTCTGATAGTGATATGAATGTTTTTGTGACTATTCAATCCAATGAGGATAAATGTGCTAGATGCTGACCTAGTAGTCTTTAATATACTAAAGATCCCATATTTGAAGTAATTGTTCATGTGGAAATCTTTTAACACAAGCAAATTCTGATATTGAGCTTGGTTATGTTTACTTTGTGTATTTTATTACTAAGTCAAAAACTAGAATGGTGTTTCTTATCTGTTAAGTTCTGATGTTAGTAAATCTTATGGATGTACTAAGTGCTGATAAGCCTCACTTATCAAAAGCAAAAGAAAAGAAAAGAAATAAATATCAGGTACTCATTTGAGATCTAGAGAAAAATGTATGTGGAAGGGAAGACCCAAGTGCATTGCTGGTATTAAGTTATATGCATTAGAAAAGCAAATAAAATTTTCTTGGTGACTTTTCACACTCTATGATTACTGGAGAAATACTCTGATAAACAGCATAAATTCTGATAAGCAGTCGTGACTCACTTACACTGAGAAGCCACTATAAAAAGGAATTACAAAAGATGCATAAAATGAGCACAAAACAGTTGAGGTGGACTCATGCATGAACTCATGCTATAGTAGACTTCAGACTAATGACAGATTTTGAGCAAAGTTCTCAGTAATGCCTTATTTCTAAGATGGACTGAAGTGAATCAGACTTTACTCTTTGTCTGATATTTAGCTTAAAGCACACACTTACACTCCATATGAATGATGAAAATTACTGTGGTGATCAATGTTGTTTTAGATGAACAGTTTAAGTGTTAGTTGCATAAATTCTGAGGACAAGTTCTGATGGAAGTTCTGATGATTAAGTTCTATTGAAACCATATTAGTACTTGTGTGAAGAATTACAGAAATAAACATTCACTTTTTTAGTGCAGAAGCCATATTCTGATGACTTTTAAATTCTGATAATAATCAAGTTATGATGCTGATGTGGCAGTATTTATTTCCTTGATTTATTTTTAGGTCAATACTTGAACGGTTATATTTTCTCAGAATATTGGATTACGTGAGATAAAACAGTAATAATCATTTGTTTAGTGGGAACAGTTTTTTTTGGAAAACTGCATGTGCATAGTAATCATTACTTATGTCCCGTGCCCATTAACTCTGTTGTCTTAACTGCTGCATGGCTGAAAGGTGTAAAGTATGTTCCACTTCTCAATAACTGTTGTCACATGGGATGTCTAAGTAAAAGAGATAAAAGATTTTCAAATCTTTTATTTACATTACTATTCTATTCACTCTCTCTCTTTTCTTATTCTCTCATATTTTCTGACGGTTTACTATACAGACAATATATCAAACACCTTTCAGGCACTCTAAATTATCACTCATTTTCAATGGCACCCAAGGATATAATCATTAATGGAGAAAAGTCCGTCCCCAACAACTATGCTGCCATTCTCACTAAGAGTGAAGCTCCTTCGGAACTTCATTTTGTACAAGATTTCTTAGCTCATAGTGAGATTGGGTATGCTCTGACCCAACCTCAATCTATTTCTGGCAAACAAGTGCTGACATTTTGGTGAACTGGGTTATACGATGATGGTGGTGCTGCTGGTTCTCCAAGCATAATTTTCACATCAGGAGATGTCGAGTACGTGGTTACCAAATCGACTGTTCAAAAAGCTCTTCAATTACCTGAAAACTGTACATTCTCAACAGTGGAGGAGCCTGTTTTACAGCAGCTTATGGCCAATTTGGGCTATGAGCAATTCCTGGGAAAGCTGGGTCAATTAAAAAGATCACATATCAGAAAGGAATGGAGTTATTTCTTTGACTGCATCACCAAGGTATTCGCAAATAAATGCTCCAACTTTAATGTTATTCCCATTATGAGTCAGCAAATCGGGTATGCTCTTATAAATCAAACTCATTTTGATTATGCAAGTCTTGTGCTAGGTTTTATAGGGGATAAGATGACAGAAGATAGGAATGTAGTATATTTTTCTAGATTATGTCAGCTTATATATAGTTTATGTTGTGCTGATGAACCCCAATAATTCAGTGATTCAATTACACCCTTTAAACTTGCAAAAAGGGCCTTTCATGACCTGTTAATACTGGTAACAAGAAACAAGTGTTGAGACCCTTACAAATCCCTCAATCAGTAAAACAAGTCTTGGTTAATGCTGATCCAGAAACCTATACAACTTTCTATCCTGATGTCCAACCCACCAACACATCACAGCCAACATCTCAGCCATCAGAACATACCATCTCTCACCAACAATCACCTCAAACTCAAACACTACCATCAGCACATCTTGTGAAGCCTTCATCTTCAAAAACCAAGAGGACACAGACTGTGCCTCAGTCTCAGCAGAAGAGAAGGAGAATGATTCTGAGAGATGAGTAAGATAATGAGGAACATGCCTCACCATCAGAACCTGTTGCTATAGTAGCTGAGAAGGTCTCTTCTCAGAAAACAAATGAAACTGGGAGTTCTAGGCCCCTCAAAAGGCTTAGAAAGCTAAACTCTGATGATGAAGCTCCCAGAGTCTCTACTTCAGCTAAGAGACTTAAAAAGCAAAGAGCCAGGAGGGCTGTAAGTGAATCATCAAACTCTGAAGAAAGCCTGGAAGCAGCAGCTGAGGAAGGGGGTCAGGAATCTCTGATCCCAACAGAACCTATTGTGATTGAATTACTTCCCACTCTTGAACCAGACCTTACTGAAGCTCACAACTCTCCTATTCAAGAGCCAGAGAATATTCCAGAGCAAATGCCTACACCTCCTGTGTCTCCTATCATTGATCCAGTACATGTTGAAGACCCGGGTACAAGTAATGAAATAGATATTCACAACTTGGTTGTGCCTGAGGTTCTGTACTTGGAAGCTCCACCCACTTAACTTACTCCACCAACAACACCAATTTTAGATGCTGATTTTAATGCAGAAATTCCAACAACACCTCTTCTGAATCTAGATGCTGAAGATCAGATATTAGGTGGGCATCAGAATTTGGCTGTTGATCAGAACTTAGTTGCAGATCAGCACTTAGAGGATGATTTTGAAACCTCTATAGTCTCACACACTGTTCTTCTATCAGAGGATGCTGATTCTACAGGCTCTGTAAGTTCTGATGCTACAAATGCTGACCATCTGGTGAAGCTGCTACTAATCTTAATGCTGATGCAGCTGGTCCATCTGGACATGCACCTCAAAAAGTTCTATGCAAAGCTGATCTAATCAAGAAGTTTGTTAGAGAGGAAGCACCAGTACCTTGGAGTGAGACTCCAAGAGGAAAGGAGTGGACCAAGGAGTGGAACAAAGTTGATTTTGTTCCTACTGCACATATTCTTGCTGAGTACCTGGCCAAAGCTGATGAAATGTTGATAAATGATGATTTCAAGGCACGGCTTAGAGTTACTGCATTTAGTACAAGGAACCTTCAAGGTCAACACTCAGTAACTCAAGCCAAGGTGGACAAAATTCAAGATACACTGCTTCAGCAAGACATGAATGTCAAATTGGACAAGAACAGATTTTTCAAGCATGTCTTTAACAGAGTTGAGGCTATTGAGAAAGCTCATGAGAAACAGCATGCTTAGATTGATGAAGTACTACAGAATCAAGCTTCTCAACAAGTTCAACTAAATGAAATCCAATCTTCAGTGGAACTACTTCTCTCTCTCTCCTTCTACCTAATGATGCCAAAAAGGGGGAGAAAGTGATTAAGTCCAAATGCTCTACTGATTTAGCACTGAAGAAAAAGGATGATGGAAATGATGACCAGGGAAACTCTGAAAAGGGTAGAGGTCATGGTCAAGGCAAAGGCTCTTCATCTAGGAAAGCAGGAACTTCTACACAGAGATCAAGCTCTGATGCTGATAGAAGAAAAAGTGCTGATAAGCAAGTTCTGACTAAGCCTGATGTTCTGATACAGGGTGAGAGTCAAGAATCACAGAAGTTTATGCAGACACTGAAGCTTAAGGGGAAGGAAACATCAGTCTACTATCAAGACCCCAAGTTACAGAAGTTGGATGAAGAAATTTCAAAAAGACTATTTCTCAAAGACAATCCACGAATGGACTTTGAAAGTCTGAAGGAAGAAGAAGCTAGACTTAAAGCAGAAAATGTCAAATCCAAGTCTAAAGCTTCTATTACTGCAAAGAAACCTCCAAAGGCTAAGGGCATTGTGATTAAAGAGAAAACAAACTCTGAGGCAACCAAATCTGAATCCAAATCCAAATCACAAATAGAGGTAGATCAAAGGTT
The DNA here is from genome assembly GCF_009905375.1 of Apium graveolens. Classification (NCBI taxonomy): domain Eukaryota; kingdom Viridiplantae; phylum Streptophyta; class Magnoliopsida; order Apiales; family Apiaceae; genus Apium; species Apium graveolens. Next base: position 52,954,450 of record NC_133648.1, on the reverse strand, counting down.
CAAGGGAAAATCTAAAGTTGATGAACATGTAAAGATATATATGCCAACCATGGATCTGGAAGCAAAATCTGATGAAGATACTAGTCTAATTTTAAAGAAGAAGAGTATTCAAACAACCTCTGACAAAGCTCATGTTGTTCAAGATCAGGACTTAGTAAATTTTGATATTACAATGAAGTAAGCAACCTCTGACAGAGCTCAAGTTGGCTTGATATCAGAAGATAAAGAAAAGGAAACCTCTGACATTGCTCATGTTAAACCTTCAAAGATTCTACTACCTGGGTTTACTAAAGCTCAACAATCTACTCAACCTTTGAAGACTACATCAAGTGGTTTTGAAGTAAGATTGATTCAAGGGAAGGAAGCTAGAGAAAATCAGGATTGGGTAGTTTTAAAGAAAAGAGAGTAAATAATACTACCTCTGATCCAACTTCTTTGAGTGAACTAGGAGTAGGAACAACTCCCGAGAGATTGAATCAACTGGAGTCTATACAAATGGTTTACCACTTTGTATTGAAAGAAGATATCATGTTATATTTTATGACAGATGGGAGGTTATTCCAGATTAGGAAGAATGCAATTCGGTTGAAGTATTATGAAGAACTGTAACATGTTCTATTTCTACTTCAAGTGAAAAACAGGTCAACAGATGGTGTTGCCAGTTACTTAAAATCTGATATTCAAAGGTAGAAGAAACTTTACTCTGTAAAGTATGACAGACCATACTATCCTAAGTACAGAGCTCACAATGGTGATATAGTTGAGATGAAGCCTAATACTGCCAAAATCACTACATTTCTTGGTATTAAGGGTCTTGAATTCAATCTAGAGTCTGATAAAGCCTATATCATCAGACTGGATCAGGAGATAAGGAAAGCAAAAATAAACGATCTCGGGGCTGTTATCTTTCAGACAGGAGAAGATACAGCTGAACTTAAAGATGCTAAAAGGAGAATGCGGAATGAACTTGAATATGCTGAGAGAAGTCTGTTGAAGAACTATCTTTGAACAACTCCTGACATTAAAGAGATTACACACTGAAGCCAAGTCAAGGACTACAGCTGATAAATTTTGAAGAATATATAGGCTAAAGCTGATAACAGACTTTAAGGATGGTAAAAGCTACAAGGACTGTGAGTTGTAGTTACTTAGTCAAATTCTCATATGCATTTGTACTTAAATGTTTTTGACATCATCAAATATCTATTGAACTTGTATATTATACTAATTTACAAGTTGGGGGAGATTGTTAGATATATTTGTGATGTCATGTCTAATAATGATTTGTGTTTAGTTTTCAGATCTTGACTAACAGGACAAATCAGGACTTAACTAGAAATCAGTACTTATACTGAAGTCTGAACTTAAGATATCAGAACTTAAGTTATCAGAACTTAAGATATCAGAAGATATTCATCAGAAGATAATATCAGGACTTAAGAAGACTTTCAGATAAGGAAGGCGGCTGATTGAAAGGAAAGAAGATCAAGACTGGAACAAGAAGAGATATGCATGGAGAAGAATTCTATAAAGAATAGAATACTTGGAAGAAAAGATAACTAGTTGATATATTTAAGGATGCAGAATTATATTCGATATCAATTAGAAGATTATCTTGTAACTGTGTGTCTATATAAACACAGCATAGGGTTTACACTATATGTGTTATCTTAATCGAGAATATTATTCATTGTAACCCTAGCAGCTCTCGTGAATTTGTTCATCACTAAGAGAGAACGGTTCCATTGTAATAGTATTTTATTAATAAGATTATTCTGTGTTTCATACTTGTGTTCTTAATTCGATTTGATTGTAGTATACACTGTATTCAACCCCCTTCTACAGTGTGTGTGACCTAACAATCTGGAAGCCCCAACAGTACAAGTGACAACTCCACCTCTTTCTCCATTACTTGCTGACTCTTTCATCACTAAGAGAGAACGGTTCCATTATAATACTATTTTATTAATAAGATTATTCTATGTTTCATACTTGTGTTCTTAATTTGATTTGATTGTAGTATACACTGTATTCAACCCCCTTCTACAATGTGTGTGACCTAACAATCTAGAAGCTCCAACAGTACAAGTGACAATTCCACCTCTTTCTCCATTACTTGCTGATATTCGTACAACACCTATTCTGGATATGGACAAAGATGAAGTTGTACCAGAATCTCCAACAGCCACACACACACTAGTACTGTTAGAAGATGATGAGATTCTCTCCAGTTCTGGAGAAAGTGCTCCAGTAAATGCTCCCATTCTTGGAAAGGAGGCATTGATTGAAAAGTTTATTGAACAAGCTGCTCATATTCCTTGGGAAGAAACTCACAGAGGAGTAGAGATGACCAAGAACTGGAATGAATTTGATTTCATTCCAAGCTCAAAAGTTCTGACAGAGCATATTACTAAAGCTGATGAGTTGTTGACTAACTCTGATTTCAAGACACTACTCAAAGTCACAGCTCTAAGTATCAAGTCTCTTCAAGGTCAACACTCTACAACTCATGAAAAGGTTCACAAACTTCTGAAAAAAGCTGAAAAGCTGGATATGGAGATCAAGCTAGATAAAAAGAGGTTTATCAGACCTATTTCTGAGAAAGTTGAAGCTCTTGAGGAGATTCAAGAACAGCAACTGGCCCAAATTACTGAGGTACTACAGAATCAAGCTTCTCAAAAAGCTCAACTTAATGAAATTCAATCTTCAGTAGAACTTCTTCTCTCTCTCCTACTACCAGATGATGCCAAAAAGGGGGAGAAGGTAGTTAAGTCCAAATGCTCTAATACTCAAGTACTGAAGAAAAAGGATGACAAAGAATATGATCAGGGAAACCCTAGCAAGGGTCAAGGTCAAGGTCAAGGGCATAACAGCAAAGTTTCTTCAAGGAAACTAATTTCTGATGCTAGCAAATCTTCTACTCAAAAGAAGACAAGTTCTGATGCTGTAAATGCTCAAAATCTGATAGCAAGTTCTGATTCTGATGTTCTGATTCAAGCTAAAAGTCAAGAGTCTCAGAAGTTTTTGCAAACTTTGAAGCTCAAGGGAAAGCAGACTACTATCTACTACAAAGATCCTAAAATTAAGACACTTGATGAAGAAATTGCTAGAAGATTATTTCTCAAGCATAATCCTGGAATGGATTTAGAGAATTTAAAGGAGGAAGAAGCTAGATTTGTAGCTGAGAAGACAAATCTTAAGTCTAAAGCTTCTGATGCAAAGAAACCTCCAAGGCCTAAGGCAAAAGGCATTGTGATCAAGGAAAAGTCAAATTATGAGGCTTCAAAGCCCAAGACAAGATCACAGATTGATCTCAAAGATAAAAGGGAAAGGAAAAATTGATGAACCAATAAAGTCATTGGAGATGAAGATTCCTCAAATCCTGATGAAACCTGTATGCAAACTGGTTCAAGTATTTGATGATGCTACTGCAGTAGATGAAACTGTTCAAACTCTGAAGAGAAGGAAGATAACTGAAGAATCTAAAACAACCTCCGACACAGCTCAAGTTGTTCAGAATGAAGAACAACAAGCTACAGAAGAAACAGCAAATTCTGATCAAGTCATCAAGACATCAACCTTTGACAGTGCTCAAGTTGATTTGAATAAATTGACATTTACTGATAAGAGAAAACTCCTATGGAAGAATGTTAATCCATCATATCATAAGAAAAGCCAGCTGCTATCTGATTTCATGACTGTTGGATTGAAAGCCAGAGAAGCAAGAGACAGAGCTGGACTAGGTTCTGAAGAAGCAAAAATCAAGATAAAAGTTGAAGTGCTTACAAGAGATCCATTTCTATTGACTGACAAACCTCTTGAAGATGTTACACAGAAACACCTTGATAAAGTTATATCTGTTCAAGTGGTACTGGATGCTCATGATAAACATAATGTCAAAGAAAATCTTATTCTATTTCTTGAATATGGAAGAACATATCAAATGTCAGAATCAGATGTGCTAAACAAATCTCTGAAAGAACTTCAATTTTTTCATTATCTTTTAGAGATAAAGTCTGAGATTACCAAGAGATGGTCAAATTTCATAATGAAGACCATAAGAGATAAAGCAAGAATTTCTGGTACAAGGGTTACAGAATTCATTCCAAACATAGTTGAAGATGATGGAAGTGAAATTCCAATGAAGAAGGATTCTGTAAAACTTGAAGTGATTCTGAAAGAGAAATGTTTGTGCTACAATGAAGATTCTTCTCATCCAAGGGTGATCAGACTTGGTGATGGTTTAGAAAGAAATCATATCTCAGCACTAAGTACTGCAATCTACTAGATTGGAAGTCAAGATGAAGAGTTGAAGCAAGTCAAAGCTACAATAGCTCAAGTCCTAAGGAATAAAGAAGAAAAGCTGATATCAAACTTTGTCAAGAATCACTTTGGATTCAGATTGACTCGGTGAGATTGGTAAAAGCTACAAGGACTGTAAGTTGTAGTTAGTTGTCTTATTAAACTCTCATTACATTTGTACTTAAAATGTTATTGACATCATCAAATCTATTAACTTGTATATTTTGCATAATTTACAAGTTGGGGGAGATTGTTAGATATATTTGAGATGTCATGTCTAATCTGATTTGTGTTTAGTTTTCAGAACTTAACAACATGACTTATCAGGACTTACTGGAAATCAGAACTTACAGAAGTCAGAACTTAATATAAGAACTTAAGGCTTCAAAAGATATATATCATAACTTAAGTGCGGGAAGACTTCAGATAAGGAATGCGGCTGATTTACAGGAGAAGATCTGGACTAAAACAAAAGAAGATATGCATGAAGAGTTAGAGGACTAGAAGACTTGTAGAAGATATCTGATTGATGTATTTTAGGAGACAGAATTATATTCCATATCAATTAGAAGATATCTTGTAACTGTGTACTATATAAACACAACTTAGGGTTTACATTATATGTGTTATCATTATCGAGAAGATTATACAATTGTAATCTAGCAGCTCTTAGTGATATTTTTCATCACTGAGAGAGAACAATAGTTCTATTATAACAGAGTTTATTTGAATATACTTGATCTTTGTTACATACTTGTGTTGAAATCGATTTGATTGTATAAACACTATATTCAACCCCCTTCTATAGTGTTGTGTGACCTAACACCAAGTTTCCTTGGGTCCTGCCTTGTTAGCTTTCTTTTTTTCTTTCTTAGGTTTTATCTCATTTGACTTGGGGATATCAGATTCATCCTTAGTCATCTGAGTTGGACCTTTGAAACCAGTCATTAAAATAGAATTATCATGCACATTTTGATTAACAGGAAATGGCACGCTATTTACAAACATGTTATTCCAATAGGGCATGTTAAATGGCATTTGAGGCATACTAAATGCAGCATAATAAGGATTAGGTGTAAATGGCATATTAGCAAATTGTGCATTCATATTATGTGCAGACATAGCATTCATAGGCATAGAATGCATAGCACTCATGTTGGGAGAGAAGGTGGTACAGATATGGGAGTAGGCATGGCAAGTTTGCAATTAACAGAAAAATGATTAGCACTACCACACTTAACGCAGATTTTTCTTGGAGCATACTTATCAGGTGTGTAGTTGTTATGTTTGTTAATCCCTACTTTCCCATTTCTATTGTTTTTCTTTTTAGCCTCTATTTTAACCTCAATCTTTTCTAGTCTGTCATTCAATTGTTTGATGGACAGATGACCAACATTCACTTTCTTCTCCTTCTTCACTTGACTAGATTCTCCTGAAATAAAGTTTTTGGAAACTGATCCATATTTTTCATTTAACTTGGTAAGTTTGGATTTACTCACAGGTTTGCTCACAGGCGACGAATGAGGATTTATGTCACTCGACGGATAATATTTTTTGATTGCGACGGATGACTCTCATCATCCGTCGAGTCTACATCTGTTAGCAATCCTTCAATTAAATTGGATTCCAGCTTCTTTTTACTCTTTTTCCAGGCTGCATCACAGAAAGACTCAATTCCTTGAACTTTGGTGATTTGAGCATTGACATCTCTAGATGATTTCCATGCCTTAATCACCTCCTGCTCTCGTTCAAGCTACTTCTTAAAAATCTCTTCTTTCTTCAAGGACTCAGTTAATTCATCCTTAGCAATCTTACATTCTATTCTCAATTTCTCAAATTCAATAAACTGATACTCTAGCACATTATTTCTCTCACTTAAAAACAAATTGTTTTCTTTGATTTTAGCATTTTCCTTAGTGAGGGACTTAAGTGTAACACGCAAATGATATAATTCTGTAGACATGTCATTAATTGCATCATTACACAGCTTTAGATAAATGTGCAAGGTTAGTGGTGATTACCTGATTACTTGAAGAACTTGTCTCTTTTTCATCAGACTTGGCCATTAGGGCTAGATTGACATAGCTGTCATCTTCATCCTCATCCAGACCATCTGCTGCCCAGTCATTTTCTTGTGTAATTAAAGCCCTTTTCCTTTTGTTTGAGCAATTCAAAATACTTCTGTTTATAATCCACAGGCTTAAACTTCTTCTTGCTGGAATCTGACTTTCTACACTCACTGGCAAAGTGCCCTGCCAAGCCATAATTGAAACATTTGAATTTTGATTTATCCACCATGCTTCTATTTGGCTTAGCTGCTCCAAAGTTCTTTTTGAACTTGAGCTTGGCAAATCTTCTGGAAAGAAATGCAAGATGTTCATCAATATCATCCATATCATCTTGGCTCAAAGAATCTTCATTTTCTGCTACCAACCCCTTGCCCTTGTTTTCACAGACCTTCGAAGTAGACTCAACAGCTTCTACCTTCACCTCTTTCTCTTTCTCCAACTCAGCAACCAGTGCTATGGACCCTCCTTTCTTCTTTCCTCTCTCCATCCTCTCATCTTGCTCTATTTCAAGCTCATAAGTTTTCAGGATGCCATATAGTCTCTCCAAGGTAAACTCCTTGTAATCCTGTGAATTTCTCAGTAAGACTGTCATTGGTTTCCATTCCTTTGTAAGAGATCTAAGGAACTTGAGATTGGAGTCTTTTGTCTGATAGACTCTTCCATGCAACTTCAGAGCATTTAGTAGTTTTTGAAACCTACTAAGAATGTCAGTGAGAGACTCACTATCTTCACAATGAAAGTGCTCATATTGCTGAATTAGCAGCTGCATCTTATTTTCCCTTACTTGCTCAGTATCATCACAGATAATCTGAATTGTATCCCAAACCTCCTTGGCAGTTTTGCAGTTAATGATGTTATCAAACATATCACCATCAACTCCATTGAACAATATATTCATGGCCTTCTCGTCTTTCCTAACTTGCTCAATATCAGGATCTGACCATTCATGCCTAGGCTTGGTAACAAATGGTGCATTCCCTGTTGCAGCTCTCATTGGTACATGAGGACCTCTTTCTATGCAATCCGCATAGGCCTCATCTTGAGAAAGAAGATGTAGGTGCATTTTCACCTTCCAATGGTGATAATAGTCTTTATCCAGAAATGGAATCTTCACTCCAACATCCTTCTTGATCATCTTGTTGTTTTGTTGTGATCTTTTAACTCTTTGTACTTCAAGAGCTTGCTCTGATACCAATTGTTTTTCCCTAACAATACAACAAGAATTACAGAAGGGGGGTTGAATGTAATTCTAGATTCTTTTTAAGATTTTCAAAAACTGGTTCTAACTCAATAATATATATGTGTTTGATTTGCAAAGTGCGGAATGAAAGGATTATATAAATCAAAATACAAGTAATAAAAACACAAGTCTTTAAAACTTTCTGGTGGATTTGAATGTATCCACCAGAGAGATATATATAATATATATATATATATATATATATATCGAGAGAACTTTGTGTAGCTCAAATAAGCTCACAGCTGCTTACAAGTATGAACAACTAAAATTTGAAGAGAAATGCTAAAGGATATAGCTTACAAATGTTTCTCTGGGAATGTATTTTCTTAGTCTTGTTAGTTGTTGTTCTACTTGCTGCACTTGGTTTATATATCACCAAGTTTACATAGCAAAAAGACAAGATAATAAAACAAAACTATCAAGTCTAACTCTATGCTACTTCATTACTCTATTCCAACATCTTTGAAAATCTTCATAGCTTGCATGAAAATGGTAATGCTTCTTTGTTCTCATTTTCCTGCTAAACAGGCTGCCACATTCTTTTTACAAACACCCTATTAGATATATTTGATAATGTCATGTCTAATGTGATTCAGGTTTAGTTTTCAGATCTTACTTAAACAGGATAAATCAGTACTTAGTGGAAGTCAGGACTTAAGGATATCAGTACTTATATTAACAGGAGATAATTATCAGAAGATGGATATCAGAACTTAAGTACAGAAGGACGTTCAGATAAGGAAAGCAGCTGATTAAAGGAAAAGATCGAGACAAACATAAGAAGAGATATGCATGAAGATGGAATTCTATGAAGAATAGAATACTTGGAAGAAAAGATATCTGATTGATCTATTTTAGGAAGCAGAATTATATTCCATATCAATTAGCGATTATCTTGTAACTGTGTAGTATATAAACACAGACATAGGGTTTACACTATAAGTGTTATCACAATCGAGAAGATTATTCATTGTAACCCTAGCAGCTCTCGTGATATTTGTTCATCACTGAGAGAGAACAGTTCCATACTATAACAGAGTTTATTATTTTGAATAAAGTTTATTTTCCATTACTTGAGTTATTAAAGTTCGATTTGATTGTGCTATACACTATATTCACCCCCCTCTACAGTGTGTGTGTGACCTAACAAGTGGTATTTGAGCCTATCTATTAACACACAAACAGTTTAAGATCCAAACACAATCATGTCTGAAGCAGAAACTCCAACCAAGCCCACCAAAACTGAAGAACCACCAAAGACACAAATCCATGGTCGATATGAGACTATTAGAGTTCCCATATTGAAACCGTCTGAATATCCTATATGGAAGGTGAGGATGACTATGTTTCTGGAAGCTACAGATCCAGAATATCTTGACAGAATCAAGGAAGGACCTCACAATCCAACAAAGCTCGCAGTTGCAGTTGCAGGTGAAGCAGCAAAGTCTGTACCAAAGAAGAAGAGTGATTACACTGCTGAAGATATCGCTTCGATTGCAAAGGATGCTAAGGTACGACACTTACTGCATAGTGCCATTGATAATATAATGTCAAACAGGGTAATGAACTGCAAAACTGCAAAGGAGATATGGGATGCCTTGGAAACAAGGTGCCAGGGAACTGATTCGATCAAGAAGAACAGGAAGACAATACTCACTCAAGAGTATGAACACTTTGACTCAAAGGCTAATGAGTCATTGACTGATTTATATGATAGATTTGTCAAACTCTTGAATGATTTGCAACTGGTTGATAAGGAGTATGATCTTGAAGATTCAAACCTTAAATTCCTGTTAGCTCTTCCTGAAAGCTGGGATTTGAAGGCAACAACAATAAGAGACAACTATAATCTTGATGAAACAACTCTTGATGAAATTTATGGGATGCTCAAGACCCATGAACTTGAGATGGAACAAAGAAGCAAGAGGAAAGGAGGAAAGTCAAGGACGGTTGCTCTTAAGGCTAAAGAAGAATCCCCCAAGGCAGCAATCTCAAGGAAAGGCAACGGTAAAGCGCTCTTCACAAAGTCTGATATTGAGTCATCAAGTTCTGATAGTGATGATGACTCAGAAACTGAAAGCTTGCCTGAGACGGATGCTGATGAAGAGATGATGAAGCTGTGTGCTCTTATGGTGAAAGGAATCACGAAGATTGCATACAGGAAGTTCAGGAAGGGAAAGAAGTTTTCCAGGAGAGGTGCAAGTACTGATAAGAAGAATTTCAGAAAATCTGAAGGCAAAGGAGGAAAGTCTGTCAGAGGAGATTATGCAAATGTCAAATGCTACAACTGTGGTGAAAAAAGGCCACATATCTCCTGATTGCAAGAAAGTGAAGAGTGACAAAGGCAAGGCTCTTGTCACAAAGAACAAAAGCTGGACAGACACCTCAGATTCTGAAAGTGAGGAGAATTATGCCTTGATGGCAAATGCTGATAAGGCAAGTGCTGAAAGCAGTTCTGAAGCTGCTGAATTAAAGGTACCTCAGACTACTTATGCCTTTCATACTGATGATATTAATGAGTTGAGAAGATCTTAAAACCATGTTCATTAGCTATAGAGACCAAACTTTAACATGTGAAAGATTAACTTCTGAAAATCTTGCTTGTAAAAAGAGGAATGATTATTTAGAAAAAGACTTAGTCATGTTCCATCAAACTCAGGAAGATAGAGATGATGCTTTTTATGTTGGGGATGAAGTACTTAAAATGAATGAATCTCTAAAAGCTGAGTTAGAAAAGGAAAGAGAGATTATCAGGACTTGGACTAACTCTGGCAGAACAACTCAGAATTTGTTAAGTAGTGAAAACTGGAAAGAGGGCTTAGGTTATGGAGATGATAAGAATGATAAGGGAACTGTAGATATTAAGCCTATAGTTGTTAAACAAAAGCTAAAGTTAAAACCTGTTAAGTTTGTAGCTGTAAAGTCTGATACTGAGAAATCAGAAGTTAAAAAGGAATTAACTTCTGACAAACTAAAACAGGAAAAGACAATTGAAGTAAACGTAGGCTTAATGACTAAGAAGCAGCTTAAGCATAAGCTGAAAGATGTTAAGAATGCAAACAAGGTAAAATCACCTAGGAAAAATAGGAATGGAAAGGAAGGTATGAATAAAAGCAATGATTATAAGCATGTTCCTGATGCTCCTAGAAAAATGTGTCATAACTGTGGAAGTTCTAACCATCTGGCTTCTTTTTGCAGGAAGAATAAGAACAAAACTCATTACCTTCAAAGTCAGGAGTTAAGAGTCAGTCTGTTAGATATAAGCCACAAAATCCTTATTTTCATTGTGGTAGTTTATGGCAGTCCATTTATACTTGTAAGGTATATCATAGTTTGTACTATGATTATTATCAAATTAAACCTTCTTTAAAGAAAGTTATCGTTGTTCCTTCTAGTGTAAGTTCTGATTCAAAGTCTGATAGTGTAAATTCTGATAAGAAAAATGTTAACATAAACTTTGATGCTAAATTCGATGCAAATGTTAACAGACTTAATAAGGCCAAAGGATCCAAGCATGTCTGGGTAATCATTAGTGGTCTTTGTGATTGCAGGGCAACAGGAAAAACATCATAGTTTTGGACAGTGGATGTTCATGACATATGACTGGAAATAAAGCCCTGCTCCCAGACTTTGTGGAGAAGGTTGGCCCAAGTGTTTCTTATGGAGATGGCAACATTGGAAAAACATTGGGATATGGCAATATCAATCTTGGGAATGTCATCATTAAAGAAATAGCTCTGGTCTCAGGACTTAAACACAATCTGCTGAGTGTTAGTCAAATCTGTGACAGAGGTTATTATGTGGATTTCTTTGAAGAACACTGTGAAGTAGTAAGTAAATCTACAGGAAAAGTTGTTCTGCAAGGATACAGGCATGGTAACATTTATGAAGCCAGGCTTTCAACAAGTACTGATGGGTCTGCAATCTGTCTGATTAGTAGAGCATCAATTGAAGAAAGCTGGAACTGGCACAAGAAACTCTCTCATTTAAATTTCAACAATATAAATGAGTTGGTCAAGAAAGATCATGTGAGAGGACTGCCAAAGTCAGTATTTGTTCCTGATGGCCTTTGTGATTCTTGTCAGAAGGCCAAATAAAGGAAATCTTCATTCAAGAGAAAGACTGAATCATCAATTCTTGAGCCTTATCACCTACTACATGTTGATCTATTTGGTCCAGTAAATGTCATGTCTATTGCAAAGAAGAAATATGCTATGGTCATTGTGGATGAGTTCACCAGATACACATGGGTGTATTTCTTGCACACAAAAAGTGAAACTGCATCTCTCTTGATTGATCATGTCAAGCAACTGGATAAATTGGTTAAAGATTCAGTGAAGATAATAAGAAGTGATAATGGTACTGAGTTCAAGAATTTGATAATGGAAGAGTTCTGCAAAAACCATGGAATCAAGCAGGAATTTTTTGCTACTGGAACTCCACAGCAAAATGGAGTTGTTGAAAGAAAGAATAGAACTCTTATTGAAGCTGCACGAACAATGCTTGATGAAGCAAAGCTTCCAACCTATTTCTGGGCTGAAGCTGTGCGGACTGCTTATTTTACTCAGAATGCAACACTAATTAACAAGCATGGAAAGACACCATATGAGATGGTGAAGAAAAAGAAGCCAAATCTGAAGTATTTTCATATATTTGGATGCAAGTGTTTTGTTCTTAAGACTCACCCTGAATAGCTATCCAAATTTGATCTAAAAGCTGATGAAGGAATTTTTGTTGGATATCCACTTTCCACAAAAGCCTTCAGAGTCTATAACATGAGAACAAGAGTGGTCATGGAATCTATCAATGTCTTCTTTGATGATAAGAAGGTTACTGGGCTTGAAGACTTCAATGATCATGAGCAGCTGAGATTTGAAAATGAAGACTTAAATTCTGATACTGAAAATCCTGACAGTCTAAATTCTGATACTGCAAACTCTGATGGATTAAGCTCTGATGTTATTGAAACTGTGGTGACTACGCCAAAGGAAAATGCACCTGTGCAGGGGGAGCATACTGAAGATACAACCACATCTCAAGAAGCATCAAGATAGACAACTGGCTCTTCAAGCTCTGATTCATCAAGTTCTGATAAGCCAAGTTCTGATAGTTCTGAAAAATCTAAATTCTGAAAGATCCAACTCGGAGAGCATAGTTTCAGGGGGAGCATCAGAAAATGTTGATGAAGATAGCATGGATCATGGGGGAGCATCCAGTTCTAGAGAAAACCTTCCATCTGCAAGGAAGTGGACTAAATCACATACACCTGATTTGATAATTGGAAATCCTGATGCAGGTGTCAGAACTAGAACAGCTACTTCAAGTGAATGTCTTTACAATTCTTTTCTTTCTCAGACTGAACCAAAGAAAGTGGAAGAAGCTCTTCAAGATGCTAATTAGCTGCAAGCAATGCAGGAAGAGTTAAATGAATTTGAAAGAAACAAAGTCTGGACCCTAGTGCCAAGACCAAAGAACAGATCTGTTGTTGGTACAAAGTGGGTATTCAGAAACAAAACTGATAGTGATGGCATAATTACAAGGAATAAGGCACGGTTGGTTGCGAAAGGATATTCTCAACAGGAGGGAATTGATTATGATGAAACATTTGCACCAGTTGCTAGATTGGAAGCCATAAGGATATTTTTGGCTTATGCTGCTCACAAAAAGTTTATTCTCTTTCAAATGGATGTGAAAAGTACTTTTCTCAATGGAGAATTGGAGGAGGAAGTATATGTTGAACAACCTCCAGGCTTTGTAGATTCCAAATATCCAGATTATGTCTACAGGCTTGATAAAGCACTTTATGGCCTTAAGCAAGCTCCAAGAGTATGGTATGAGACTTTAGCTCAGTTTCTTTTGGAAAGTGGATTTAACAGAGGAACTATAGACAAAACACTGTTCTACCTTAACCATGGAAAGGACTTACTTCTGGTCCAGATTTATGTTGATGATATCATTTTTGGTTCTACAAATGATAGACTTTGCAAGAAGTTTGCCAAACTGATGCAGTCAAGATATCAAATGAGTATGATGGGGGAACTTAGCTATTTTCTGGGCCTTCAAGTCAAGCAGAATGAAGAAGGCACTTTTATTTGTCAAACCAAGTACACCATAAATTTGCTGAAGAAATTTGGAATGTAAGATTGTTCAAGTGCATCCACTCCCATGGCCACTGCAATAAAACTGGATAAGGATACTGGTAAATCAGTAGATATTACTAATTATAGAGGTATGATTGGCTCTCTACTCTATCTAACTGCTAGTAGACCTGATATCATGTATGCTACCTGTCTTTGTGCAAGATTTCAAGCTGATCCAAGAGAACCTCACTTAACAGCTGTGAAAAGAATTTTCAAGTATCTTAAGGCAACAGCTGATCTGGGATTGTGGTATCCCAGAGAATCAGATTTTAAACTAATAGGTTACTCAGATGCAGATTTTGCAGGTTACAAAATTGACAGGAAAAGCACAAGTGAAAGCTGCCAATTTCTTGGAGGCAGATTGGTTTCTTGGTTTAGCAAAAAACAGAAGTCAATTTCCAAATTAACTGCAGAAGCAGAGTACATTGCTGCAGGAAGCTGTTGTGCACAGATTCTTTGGATGAAGAATCAGTTACTGGATTATGGGTTAACATATTTTAAAATCCCTATTTACTGTGTTAATCAAAGTGCTATTGCTATGACAGGTAATCCAGTTCAACACTCAATGACAAAGCACATCAGCATTAGGTACCACTTCATAAGGGAACATGTGGATGACGGTACAGTGGAATTGCACTTTCTTCCAACAGATCAACAACTAGCAGATATCTTTACAAAACCACTGTGTGAAGCTACTTTTACAAGATTGGTAAATGAACTTGGAATGGTTTCAGGTTCTTTCTCTAAATCTGCTTAGTTTTGTTCTGAAACATCAGACTTTATGATCAGTAGTTACAGATATTACTCTCTATGTGTATTCTGTGCCTAATTGAAAATTGAATAAATACTGACTGTTGTCTGATGTGACTTTCTAAACTCTGATAGTGATATGACTGTTTATGTGACTATTCAATCCTATGAGGATAACTGTGCTAGATGCTGACCTAGTAGTCTTCAATATACTAGAGATCCAATGTTAGAAGTAATTATTTATGTGTAAATCCATTGACACAAGCAAATTCTGATATTGAGCTCAGTTAAGTTTACTTTGTCTATCTTATTACTAAGTCAAAAACTAGAAGAATGCTTCTCATCTGTTAAGGTCTGATGTTAATAAATCTGTTTAATGTACTAAGTGCTGATAAACCTCTCTTATCAAAAGAAAAAGGAAAAGAATCAAGGAATAAAAATCAGGTACTCCTTTGAGATCTAGAGTAAAAATGTGGAAGGGACGACCCAAATGCATTGCTGGTATTAAGTAATATGCATCAGAAAAGAAAATAAATATTTTTCTTGGTGACTTTTCACACTCTATGATTACTGGAGAAATACTCTGATAATAGCATAAATTCTGATAAGCAGTCGTGACTCACTTACACTGAGAAGCCACTGTAAAATGGAATTTAAAAAGATGCACAAAATTAGCACAAAACAGTTGAGGTGGACTCATGCATGAACTCATTCAATAGTAGGCTTCAGAATAATGACAGATTTTAAGTAAAACTTTAGTTATGCCTTATTTCTAAGATGTACTGAAGTGAATCAGACTTTACTCTTTTTCTGATATTTAGCTTAATGCACACACTAACACTCCATATGAATGATGAAAATTATTATGGTGATCAATGTTGTTTTAGATGAACAGTTTCAGATTGCATAAATTATGAGGACAGTTTCTGTTGAACATTCTGATGATTAAGTTCTGAAGAATCGATATCAGAATTTGTGTGAAGAATTCCAGAGATAGGCATTCATTTTTTGAGTTAAGAAATCATGTTCTGATGACTGTTAAGTTCTGATATAAGTCTAAGTTCTGATATTAAATTCTGATCCTTTACTTGACTTATTTGTGGTTAAAATCTGAAACAGTCTCATTTTAGATCAGAATATGTTTGGGTGGAATATTAATAGTCAATATAATTAGGGATAGTGGTACATGTCCATGCACAGTAATTTTTACTTGTTTCTTGTGCGCATTAAACCTCGTTTTACACTTCCAATGACTGTTTTTCCTCTTCCCAGTCTAGGGAGACGAGGTAGAATTATTTCTACCTGTCAGCATTAAATTTCCTTGCGTCTCCTGGCATTCTCTTGCCTATATAAACCAACACCTCAAATCAGTCTACACATCATTTCTTTTCTCACATACTCACTCTCCTTTCCTTCATACCAACACAAACATGGTCAACTACAATATGTTTTTGAACTATGAGACCTTCAATATGGAGCTGAGCTGTGAGGACTGGCAGCAGGAATGGCACGTAACTGTCATTCCTGATGAGATTTGGGACTCGGTTCCCCAGGAGGTTCTCACACACCTCCTGTTCTTTTACATGGACTACCATCGCCATCTGGAGCGATTGGAGGAAGAAAGGCTGGAAGCTCTCCGCCAACAAGAGTGAATCATTCGACTCGCTATTCTTTTTGTAGAGAGTCGGAAGAAGAAATAATTTATTTTCTTCTTCCTATTTTTCTTCATCGTCAGCTTTGTACGGCTTCTTAGCCAAGGACTAAAGTTGTTGATGTTAGGTTTAGAAGCTTAAGACAGTCTTGTAATACTCTGATGTAATTTCAATTTCATGAATGTATTCTCTTAATATATTAATGGAATTTCTTATTTTTGCAAGATTCTGTCTCTGAGATGTTTGTAATTTTACTGCACTGTTAAATCCTGATATATCCATATTCTGATGACCATTTTAATTATTGATTTAAATTAAGTTCTGATTTTAAAATATCAGTACTTGTTTACTTGCTTTATTTTGGTCATTCTCGCACTCGAATTTTTTTTACAGAATATTGGTTTTGCAGTGAAAATAATTGAATAAGTGGGAACAGTTTAAATTTTGAATTAAAACTGACTTACCTCAATTAATGGGATTACTGGGTAAGTGGAACGGTTTTTCCTTGAAAAACTGCATGTGATAAGTAATGATTACTGTTTTCCCGTGCCCATTAACTATTCATTATTGCTGCATGTCTGACAGGTGTCCAACGGTTATATTTTTTTTTACCAAGTATAAGTAAGAGAGAGAGAAATTATACAATCTTTTATTTACTTTTACACTTTATCTCTCTTTCTTTGCTTTTACTCCCTCTCATCTCCTGACGTTGGTTTTTCATATAGACATTTTATCAAACATCTAACAGGCAATCTTAATTTTCAATTTTTCTCATGGCACTTAAGGATTTGATCATTGATGAAGCTAAGTTCGTTCCAAATAACTATGCTGCAATTCTCAATCATGATGAAGCTCCGTCTGAGTTGCATTCTATGCAAGATCTTCTTGGACACAGTGTAATTGGGTATGCATTGACCCAGCCTTCAGTCTTTTCAAACCAACAAGTTCTGATGTTTTGGCGGACTGGGCATTTTGATAATGGTGGTGCTAATGGTACTCCCAGCATTGTTTTTGAAGTGGATGATTCTGAACATGTGGTAACTCCTGGTATAATTCGCAAGGCCTTACATTTACCAGAAGGTTGTATTTTCTCAACACCGGAGGAATCAGCTCTACAAGAGTTAATGGCCAGTTTGGGGTATGAGAGGAGTTTGGCTAAGCTTGGACAGTTGAAACGGGCACATATCAGAAAGGAATGGAGCTTCTTCTTCGACTGCATCACAAAAGCCTTTGGGAATAAGTGTTCCAACTTTGATGTCATTCCAATAATGAGTCAGCACATCGGGTATGCTATTATTAACCAAACTCATTTTGATTTTGCAAGTGCTGTGATAGGTTTTATTGGGGATAGGATGACAGAGGATAGGAATGTTGTCTACTTTGCTAGATTCTGTCAGCTTATATATAATTTCTGTTGTGTTGATGAACCCCAACCTACCACTGACTTATATCCACCTTTCAAAATTACAAAACGAGCCTTTAATGACTTGGTAAATGCTGACCTTAAGAAAACGGTGGTTAGACCTTTACAGATTCCTCAGTCTGTAAAACAGATCTTGGTAAATGCTGATCCTCAAACCTATAGATCTGTTTATCCTGATGTCCAACCCACCACCACATCCCAAACACCACAGCAACCATCTGAACATACCACTCATACATCTATACCTCAACCCTCTCTCAGAACATATCTCAAAACATATCTCACACCTTCACAGACAGCTCAACCTTCATCCTCAGCACCTACTGTGAAGCCTTCATCTTCCAAGCCCAAGAGGACAAAGACTGTTCCTCAGACACCACAGAAGAGAAGGAGGATTGTTCTGAGAGATGAGTCTGATAGTGAGGAACAGGTTTCTTTATCAGAACCTGTTGTTAAAGAAGCTGAGAAGGTCCTTTCTCAGAAGGATTCTGAAATTGGGGGATCTAAGCTTCTCAAGAGGCTTAGAAGAATGACTTCTGCTGAACCTCCCAAGGAATTCCTACCCTCAAAGAGATACAAGAAACAGAGAGCTAATAGGCCAGCTTCAGATGATGAGGAAGCAGCAGCTAAGGAAGGAGATCAGGAATCTCTGATCTCAAAAGAGCCAGAATTTGCTGAAGCTACTGCATCTCCCTCTTCATTGTCCCCAACTCAGGAAGCTGCTACAGAAAAGGCAAATACACCATCTGTGTCTCCTGTACATAAAATTGTATCTCCTGTTGACCCAGGCACAAGTGCTGAAATTGATATTCATAACCTGGTTGTGCTTGAGGTTCTCTACTTAGAAGCTCCAACAGCAATTAATTCATCCACAACACCTTTTACTGATGCTACTCAAACTCCAGAATTATCTCCAACACCTTCTCTGCATCTAGATGTTGATGATCAGAATATAGGTGAGCATCAGACTATGGATGTTGATCAGAACTTGCAAGTAGATCAGCCCTTAGAGGATGATGTTGAAGCCTCAATTGCTTCTCATACTGTTGTTTTATCCGAAGATGCTGATTCTGTTAGTTCTGATGCTTCAAATGCTGATACTACTGGTGATGCTGCTATAAATGCTGATGAAGCTGGTCCTTCAGGACATGCACCTCAACAAATTGTTCACAAAAGTGAGTTAGTCAAGAAGTTTGTTCGAAGAGAAGCACCAGTGCCTTGGAGTGAAACTCCTAGAGGACGGGAGTGGACTAAGGAATGGAACTCAGTTACCTTTGTTCCATCTGAAAAGATTCTTGCTGAGCACTTGGCCAAAGCTGATTAGATGTTCATTAATGATGATTTCAAGACACAGCTTTGAGTCACTGCATTGAGTATTAGACATCTGCAAGGTCTCCATTCAACAACTCATGACGAGTTACATAAAATTCAGGAAGAATTACTCAAGCAAGAAACAGTTCAGAAAATTGAAAAGAAAAAATTCTTCCAACCTACCTTTGACAGAGTTGCTTCCATTGAGAAGACCCAAGAGAAGCAGCAATCTCAGATTGATGATATTTTGAAAAATCAAGCTTCTCAGCAATCTCAACTTGATGAAATCCAAGCCTCAGTGGAATTGCTTGTCTCTCTTCTCTTACCTGCTGATGCCAAAAAGGGGGAGAAAGTAATTAAGTCCAAATGCAAAACTGTTAAGACACTGAAGGGGAAGGATGATGAAAAAGATGACAAGGGAAACTCTGGAATGGGTGGAGGTCATGGTCAAGGTAGAAGTTTCTCATCAAGAAAAGCTGAAATCACAAGTCACAGGACAAGTTCTAATGCTGGAAAAGGAATTACTTCTGCTACCGGTAAAAGGATAAGTTCTGATGAACTTTTGGATCTTGATGAAGAAATATCAAGACAAATATTTCTTAAGGAAAATCCAGGAATGGACATGGAAAGTCTGATGGAAGAAGAAGCTAGACTTAAATCAGAAAAAGTCAAATCTAAATCTGAAGCTTCTGGTAAAAAGAAACTTCCAAAGGCCAAAGGCATTGTGATAAATGAAAGGACAAATCCTGAAGCAACTAAGGCTAAATCACAATTGCAGATAGATCCATGGTCCAAGGGCAAAGAGAAAGTTGGTGAAGCTATCAAGGTTTATGTGCCTCCTGTGGATGAAGAAATTACTGATGAAGATGCTGATCTTGCTCTGACTTCAAGAAAAGTTTCTAAGACAACCTCTGACATGGCTCAAGTTATTCAGAGTCAAGAGATAGTTAGTTCTGATATCTCAAAGAAGCAAGTAACCTCTGACGTAGCTCAAGTTAACTTGATATCAGAAGATAAATCAAAGGAAACCTCTGACATTGCTCATGTTAAACCTTCGAAGCTACTCCTACCAGAATTCACCAAAGCCAAACAGACTCAACCTTTGAAGACTGCTACAAGTGGTTTTGAAGCAAGAGTGGTTACTGGAAAGGAAGCAAGAGATAGATCTGGATTGGATAGTGCTGATGAAAGAAGAATACAGAACACAACCAATGATCCAACTTCCTTAAGTGAACCAGGTATTGGAGCAACTCCTGAAAGATTGAATCAATTAGAATCTGTACAAATGGTTTACCATACCTACTTGAAAGAACACATCTTGTTGTACTTCATGACAGATGGTAGGGTTTATCATATAAGGGAAAATGTCATTCCACTGAAGTATTTTGAAGAATTGGAACATGTATTATTCTTACTTCAAGTGAATGACAAAAAAACAGAAAGTGCTGCAAACTTTTTGAAGAGTCAAATTCAGAAACAGAAAAGGCTTTATTCTGTTAAGTCTGACAGCACATATCTTCCAAAGTACAGAGATCACAAGGGTGATATTGTTGAGATGAAGCCTAACTCTGCTAAGATTATAACTACATTTCTGGGTTACAAGGCTGTGGAATTCAATCTTGAGTCTGACAAGGCATATTTGATCAGACTGGATCAGGACATAAGGAAAGCTAGAATTAATGATCTCAGGGCTGTAATCTTTCAAATTGGTGAAGATTCTGCAGAACTTAAAGATGCTAAAAGGAGGATGATTGATGAACTCAGATATGCTGAGAGATATTTGTTGAAGAACTATCTCAGAACAACTCCTGACATCGGAGAGATCAGAAGATGAAGCCAAGTCAAGATCTACAACTACTTAAATTCTGATATGTATATAGACTGAAGTTGTTATCAGAAGTTAAAGATTGGTAAAGCTTTAAGGACTGTAAGTTGTAGTTATCTAGTCAAATTCTCATGCATTTGTACTTAATGTTTTTGACATCATCAAATATCTGTTAAACTTGTATATTATGCTAATTTATAGGTTGGGGGAGATTGTTAGATATATTTGATAATGTCATGTCTAATGTGATTTATGTTTAGTTTTCAGATCTTACTTAAACAGGATAAATCAGTACTTACTGGAAGTCAGGACTTAAGGATATCAGTACTTATATTATCAGGAGATAATTATCAGAAGATGAATATCAGAACTTAAGTACAGAAGGACGTTCAGATAAGGAAGGCAGCTGATTAAAGGAAAGAAGATCGAGACAAACATAAGAAGAGATATGCATGAAGATGGAATTCTATGAAGAATAGAATACTTGGAAGAAAAGGTATCTGATTGATATATTTTAGGAAGCAGAATTATATTCCATATCAATTAGCGATTATCTTGTAACTGTGTAGTATATAAACACAGACATAGGGTTTACACTATAAGTGTTATCACAATCGAGAAGATTATTCATTGTAACCCTAGCAGCTCTCATGATATTTGTTTATCACTGAGAGAGAACAGTTCCATACTGTAACAGAGTTTATTATTTTGAATAAAGTTTGTTTTATGTTACTTGAGTTATTAAAGTTCGATTTGATTGTGCTATACACTGTATTCACCCCCCTCTACAGTGTGTGTGTGTGTGTGTGACCTAACACAACTAATGCATGTGACTGTGTTGTATACGTCGGGTACATGCTTGTTATCCGTCGGGTTGCCTTGTTGATCATCCGTCGGGTAGCTTTGTTAGTCATCCGTCGGATAGCCATTAATCACTTGACTCCATTTCATTTGTACAGAATTACAAGACATCTTCTATTTACATTTAATCAACCTATTCTCCACATGTACTAGCAGACTCTATGACTCATAAACTACTACATAAACTATACAAAGTTGTTTGCAGAAATGTGCTACATGACTTATTGTTACATAAGCTACTCACCCGATGGATATCAGTTAGTCATCCGTCGGGACTATATTGAATCATCCGTCGGGACTATAATTGATCATCCGTCGGGTGCTACAAAATTCACTAAGTTAAATCCACTAAGTTATTTTGTTTAGCTTATCATCGAGTACATAACATATTCCTAACAAATTATTTATGGATTAAATTAGGAATTTTTGTTCTTGATATTTTTAATGTAATTTGATGGCATAATCATGTAGATCTTTTCTTCATGGTCATTTTGGTATATTATATTTCAAAAATCGAGTTTAATAACATATAGAAATTGATGTTTGATTCTGGAAAACTGAAATTAGGGTTTTGAATGTTTGATTGTTCTTAATTAAAATTGGGAACTTTTAATCTGTTGAATCTGGGTTCGATTGGGCAAAAACAGCGAATAGATCATTTAAAAACAATTCGATTCATGTATATAAGTATAATTTTCAACCCTTGGAAGGCCTTCGCCGGAAACCACCGCGTGGCGGCGCCGGAAAATTTCGGCCGCGATTTTCAGACAATTGTCGAACAGGTTGCTTGATTTATTCACATATATGGATTCCTGGCAAATTGAACCATCATTCTGCTCAGTTTCATGTTGTTCTGGGCAGATTTCGGCTAACCGAAAGCGACCGGCCGGCGAACGGCGGTGAAGCCGAGGAAAAGGATGCAAAAGTGCAAATAGGTCCCCTATAGTTTCATGCCTTCCAAAACAGTCCCTGGAGTTTTAAAATCCTACAAAAATTGGATTGTTGTTTAGTTTTATTTAAAAATGATATTTTTATTATTTTTAAAAATCAGAAAAATAGTTATTTAATTATTTTAAATTCAGAAAATTGTTTTAAATATTTATTTATTAAAAAATAAATCTGATATATTTCATTAATTAATTTTAATTAGTTTTTAATAATTTTAATTAATCAATTAATTAATAATTAATTTTAATTAATTTAATTAATTACTAATTAATTTTAATTAATTTAATTATTAGATTTAATTATTTATTTTTGATTTAAACATTCGAAAAATTAGTTATGAGCTTTAAAATATTATTTTAAATTATTTTTAAGACTCGATAATTATTATAAAATTATTTTAAAGTCAGATTCGGGTTTTCGAACCCTATTATTTAATTATAAAATGATTCGGAGACCCATTTTAATTCCGAAAAATATTCAAAAATTCTTATTAAATACCTGGAAAATCATTTTAACCCCGAATCTTCTCTGAAAATCTATTTTAATCGAATATCTTGTATGTTATGTGCTACGTGCTATCTGATTGATGTGTTATATGTCTATGTGGTTATTGTTTGACTATTTTAGTCATAACTTTCAATCCTTAAATCGGATTTGGGTAAAACGAAGGGTAGATAAAAGCTTATGACGTCTATGTGACGATTAGAATGATAAGAGATTGAGTTTTGATAGATACTTGTGATGTCTAGCAGAGTAAGCGAGGCATAGAAAAGAAAGTCAGTGATCAGTAAATAGAACTGAAGTGTAGAAAAAGAAAGCAAGTGATCGATGAGTAGAAGAAAAGCATAGAAAAAGAAGGAAAGTGATGGAGAAGTAAAACTGTTAGGTGGGTACAAGTAAAGTTGGAAATCATCGATGATAAGGCAAGTATTTTTGAACCTTCTTCAAGATATATTGCAAATATTTTCAAACTTTCTCATAACATGTTTGTTAGGAATATGTGTATTAGGTTGATGATAAGTTAAACAAAACACTTAAGTAGAAATTTAGTGTTTGTAGCCTCAACGGATAAGACCATTTTGGCTATCCGTTGAAGGAGTAGCTTTACTTAGAAATAAGATTAGTATTGTAGCACATTTCATTCTCTGTATTTAAGTTATAATTCTTAGATGTTGTGGGAAATTATCAGTCATGTTGACTACTAGTGGATATGCAAATAGGAGGGCTAATTGTAAATATTTCATGCCTTGTAATTTTGTATAAGTGAAGTAGTATCAACTGATATTAAAGGCCTTCAATGGATGAGAAACAAAGCTTCAACGGATGTCTCTAAAGCTTCAACGGATAACATCCATCAACGGATGAGTGCTTCAACGGATATAGCTTCAACTGCTAATGCATCAACGGATAAAGCTTCAACGGATAAAGCTTCAACGGATAAAGTCATCAACGGATGAAAGCTTCAACGGATGCTTAGTTCAATAGCAGTTGATAGTGATAATTCATAAGCTGACAGAGGCACATGGGTTGACAGAGACAAACTGGAATGTGGCAGCCTCTAGGAGGAATCAAGAAAATACAGCATTTCCATTCTGGTGCAAACAAGTAAGTATTCAAAGATTCAAAGCTAAACCTAAATTGTATTGGATAGAGAAATGAAGAAGAAACATGTGAAGAATCTTTTAATTGTATTTTACAGTTTTTTCTTCACTTGTAAACTTGGTGATATATATACCAAGTAGCAGCTAGTAATTAGAGTGTCAATTTTCCAGAGCTGTTTAGAAAAATCCAGAGAGAAAATTATCTAGTTTGTACTATGACGCAGCTGTGATTTAATTCTTTGAATCACAGATTTTCTGAAATAACACATCTCTGGTGGAACAACAAATCCACCAGAAAAGTTTTTAAGTTCTTTGAGTTCTTTACATTTGTGTTTGAATATATATCTGTCTGTATTAGCTTCAAGCAATTCACACACATTTATTCATTAAAACACTTAGCCTTAGAAACTGCTCAAAACTTGAAAAAGTTTTGAGATTTACATTCAACCCCCCTTCTGTAAATCTCATTGTTAGTCCACTGGGAATAACAATTGGTATCAGAGTGAGCTCTTAACATACAAAGAGTTTAAAGATCTATTCTGCTAACATCATGAGTAAGAATGATATTGGTGTAAAGATTCCAATTCTGGAAAAAGATAGCTATCATCACTGGAAAGTGAAGATGCATTTACATCTTCTCTCTCAAGATGAAAGCTACATCAACTGCATTGAAAATGGTCACAAGGTGGCCACAGCTGCTACTGCAACAGTTATTGTTGGACAGTCTATTCCCAAGCCAAAAGCAGAATGGACTGTTGAAGATATTGAAGAGGTACATAAGGACAAGAAAGCCATGAACATTCTGTTTAATGGCCTAGACAAGATATGTTTGACAATGTCAATAACAGCCAAACTGGTAAGGAAATTGAGATACTGTGTAACTTATCTGTGAAGGTACTGAGCAAGTTAGAGAAAATAAAATGCAGTTTCTCATTCAACAGTATGAATATTTTCATTTTGAAGAAGGAGAATCATTGAATGATACCTTCAACAGATTTCAGAAACTGTTGAATGGATTGAAGCTGTATGGCAGAGTGTACCAAGTCAAGGACTCCAATTTAAAATTTATGAGGTCTCTACCAAAGTAATGGAAGCCTATGACTGTTTCTCTAAGAAATTCTCAAGATTATAAGGACTTCACACTTGAAAGATTATATGGAATTTTGAAGACCTATGAACTTGAGATGGAGCAAGATGAGCTGTTGGAAAATGGAAAGAGAAAAGGAGGATCAGTTGCACTTGTAGCTGATAATGAGAAGATTGAAGCAAGGAATGAGGAAAAGACAATACCAAATCTCAAAATTGGCACAAGCAAATCAGAATCAAGCAAGGGAAAGGAGCAAGTAGCTGAGGATGAAGACAATTCCAGTCAAGATGACTCTGATGATGTTGATGAACATCTGGCTTTTCTGTCCAGGAGGTTTGCAAAGATGAAATTCAGGAAAAATGCAAAATTCACTAAGTCAAACAAGAACATGGTGGACAAATCTAAGTTCAAATGTTATAACTGTGGCTTAAGTGGACACTTTGCAAATGAGTGCAGAAAACCATCCTCTAATAAGAAGAAATTTGAGCAAGTTGATTACAAAAAGAAATATTTCGATTTGCTCAAACAAAAGGAAAGAGCTTTTCTGACTCAAGATGATTGGGCAGCAGATGGAGCCAATGAAGATGATGATATGGAATATGTCAACCTAGCCCTGATGGCTAATTCTGATGAAAATGAAACTAGTTCATCAAGCAACCAGGTAATTACTACTGATCTCTCTCAGCTTTCTAAGATTGAATGCAATGAAGCCATAAATGATATGTCCAATGAATTATATCATTTGCGTGTTTCCCTTAAATCACTAGCTAAAGAAAACACAAGAATCAAAGAAAATAATTTGTTTTTAAGTGATAGGAATGTTGTGTTAGAGGATCGGGTAATTGAGCTTGAAAAGATTAAAATTAAATGTTTGATTGTTGAGAGTGAACTAGAAGATTAAGAAAGTAGAAATTCTTTCTAAACAGTTAGAAAGTGAGCAAGAGGTAATCAAGGCCAGGAAAACATCTAGGGATGTTAGTGCTCAGATTGTCAAGGTTCAGGGAATTGAGTCATTCTGTGAGAATGCATGGAAGAAAAACAAAAAGGAGTTAAAATTAATTGATGGATTGTCAACGGATGTGGAATCAACGGATGATGAAAGTTATCCGTTGAAGGAAGAAAAAGAGCATCCTTTGAAGGATCATCAATTAAAACAGGCAAGTGATTCTAAAAAGAAAAATCACAATAAGAAGTTTGTTTCAACTTTCAAGAACTTTGTCAAAGAAGGAGCTAGCACATCCAAAGATGCCAGTAAGGTGAATATAGGACACATGACTTTAGATCAGTTGAAAAATAGGCTTAAGTTGGTTGAGGATAAAAAGGAAACTAAAAGAAAATCTAATAGAATTGGGAAGGTAGGGATTAACAAACACAATAATTACACACCTGATAAGTATGCTCCTAGAAAAAGCTGTGTGCATTGTAAAAGTGTCAATCATCTATCTGATAACTGCAAATCTATTAAGAATGCTCCCATGCCTTTAACTCCCTCCATGCCTAACATGTCTATGTCACCTCTGCATGGTATGTGATAGGGATAAATAAGTCCTGATTTTATAATTAATGGGCTGATAGGCCCAATAATAAGATGTATAATATTCAGACCAGAAAGGTTAAGCCTGATGGACCAGATCAGGCCTAATGGAATAAAAAAGGCCCAAAAGCCCTGATTATTAATTAATTTCGTAATTAATTAATAAGGGAGAAATCAGATGTTGAAAAGAGTCCCGATAAGGATATAAATCCTTAGAGATTAGCCTCAAGGGGATCTAAAAGGATAAGGAATCAGCTTCCTACTTCCTAGGACTCCTAAGTCTATCCTAATTTAGAGGCTTGTCCACCAAGTCTCCTATACCAAGTCCAATTCAAGGACCACCAACATCTATATAAGGGGTCTCACCCCCACCAATCAGAACTACGTTTTTTGACTTGATCCTTGGCAATCAGCAAGGTACGTAGGCATCTTGTTAAGGCAGATTGAGTCACGAAACACAAGAGCAGTCAAATCGAGCCTTGGAGCTCACGTTCCTTAGTATTAAATACAGCAATTATATATAGTAATTTTAATCCATAACATTTGGCGCCGTCTGTGGGAAACACGGAACAACAACCATGGCGAGAACACGGAGAACAACCAGCACTCTGGAGGAGGGAACACCATCAGGGACAACCCAGGTGATTTCATCAACCGTGGAGGTTCCTCCCCATTCAACTTATGCATCTACTCAGGGGGAAGCCCAGACAGGGGCAACTCAACCTCAGCCACAAGGGACAACTCCCCCGACTATTCAAGGTACGAATCCTCAAGTTCAACAAGTACATATACCTGTGAATTCTCGACCCGTCGGGTATGAATATTCAACTGTTGTTACTACTAACCCCCCTTATGGGATGCCCCTTCACCCTGAGGTTGGAGGAAGCGGATATGCTGGGCGAAGTGAAGTACGAGGGCGGTCGCCCCCCTATATACGAGGTTTGGATCCTATCCCTGAGGATCGGGAATTTTTTGGTCCATACACTGAGAGAGACTCCGAATCTTCGGATGATGAAGTGGCCCCGAGAAGGAGGCGTCCTGGAAAAGAGCCAATGGCCGATGGAAGGCAACGCCCCCAAAGCACCCCAGGGGCGAATCCCCAAGAAGTGCAGGAAAAGATCAGGGCTCATGAGGCTGAAATCCAAAGGCTGAGGCGTGACTTGGAGGCTCACCAAGCCACCAGAACCCACATACCTCCTAGGGGGAGAAATCCTCCTCCTATCATAGACCTGGATGGTCCGGTAAGAAGAAGGGCTGTTGTCCCAAGAACTGATCCAAGCAATCTCCTTCCCCTTGGAGATCCTGATGATCCAACTCCACCCTTCACAGAAGAGATAATGAATGCCCATATCTCAAGGAAATTCAAGATGCCCACTATCAAAGCCTATGATGGTACGGGAGACCCCGCTAATCATGTTAGGACATTCTCTAATGCACTGTTGCTGCAACCCGTGAATGATGCTATAAAGTGTCGGGCCTTCCCTCAAACCCTGTCAGGTATGGCTCAAAGATGGTACAGTCGCTTGCCCCCAAACTCTATTGGATCGTTCAGAGAGTTAAGTCAGGCTTTTATTAAGCAGTTCATCAGTGGAAAAGTCCATGAGAAAAGTTCAGCATCTCTCATGAGTATTGTGCAAGAAGCTAAGGAATCCTTGAGAGATTACCTGAATCGTTTTACAAAGGAGGCTTTAAAAGTCCCAGACCTTGATGATAAGGTAGCCATGATAGCACTGCAACAAGGAACTAGGGATGAGTTTTTTAAGATGTCTTTGGCCAAACGACCCCCTGAGAGCATGTTGCAGCTCCAAGAGAGGGCAGGGAAGTATATCAAGGTTGAAGAAAGTATGAGGAAGACCGTAGTAAGTAATGAGCCCACTGGAGGCAAGAAACGAAAAACTGATTTGGAGTATATCGCTAAGGACAAATATCCTAGAACCGAACAAAACCCTGATTCAACCCCCAAGAAGGGAGGACCTGGGCAAAAGTTCACTGAATACGCTAAGCTGAATGCTCCCAGAAGTCAGATTTTGATGGAGATTGAGAAAGATAGAGATATTCGCTGGCCTAAGCCCTTGAAGGCTGATCCCGCCAAGCTAGATAAGGGCAAGTATTGTAGGTTTCACAAAGATGTTGGCCATGACACCGATGAGTGTAGGCAGTTGAAAGATGAAATTGAGTTTTTGATTCGAAAAGGAAGATTGAACAAGTATACTGGAGATGGAGGGGACAGAAATAATAATGGAAGGAAGAACTTTGAAGATCATAGGAGGGACCAAGATGATCAGGGGCGGAATCCCCAACCTAGAGGACCAGTTATAAACACCATTTATGGAGGGCCGAGACCTCGAGGGCCTGTGATAAACACGATCTTTGGAGGTCCAACTGCTGCTGGATTGTCCAAAAATTCCAGAAAGGCATATACTAGAGAGGTTATGCATATTGTCGGAGAAGCCCCGAAGAGGGCCAGGACAGAAGTAACATTGGCTTTTGATGATTCCGACCTAGAGGGTGTGAAGTTTCCTCATGACGACCCGCTGGTCATAACGCCGATAATAGGAAATAGCCCGGTTAAGAGGGTCCTTGTGGATAATGGTGCTTCTGTGGATATCTTGCTCCACGACACCTTTCTAAGGATGGGGTATAACGACTCCCAGTTGACACCAACCGACATGCCGATATATGGATTTGCTGGAGTAGAATGTCCTGTGGAAGGGATAATTAAATTGCCAACCACCATAGGTACGGAGCCAAGGCAAGCGACTCAGATGCTGGATTTCGTGGTGGTAAAGGCTAGTTCAACTTATAATGCTATCATGGGGAGAACAGGGATACATGCCTTCAAGGCAGTCCCCTCTTCCTACCATTCAGTCATGAAGTTTCCCACCCGAAACGGGATTGGAGAAGAGAGAGGAGATCAAAAAATGGCTAGAAGCTGTTATGTGGCCTCTTTGAGGGCAGATGGAGTCGGGGGGCAGGTTCTTCCTATTGAAGATATGGATGTTCGAGAAAATGATGAGAATAGAGGAAGGCCAGCAGAAGAATTGGTTTCGGTTCCTTTAGATCCCAAGAATCCTGAGAGGATGACTTTCATTGGAGCTACATTAGAGGAGCCCCTTAGAGGGAAGTTAGTGAAATTTTTGCAAGAAAATAGTGATGTGTTTGCATGGTCAGCAGCTGATATGCCAGGCATAGACCCGGAGTTAATTACCCACAAGTTAAACGTGGATCCAAGCCGGAAGACAGTGAAACAAAAGAAAAGAAATTTTGCCCCGGAAAGACAAGAGGCTATAAAGCAGGAAGTGGAAAAGCTCTTAGAGGCTGGTTTCATTGAGGAGATTCAATTTCCGGAGTGGTTAGCAAACCCTGTAATGGTGAAGAAGGCTAATGGAAAGTGGAGGATGTGTATAAACTTCACCGATCTGAATGATGCATGCCCCAAAGACTGTTTTCCGCTGCCTAGAATTGATACTTTGATTGATGCCACCGCTGGACATGAGATGCTGAGTTTCATGGATGGGTTTAGCGGATACAACCAGATCAAAATGCATAAGGATGACATTCCAAAGGTATCATTTATCACTGATTTTGGTGTTTATTGTTATCTTGTTATGGCGTTTGGTCTCAAGAATGCAGGAGCCACCTATCAAAGGTTGGTGAATAAAATTTTTAAGGATCTTATTGGGAAGACTATGGAAGTCTATGTTGATGACATGCTAGTCAAGAGTCTAGTAAAGACTGATCATATAACCCATTTGAGGGAAGCTTTTGAGGTCCTGAGGTACCACAAGATGATGTTGAATCCCACGAAGTGTGCTTTCGGAGTAGGATCTGGAAAATTCTTGGGATTGATGGTCTCAAAGAGGGGAATTGAGGCTAACCCCGATAAAATAAAGGCAATCCTGGACATGGAACCCCCAAAAACCGTCAAGGATGTTCAGAAACTCACAGGAAGGGTTGCTGCGCTAGGACGATTCATCTCCAAGTCAGGAGACAAGTGTTTGTCATTCTTCAAGTCATTAAAGAACATTAAAGACTTTGTATGGAGTGAGGAAAATCAGAAGGCATTTGAAGAGTTAAAGAAGTATATGGGCCATGCCCCGTTGTTGGCCAAGCCAGTTCTGGGTGAAGTTTTATTCTTGTACTTGGCTGTTTCAGAAAGCGCCTTGAGCGCGGTGTTGGTTAAGGAGGAACTAAAAGTCCAGAAACCCGTATACTATGTCAGCAAAATTTTGCATGGTGCTGAGTTGAATTATTCAGCCATTGAGAAATTCGCTTTAGCCTTGGTAATGGCTTCAAGAAAGCTGCGTCCTTATTTTCAAGCTCACCAAATTGAAGTGCTAACAAATCAGCCACTGAGAAATATCATTCACAGTCCCAAGGCAAGTGGGAGACTGATTAAGTGGGCAATAGAATTGGGAGAGTTCGATCTCAAGTATAAGCCACGTATGGCCATAAAAGCCCAGGCACTAGCTGACTTCGTGGTGGAATGTACCATACCCAACCAAGAAGTCGGGGGGCAGGAAGATACCACACCTCAAGACAAGGGAGTCGACAATGGGGACAAGGAGAAAGAATATTGGGTTCTCTATTTTGATGGAGCATCAAAAACAAATTCCAGTGGAGCAGGGTTGGTTTTGCAAAGCCCTGATGGATTCTTAATTGAGTATGCCATGAAGCTAGACTTCCCAACCACAAATAATGAGGCAGAGTATGAAGCCCTGATTGCTGGCCTTGGTCTAGCTGGGACACTTAGAGTCAAAAACTTAAAGGTCCGTGGAGACTCGAAGTTGATCATATCCCAGGTAAAGGGAGAATTTGAAGCAAGGGATGATACGATGGCAAAGTATGTTCGCCTAGTAAGGGCTGTGATGACCCAATTTAATGAATGCCATGTTGAACACATTCCAAGGGAAGAAAATGCTAAAGCAGATGCGCTATCAAAGTTTGCTTCATCCGAGATTGAAGAAAGTTCAGGAAGTGTGTACTTCCGTGTTTTGAAGACACGAAGCATAGATGTTAAGCTTGTGGCTCCCGTAGGCTTGGAGACGTCATGGATTGATCCCATCAAGGCTCACATTCAGACCGGTTGGTTGCCAAGCGATACAATTGAGGCACGGAAGTTAACTGTTCGAGCACTAAGGTACTCTTTGATAGATGGGATTCTATATAAAAGATCTTTCGTGGTTCCTTACTTGAGGTGTCTCAGGCCCGATGAGGCACGCTTAGCTCTTGAGGAAGTGCATGGAGGTATTTGTGGGCAACACTTGGGGGGCAGGGCCTTGGCTCATAAGATAACTCGTTTAGGCTTCTATTGGCCAGAAATGATGGCTGATGCCAAAGAATATGTAAAGAAGTGTGATCGTTGTCAGAAGCATGCACCAGTCGCCAGACAACCCCCCGAGATGCTGACCTCTATCAACTCACCTATTCCCTTTGCTATGTGGGGGATGGATATTCTAGGGCCTTTTCCTATGGCCACAGCACAAAGGAAGTTTCTGATTGTAGCCATTGATTATTTCACCAAGTGGATCGAAGCCAAACCTTTGGCCAAAATCACAACTAAGCAGGTTGCACAATTCCTGTGGGAAAACATTATGTGCCGATATGGAATTCCCCGTATCCTCGTCACTGACAATGGAACACAATTCAACAACGAGGAATTCAAGAAGTATTGCGAAGAAAATGAAATTGAGTTACGGTTCACCTCTGTGGCTCACCCGCAAGCCAATGGGCAAGCGGAGGTAGCAAATCGGATAATCCTGGATGGACTAAAGAAGAGGATCGAAAAGTCAAGAAATAACTGGGTGGATGAGATACTTCCCATATTGTGGGCCTATAGGACTACCTGTAGAGTCACGACAAACGCAACTCCTTTCATGTTGGCATATGGGGCGGAAGCAGTAGTTCCCGTGGAGATATCACATTCTTCTCCAAGGATTCAGGCTTTTGATGAAAAAGAAAATGAGGAAGGGCAGAAGTTAGCCCTGGATTTAATCGATGAAGTGCGAGATAAAGCACACGCAAAGATAGTAGAATATCAGAAAAAGGCTTCATTCTACTACAACCTAAGGGTTAAAGAGAGGTTTTTCAAACAAGGTGACCTAGTCTTGAGAAAAATAGAGGCTTCTGGTGTCGGACAGAAAGGAAAGCTTGCCCCAAATTGGGAAGGGCCGTATAGAGTCAAGAGCGTTCAGGGTAGAGGAACCTACAAGCTGGAGACTATGGATGGTTTTGAAGTCCCGAGAACCTGGCACGCACAAAACCTGAAGGTTTACTACGTGTGAGATGATCGAAGTACGATTCTCACTCGTCAGGATGGAGAGTAGGTTGAAAAGCACCTTGAAGCTTTGCTTAGGATTTATATGTCTTATTATGAAGTTTATTAAGACTTGTGTAAGGGATGAATCCCAAACAATTTTTGAAGCTCAGAGAATTTTTTGAAATATGTTTGAATCTCTATGGCATGGCAATTAAATTAGATGCATGATATGAAAGCCCTATAAAAAGGCCCAATTAAAAAAAAAAGGTTAAAACTTGTTGGGCCTGGAAGTATGTCAAGCCCAGAAAAGGGCCCCAAATATTCAAAGCCCAGCACCCGGGGTCCAAAAACTGGAAGAAAATATATATGAGTATTATCTTCAAAAACCAGAAATAAGTCCCAAATCCAAAAAGGATTTGGATAAATGAAGGCCCAAAAATAAGGCCTAATCCTACTTGAGTTAGAAAAAAACCCAAGTTTTAGCCCAGCATTAGGGGCCTAAATCCAAGTATGTACAAAAATTTATGCAAATGATCTTGACCTATTCGACCAGAAAACACAAAGGAGTCCAGGTCGAATGGCTTGAGCTCGAAATCAAGTCGATCAGGGTTGAAAAAGAGGCTTAATTCGACTAGAAATGAGACCCATTCGACCAAGAAACATGAAAGATTCCTGGTCGAAATCATTGAGGTCAAAATTCTGTCGACCTGGGCAACAAAAGATGGCTAATTCGGTCAAAAATGAAGATCCTGACCGAAAGGGACGAAAATCCTGGTCGAAAACTTCCTAGTCGACAAAAAAAAAAAAAAAAAAAAAAAAAGGGAAAAAATCCTGGCCGAAATTCGACCAGGACTTCTGCTCGAAATACTCCTGACCGAAAATCCTGATCCTCTTTTCCCTGAGAAGATTGTCGACCAGAAAGCAAGGCAAGATCCTGGTCGAATGGATCCTGCCCGAAATTGCTTCGACCAAGGCATCAAATGATGGCTAATTCAGTCAAAAAGCAGGACTCCTGACCGAAAGGGACAAAAATCCTGGTCGAAAAATTTCTGGTCGAAAATTGTATAAAAAAAAAAAAAAAAAAAGGGGGGGGGAAATCCTGGCCGAAATTCGACCAGGAACTCTGCTCGAATATTCCTGCTCGAAAATCCTTCGACCAGGGCTGAAAGAAGGTTAATTCGACCAGGATCCTGGCCGAATGGATTCCTGGTCGAAATCTGTATAAAAGAAAAAAAAAAGAAAATTAAGGATAAATCCCAGAAATTAAGGGAAAAATCCAGAAAATTAAGGATAAATCCCAGAAATTAAGGGAAAAATCCAGAAATTAAGGATAAATCCCGGAATTAAGGAAAAATCAGAAAAATAAGGATAAATCCCCAGAAATAGTTAAGGAAAATCCAGAAAATTAAGGATAAATCCCGGAATTAAGGGAAAAATCCAGAAATTAAGGATAAATCCCGGAAATTAAGGGAAAATCCAGAAAATTAAGGATAAAATCCCAGAAATTAAGGGAAAAATCCAGAAAATTAAGGATAAATCCCAGAAATTAAGGGAAAAATCCAGAAAATTAAGGATAAATCCAGAAATTAAGGGAAAAATCCAGAAAATTAAGGATAAATCCCGGAAATTAAGGAAAAATCCAGAAAATTAAGGATAAATCCCGGAATTAAGGGAAAAATCCAGAAAATTAAAGAAATCCCGGAAATAAGGGAAAAATCCAGAAAATTAAGGATAAATCCCGGAAATTAAGGGAAAAATCCAGAAATAAGGATAAATCCCGGAATTAAGGGAAAAATCCAGAAAATTAAGGATAAATCCCAGAAATTAAGGGAAAAATCCAGAAAATTAAGGATAAATCCCAGAAATTAAGGGAAAAATCCAGAAAATTAAGGATAAATCCCGGAATTAAGGGAAAAATCCAGAAAATTAAGGATAAATCCCGGAAATTAAGGGAAAAATCCAGAAAATTAAGGATAAATCCCAGAAATTAAGGGAAAAATCCAGAAAATTAAGGATAAATCCCAGAAATTAAGGGAAAAATCCATAAAATTAAGGATAAATCCCAGAAATTAAGGGAAAAATCCAGAAAATTAAGGATAAATCCCGGAATTAAGGGAAAAATTCCTGGAAATTCAGATAATTCCTGAATAAAAGGAAAAATCGTTGTAAACGTGTAGGTCGCTCCACACTTTACGCAAAAACGAAACCCTGCAAGGGAATGAATAGACTTAACTTCTGCGAAACCTAATCAATGTTTCCCAAAAGTTGGGGGGCAAATGATAGGGATAAATAAGTCCTGATTTTATAATTAATGGGCTGATAGGCCCAATAATAAGATGTATAATATTCAGACCAGAAAGGTTAAGCCTGATGGACCAGATCAGGCCTAATAGAATAAAAAAGGCCCAAAAGCCCTGATTATTAATTAATTTCGTAATTAATTAATAAGGGAGAAATCAGATGTTGAAAAGAGTCCCGATAAGGATATAAATCCTTAGAGATTAGCCTCAAGGGGATCTAAAAGGATAAGGAATCAGCTTCCTACTTCCTAGGACTCCTAAGTCTATCCTAATTCAGAGGCTTGTCCACCAAGTCTCCTATACCAAGTCCAATTCAAGGACCACCAACATCTATATAAGGGGTCTCACCCCCACCAATCAGAACTACGTTTTTTGACTTGATCCTTGGCAATCAGCAAGGTACGTAGGCATCTTGTTAAGGCAGATTGAGTCACGAAACACAAGAGCAGTCAAATCGAGCCTTGGAGCTCACGTTCCTTAGTATTAAATACAGCAATTATATATAGTAATTTTAATCCATAACAGTATGCCTGTTATGTCTCATCAGAATCCTCATGCATATTTTGCAAACATGCCATATGTTAATAATCCTTATTTTACTGCATTCAGTATGCCTCAGATGCCATACAACTTGCCTATGTGGAATAATATGTTTGCACAATCTATGCCTTATCAAATTCAATCAAATGTGCTAAATGATTCTGTGACTAACCCTACACTTCAACCAACTACATCTGAGACCAAGGTTGACCCAAAGTTACCTAAGTCAAAAGATGCAGGAGGAATGAAGTCTAGGAAAAAGACTAACAAGGCTAGACCCAAGGAAACTTGGGTACCAAAATTAACTTGATTGATTTTGTTGTGTGCAGGGAAAAAGAAGGAATCTATGGTACTTGGACAGTGGTTGTTCAAGACACATGACGGGATATTTTACCCTG
The DNA here is from genome assembly GCF_009905375.1 of Apium graveolens. Classification (NCBI taxonomy): domain Eukaryota; kingdom Viridiplantae; phylum Streptophyta; class Magnoliopsida; order Apiales; family Apiaceae; genus Apium; species Apium graveolens. The sequence goes on along the minus strand of NC_133648.1, from coordinate 52,918,210 downwards.
CTCACAGAGTTCAAGGAGAGAGCTGGCCCTAGCATAACCTTTGGAGATGACAGCAAAGGGTTCACTATGGGATATGGCTTGATTTTAAAAGAAAATGTCATCATTGATGAAGTTGCATTAGTTGATGGTCTCAAACACAATATATTGAGCATCAGTCAACTATGTGACAGAGGGAATACTGTTTCCTTCAATTCTGAAGCCTGTATTGTCACAAGTAAGAAGGACAACAAAGTGGTTCTAACTGGAGTTAGAAAAGGGAATGTGTACTTAGCTGGCTTCAACTCTACAGATTCATAATCAATTACTTGTCTTCTCAGCAAAGCAACTCCAGATGAAAGTTGGCTATAGCACAAGAAGCTATCCCATTTGAATTTCAAGACAATGAATGATCTAGTCAAAAAGGACTTAGTTAGAGGAATGCCTCTAGTGGAATTCATAAGGGATGGACTGTGTGATGCTTTTCATAAAGGAAAGCAAAAGAAAGCATCATTCAGTAAAAAGCTTGAATCAGCAATTGATGAACCATTATAACTACTTCACATGGATCTTTTTGGACCAGTCAATGTATTGTCAATTTCAAGGAAAAGATATTGCCTAGTGATTGTAGATGATTTCTCAAAGTTTTCATGGGCTTATTTCCTTGGATCAAAGGATGAAGCTAGTGAAATCATTATCAATCATATCAAGCAAGTCAACAATCATCCAGATTTCAAAGTAAGGAATATCAGGAGTGACAATGGAACTGAGTTCAAGAATTCAACCATGAAGCTGTTCTGTGAAGAAAATGGGATCATGCATGAGTTCTCAGCTCCAAGGACTCCACAACAAAATGGTGTGGTGAAAAGGAAGAACAAACACAAATTGAAGCTGCAAGAACAATGCTTGAAGAGTCAAAACTCCCAACATACTTTTGGGCTGTGGCTGTTAACTGTACATGTTACACTCAGAATATTTCTCTAATTAATCAGGTAAAAGGCATGACTCCCTATCAATTGTTCAAGAGAAGAAAACCAACTTTAAACTTTCTGCATGTCTTTGGTTGCAAATGCTACATTCTAAGGAATCAACCTGTTCACCAAGGGAAGTTTGATGTAAAGGCTGATGAAGGAATATTTGTTGGTTATTCTGCTGGAAAATCATATAGGGTCTACAATCTAAGAACCAACATTGTCATGGAATCTGTGCATGTTGTGTTTAATGATAAAAAGATTGATGGACTAACAGATGAGGGACATCATGAAGGACTCAAATTTGACAACATTGAGATATATTGTGATGATAGTGAAGATGAGAATTATGGAGAAGGCACCTCGAAAAGAATTCAAAATCTGCCTTTGGATAATGCACATAATGATGCATCCATTGAAAGTCATAATTCAGCTTCCGTTGATAGAAGCAATGCAACATCCGTTGAAAGACAAAGTGCATCATCCGTTGAAGTTCATAATGAAGCATCCGTTGATCACAGTCTGTCAACGGATAATCATTTCACTTCATTAGTTGATAGAACTCCCAATTCCTTTCAAAGGATCAGCAACTCAGAGGGAGTTTCAACCAATCAACACTCTATCTCACATCATGACAATACTGAGGCAACCTCATCTAGAGCTAATCTACCACCTCAAAGGAAATGGACCAAGAATCACCCATTTGAACTGATCATTGGTGATGCCACTTCTAAAGTGCAAACTAGAAGGGCTACTCAAGATGAATGTCTGTATATTAGCTTTCTATCACAGGAGGAACCTAAGAGAGTGGAAGAAGCTCTATTGGATCCAGATTGGATTTTAGCAATGCCAGAGGAGCTAAACCAATTTGAAAGGAACAAAGTATGGAAGCTGGTACCCAAGCCAAAGAACAAGAGTTCTATTGACACAAAATGGGTATTCAGAAACAAGATGGATAAAAATGGCATTGTCATAAGGAATAAAGCCAGATTGGTTGCTAAAGGCTATTCTCAATAAGAGGGAATAGATTTTGATGAGACATTTGCTCCAGTTGCCAGACTTGAAGCCATCAGAATCTTTCTAGCCTATGCAGCCCATGCCAATTTCAAGGTCTATCAAATGGATGTCAAGAGTGCATTTCTGAATGGGGAATTGGAGGGAGAAGTTTATGTAAGCCAACCTCCAGGATTTGAAGATCCAAATTTTCCAGACTATGTGTATTATCTGTTGAAAGCACTCTATGGACTAAAGCAAGCACCTAGAGCCTGGTATGAGACTTTGTCAAAATTTCTTCTAGATAATCACTTCATAAGAGGTACTGTTGACAAAACTCTTTTCGTTAGAAATGTTAATGGCTCTACAATACTTGTTTAAATTTATGTAGATGATATTATATTTGGTTCTACAGATGATAAGCTTTGTAAAAAATTTGCTAAGTTAATGCAAAGTAAATATGAAATGAGCATCATGGGAGAGCTAACTTATTTTCTTGGCTTACAAGTTAAACAAGTTAGTGGTGGAATTTTCATTAGTCAAACTAAATATATTTATGATCTTTTAAAGAAGTTTGACTTAATGGATTGTTCATCTGCAAAAACTCCCATGGCCACTGCCACCAAGCTTGAATTAAACAAGGCTGAAAAGTCTGTAGACATTTCAAGTTATAGAGGTATGGTTGGCTCACTTTTATATTTAACTGCTAGTAGACCTGATATAATGTTTTCTACATGTCTCTGTGCTAGATTTCAAGCTGACCCTAAAGAGTCTCACTTAGTGGCTATTAAAAGGATTTTCAGATATCTCAAAGGGACTCCAAATCTAGGAATTTGGTACCCTAGAGAGTCTGGTTTTGATCTAATTGGCTACTTAGATGCAGATTATGCAGGTTGCAAAATAGACAGGAAAAGCACAACTGGCATCTGTCAATTTCTAGGGAATAAGCTTGTGTCATGGTTCAGCAAGAAGCAAAATTTTGTTTCAACATCAACAGCTGAAGCTGAGTACATTGCTGCTGGTAGTTGCTGTGCACAGATACTGTGGATGAGGAATCAACTATTTGACTATGGACTAACTGTTGACAAAATTCCTATATTATGTGACAACACAAGTGCCATTGCCATTACTGAAAATCCAGTGCAGCACTCAAGAACCAAGCACATTGACATCAAATACCACTTCATAAGGGAACATGTGATGAAAGGTACAGTGGAACTTCATTTTGTACCAAGTCAAAAGCAGATTGCAGACATATTTACCAAGCCACTTGATGAATCAACATTCACAAGATTAGTAAGTGAGCTAGGTATGCTTAATTATTCATAAATTTATGTCCTCATTATAATCTTCTTTGAAGCCTGAAATGAATTTGTGGCAAGAACAAAGTTGGCTTTAAGTAAAGTTTATTCTATCAATGGATATTCCCTATCCGTTGAAAGCCAAAATTGTTCTATCAACGGATGTTCATTATCCGTTGAAAGACAAATACATTTCTGGTAATTTTATCCTTCAACGGATAAAAACAGTGTTAATCTTCAACGGATAACTATTTACCTCGTCCGTTGAAGTGTCACATCAGTTACTTTAGGTGAGTCACAGCCGTTGATTCATTTACTTAACCGTTGATACATATATACACTGTTGTATGTATTTGTATTAAAGGCAGTTTTCAGAATTTCTACAGTTTTCTTTATTCTCAAATGGTTGTAATTTACTTAAAAGTATTATTTAATCATTCTATTTACATTTTAATTCGAGAAAGTATAAAAGCCCATTGAATACTTATTTTCACTTTACGCTTTCTTGCAATTTTTACTCTCTTTCTCTCCCAAAACTCTCAATCTTTTATCTACAACCTCTACTCACAACAATGGCACCAGTAGTCAAGATTATGTCTCATTCTGGATTTGTTTATGAAAAGAACAATTTCGTAGCCTTGGTGGAAAAGAATGAAGCCCACTCAGATTATCACAAGATGATGGACTTCATCAAGAACTGCAAACTAAGCTATGCAATGCTGGAAGCCCCAACTATCTATTGTGAGGTAATTAAGGAGATTTGGACAACTGCAGAGTTCAACTCCACAGATATGACCATTACTTTCTCTCTCAAAGGTAAGGATTATTGTATTAACTGTGATGATATACAGTCTTGCTTTAAGCTACCTGAGAATAATGCCATGACACCACACACTGATAATTATGTATCTGCTATGTTAGATTCCATAGGCTATTCTTTTGATTCTGCTAGTTTAGGGAGCATTAGAAGGAAGGGCCTTAGGAAAGAATGGAGTTTTCTTGGAGATGCCTTTATCAAGGTTTTCTCTGGGAAGATTAGCAATTTTGATGCCATAACTTTATCTCTTGTTAATATGCTCTATATGCTAGTTTCTGATAGATACTTTAATTTTAGCAACTATGTCATGCTAGAATTAGGTTCCAGGTTAGGTAACAAAGCTAATAGACCTCACAACATCTACTATGCTAGATTATTTATGTTATTGGCTAACCATGTTGCTGAAGATTTGGTCATAACTAATGAGAGCAATAAACTCAAATGTTGGGCACAAGAGAAAAGGGTCCTTGCAGACCTTGTGAGAATTAACCTCAACAGCCAGGTGCCATTGGTATATTTGCCAATAATGAATGCACCTCAGGTAAGTGAGGTAAATACTCCTGCAACTCCTACTTCTTCCAACCCCATTGTTTCTTTGCCTTCTAGTGTGGCAATGGAATCTGTGTCTTTGTCCCAACAGATTCCTACCAAAGCCACCAAAACTAAAATTCCAAAACACAAGTCAAAAAAACCACCTATGTTGTTTCTCAAAAGACAACAGTTGTAACAACTACCATAAACCCTGAAGGGAGTGAACAGGGTGTGAGTGGTGAGGGGAGGGGTGAACATCAAGAAACCCCCAGGATAAGGTGGGAGAGGTGAGTGGTACCCTAGCCAGCCAAGCCACAGTTTCTCAAAAGACTGTGGTGGTTCAAAAGGAGTCAAACACATCCCTAGTTGCATCCTCCCAAAAGGATGCAGCTATTGAAAATAGTCCCCAACCAGGGACACAGAACAAAAGAGGGAGGGACACTGAAGCCACACATTCACCTATCAAAGCCTTTTCAAGAAGAAAGAAGGCTAAACCCCTAGTTTCAACACAGGGGGCACACACTGCACAGATACATCCACCTGTATCTTTGCCTTCTCAAATTCAGCTTGATGTGGCTCCAGCAAATGTGGAGTCACAGCCCCATTCTCTCATAATAGACACACATCAATCACCAAATTCTCCATCACCATCTCTGGATGTGGATATGATATTCACATCAATTCCTGATTCTCCCTCTTTAAAACTCAGGGAGGAGCCCCACTCAAATCCTGGTGATCATCATCTTTTAGATGATTTGTTGGATCATCAGCCAATTCTTTCAGACTTAATTGAAGAATCTGTGTCACCTCACTTAAAATCAATTCACACAGATTCAACAATTATGTCACTTTCAATATCTACATCTTTTCCTTCTTCAACGGATATCTCTCATCCGTTGACAAGTGGTTGTTCTTCGACGGATACTCCCTATCCGTTGATGGTCTCTACACATATAACTGAATCTATTCCAAGTGTAGAAGACATGGTTACTGTACAATCACTTCTAGGATTGAGGGAAGGGAGTGATAATTTGAGTGAGAGGCTGGGTTGCTCCCAGGCAAAAGGAGAGGTTGAGAGTCAAAATATGCATGCTATTTCTTCCAGCATGGCAAAAGTGAGTGAGGGGAGTGCCACCTTAGTAGGTGAGGGTGTGTGTGAGCCAGGGGGAGCCCCTGATGCAAGAATATAGAGAAAATGAGAGAAAAGCAGGTACAGAAGCTATAAGGGTGGATCCAGCCATTGCTAGTGAGTCAATGATTGTGGATGATGCTGAAAAGGGAAGACAATTTTAGCAACATTACAAAGCTGAAATTGATAACATTTCCTGGGATGCTGACACTTTTACTCATCCTCTTTCAGCCTATCAACTATTGGCTGCTCAGGGCAATGTGGAGGCAGAGCAGACTTTGAACATTGTACACACTTCAGAATCTCTTTAAAGAGATAAAGCAGCTGTTAATAGGATGCCTTCTCAAGCTGGTGAGCCATCTGAAGAATTTGAAGTAAATTCTAATGATGATGACTCTATTTCTTTGGATGGAAGCATGAACTTAGGGGGAGATGCAGGCCCAAGTTCTGTTCCAAATTTACCTGAATGGGCATGGACAAAGAAATCTACACCAGGACAGTTTGGTGTAGCTTTGGTCAAGCAGGTTATGGCTATTCAAAAGGCCCTTCAAGACACTTCAGATGCTAGTACCAAGGCTATTATTCAAGCTCATCTAGACTCTCTGCATCTCCTGCAGTTGCAGTACATCAGACAGAATTTGAGTGTGGATGAACTCAAAAAGGATATTGCTGACTTAAAATCCTACAATTCTGAGAAGTTGGATTCAGGCATGCCTTATGGTACAATGCAAGATTTGTTGCTGAGATTGAGGAGAGAATCTGATGCTAACAAGAGGCTGGCCAAGTTGGAGAACAGAGTTCAAGTCATTGAAAACTCTGTGGTCACCATTCTTCAAAATCAACAATCTCAGACAAGTCTACTATTGCAGCTGGCAAAAGCACAAGGCTTGACCCCTACCCTTGATGATAACAAAAAGGGGGAGAATAAAGGGGAAAGGGAAGGAGAGCCATCAACAAATGTTCAAATATCTAAAGTGCTAGTTCCTGCCATCACCACTTCTCCAACACTTCAAATCAAAGGAAAGCTTGATGGAATTGATCTAATCCAGATAGCAGCAGCTGAGATGAAAGTCAAAGAGCAAAGGAGGAGAATTGATGAAAGAATGCAACAAATTTTTGGTTCTACAACTTCAAAATCATAATCTGTGAAGCATAGCACAAAGGTGGATTCAATCATTATGGAGCTCAAGCCAGTAAGGAGGAATAAGGTTGGAGAGACTTCTTCCAAGAATCTGAAACCTATGGTTCTCAAGCCCAACAACAGATCCAATAAGGACTCTACAAAGAACCCTCTATGCCTTGCTCAGTTGAAAGGAGTGGATTTTCCTCTTCCAAAGCCTGATGAAGACAAGGTTTTGGGTGGTAATATCATGAAGCACAAGGAGACCAAGGATGTGGTTGAAAGAATGAACATGGCTATTATCTTTAGAGAGGGAAAGAGCATCTGTGTGATACAAGGACATCCCAAATTCTCAATAGCCAAGAGGGAAGAAGCCAGAAGGTTGAAGGAAGAAGCTAAAAAGCTAAAGGCTGATAAAAGAGCACAAGCAAAGCTTGAAAATAGCTAAAGTCAAGTCAAGCTGAAGAAAAGAAAGAAATGGAAGACAAGGGTGAAGATGTAGGTATGGGGGACATACTTAGTGATGATGTGGAAGAAAGAAGTAAGGAAAGAAAGGAATGGCAGAAAGGGAACAGAAAGAAGGCCAATGCAAAAAGGAAGATTGTATATGAAACTGAAGAAACCCAATCAAAATCCAAACCACTACCTTCTATTCCTGAGCCCATTGTGCCTGACCCCTTCATAAACATCCATGGTGAAACAATCACTCTTAAGGAGGAACCAATTGATTGGGACACCATCAAATTGCCCACTTTCTTAACCACTTCTCCACCATCAAAGAAACAGAAAAGAAAAATCAAATCAACACCTCCTCTAACCTCAATCAAATTCACTCAGAAGCCTAAGCCTAAGCCACAAGCCTCAAAGGATGATTATGTTCACATTTGTGACATAAAGGAATTTACAGACATTGAACTCTATCTGGATGAGCTGGAGGAAGTAAGGAGAATAGATGCCTACAGACAGCTTCCAGAAAGACTAGTGTTCAAATATAAAGGAAGTGGGGAAAGGACTTGGCCTCTTTACAGAATTCTGAATGAAGGCTATTCTACCTTGGTTAGAGTCTACTCGGCTATAAAAAGGGATTCTGGCTTTACCAGGACTACCAAAACTGAGATTCTCAACAAGATTGTCAGCATAAGGAAAACTTGGTGGGAGCCCAATGCCTTGCCTAGAACATTACTCATCCCAGAGAGAGGAATTACAGTTCATAAATCACCTCATTGGTTGATGGAGTTCAGAGACAATAAAGGAGTCAGAAGATTTTTCAGACTTGAAGATCAACTCAAGATTGCCAGTAATGAAACTCTCAAGGATATGCAATCTAAGTTGGACATCAATGAAGAAGATGAAGCTGAATTCTACAGACAACTCCAACTCCAAATAGAGAAGAATGACAGGAGGCTAGGGAAGAAAACAAGGGATCAAAGGAAAAGAAATTAATCTACTCAGGCTAAAGGAGCACCCTTGGAAACAATGTAATTCTTCAATCCTATCTCAGTATACACATTTTTGCAGCACTTTTGAATTTCTACTTTATTTCAGTTCATATGTTTGATAAAGTGTTTTGTTATCATCAAGTTAAACCCAAATTTATGCCTACAGTTCTAGTAGACATAAATAGGGATCAAGTTAAACCCAAATTTATGCCTACAGTTCTAGTAGACATAAATAGGGGGAGATTGTTAGGAATATGTGTATTAGGTTGATGATAAGTTAAACAAAACACTTAAGTAGAAATCTAGTGTTTTTAGCCTCAACGGATAAGACCATTTTGGCTATCCGTTGAAGGAGTAGCTTTACTTAGAAATAAGTTTAGTATTGTAGCACATTTCATTCTCTGTGTTTAAGTTGTAATTCTTAGATGTTGTGGGAAATTATCAGTCATGTTGACTACTAGTGGATATGCAAATAGGAGGGCTAATTGTAAATATTTCATGCCTTGTAATTTTGTATAAGTGAAGTAGTATCAACTGATATTAAAGGCCTTCAACGGATGAGAAACAAAGCTTCAACGGATGTCTCTAAAGCTTCAACGAATAACATCCATCAACGGATGAGTGCTTCAACGGATAAAGCTTCAACTGCTAATGCATCAACGGATAAAGCTTCAACGGATAAAGCTTCAACGGATAAAGTCATCAACGGATGAAAGCTTCAACGGATGCTTAGTTCAATAGCAGTTTAGCAGTTGATAGTGACAATTCATAAGCTGACAGAGGCACATGGGTTGACAGAGACAAACTGGAATGTGGCAGCCTCTAGGAGGAATCAAGAAAATGCAGCATTTCCATTCAGGTGCAAACAAGGAAGTATTCAAAGATTCACAGCTAAACCTAAATTGCATTGGATAGAGAAATGAAGAAGAAACATGTGAAGAATCTTTTAATTATATTTTACAGTTTTATTTTCACTTGTAAACTTGGTGATATATATACCAAGTAGCAGCTAGTAATTAGAGTGTGAATTTTCCAGAGATGTTTAGAAAAATCCAGAGAGAAAATCATCTAGTTTGTACTAGGACGCAGCTGTGATTTAATTTTTTGAATCACAGATTTTCTGAAATAACACATCTCTGGTGAAACAACAAATCCACCAGAAAAGTTTTTAAGTTCTTTGTGTTCTTTACATTTGTGTTTGAATATATATCTGTCTGTATTAGCTTCAAGCAATTCACACACATTTGTTCATTAAAACACTTAGCCTTAGAAACTGCTCAAAACTTGAAAAAGTTTTGAGATTTACATTCAACCCCCTTCTGTAAATCTCATTGTTAGTCCACTGGGAATAACAATGTTGCTAGTATTCAAAATAAATCTTGTTTTATATTACAAGCGCTATTAAACTATTCAACCTTGAACCCTGATTCTTATTGATCTTGAGTCATAAGCCTTATTCTTCATAAACCATTGATTGTTGAATTCTCAGATACGAGCCAAACATATACGATACTACTCCACAAATACATATCTACCACATACTGATTTCTGATATTGAATTGTTTGACATACCAACCCTTATTCTTTTTTTAACAGAAGACTAATCCTTGTAACCGTTGAACCCTTGGCCTTCAACTTTCTGATTCTTTCCTTGTTTGAAAGCCAATCTTTTTGAATTCCTTTTTATACCTTCATGGTATTGTGAATCACCTTATGCTTCAAGATAAATGTTGTGTATGAATCAACTTATTGATTTATATTGGTTATCATATTAGATTATTTTAGAATTGGATGGTTTTATAAATGTGGACCAGATTCGTGGTCATAATAGGCCAATGCGTGCCTTGGATCCAGTATATAGAGAAAAGCTGGGAGACTTGCTCGGGGTTAGTGCGTGACTGATTAGTAGCCTAACCTTGATTTTTAAAATGAAAAGTGAATATCCAATTCTAATCATTGCTTATTCAGAAACTTGATTCTTCTGAATCATTTCAATTGGTTATTGTTTAACCTCAGTTATTGCTATTATGACTTGCCGAGCTAGTTAGCTCACTCTTGCAAACTTTTTATGTTTTCAACAGTTGAAAAGGAAATTGTTGGTAACGAGGATTCTCAGTCCAGTGTGTGAGCTAGGATTTCAGGTTAAGTTAGATCGAGCTAGCAGGAGCTTTATATTGTAGATGAGTTATGCGAAATTGTAAGAATGATATCATTATCAGATGTAAGTTGAACTAATTGGGATTTGGTACGATGTAATAAAAGATAAGGTTGTGGCTTATTTTTATACTTGAACCTGTTGCGATCCATGGTTGTGAAAAGAAAGGTCAATGCATACAATATTTTATATACAGGTTTAAATATGGTGTGTGTGTGTATTGTGGACCCCAAACTTCTGACCCGGGTTTGGAGGGCATTGAGCATCTCTCTTATCTTTAGGAAAAATCATGTATCATACTCATGTGGCAATATGTAACACCACAGAACTAATGAGAGGTGATCTACCCCCGAGCGTGCACCCTGTCAAAAGTACTTTGTAGCCTCATCTTCCTCATCTGTTTCTAATGCAACTCCCATATTTCCTTTTTGCTAAAGACAATCAGATGACCTTGGTAATCATATCGAAAGAAGAAGCCTTAACATATGAGCCAGATATGCTCAGGACGCATCCTGAAAACTCACTCAGATTATTGAGAATGTGAGTGCGTGTTCGGTGAAACTAAACTCTCGATATACTAAGAAGATCATTGTACTTCATTTGCTTCTTTCTAAATCATGTCTATAATGTCGAGGAAGATGACATGGGTATTTCAATAAAGGTAGGCATTAAGAGAGATAGCCTTGAAGAGTTTACTTATAACTGCTGAGGATATAACATTACATCCATAGATGGAGGAGCTCATTCATGTCCTGGGGCCTCACCTTGACAGTCAAGGGGCGCATCCTAGGATTCATGGTACCTCTACTCTGATAGCTTCTTTTCTGTTAAAGTCCTAGTATTAAAATTCTCCTTGTAGTCAGTAAAGTTCACCTCACCATCAATAATTTTTTTTAAAGGCGCGTCTTGAGGAAAGGGTGCATCTTGAAAGACGAGGAGTTGGTTCCAGTCAAGTCATTCTTCAAGTACTGACTATAACTCATCTGATCATCATGACATCTTCATTGAAAACTTCCAGACTTTTTCTTTTGAGGGCTCGTCCTGGGAGGGTAATTCTCCACTGAATGTCTCACATGCAGAGGGCGCGCCTTAATAGATTATGACACAACGCTTGGTAACTCATGAGATTTTTTCAAGATAAGATTTCCTACCTGCAAGAAATACAATTATTATGGAACTTTAAATGTTACCTGGAGGACGCGTCCTAGAGGGACGAACGTGTCCAATTAGCGAATTCTCCTGAAATTTATTGGAAGTCTTCTGGGCCTCAGATGTCTTAATCAAGGTGCGTCCTAAGAGTCTGTGGGGATCTCCTCCGTGCCAAATCTCTTTCAAAATCTTCTTCCTGCACAAGTCCCAGAAATAATTAACGGAAAATACAACAAAACTAGTTGAGTGTTACCTCGAGGGATCGCCTTAAAGGCGATGACTAGCTCATGGTAGTAATGCCTTCTTCTTGGAATGTTCTCCTCCCGATCATCCTCAGATTTTCCCCTGGTTAAGTCCTCTGAACTGAATAGTGTTCTCAAATCTTCTAAATCAAATAAGATTCTTCAGTCTTCTTGTTGAAAAGAGGATTCTCCAATCTTTTAAATGGAATAGGATTCTTGAATCTTCTAATTAGAATAGGATTCTCCAATCTTTTATATCGAATATGATTCTTCAATCTTCTAATTACAATAGGATTCTCCAATCTTCTATACCAAATAGGTCTCTTGCAATCTTCTAAACCAAATAGGATTTTTTGGTAAAAATTTGCCGCTGTTGTTTTCCTCTATTTTCGGACTGCTCAACTTGGATTCTCGTAACTATGTCATCTCTGAATTAAAGATAATTCAACAAGATTCGCGTAGACTGTAAGATCGTTCAAATTTGACTTAAGGAACTCGAGATACGGCCCAAACAGTGTAAGCAAATCGCTTAACCCACCAAATCCGAATTTTCCATCCAACTTCGCTCCTCCGTGACCATGGCTGTAAACTTCAACCCTCATGATTGAAAATCATCATCCATGGATCTCCCTCGTGGCTACGGATACTACATTCAAATCTCCTTCGACCCCCCTGGACGAAAACAGTTATTCACGGATCTCCTTCGTGGTCGTTGTTTGCATCAAAGAACCTTCAATTCTTGTGTCAAAGAACCTTCAATTCTTGCGTCAAAGAACCTTCATCGTGACGAGACATCTCTTCCTCCTGAGATTATGATTTTGATCAGCAACCCTCCTTCTAGTGCCAATTTGTTGACGGAGGAATTTGGTAACAACAAATTTGAGGTTCGTCGCCGGAATAAAGATCTACGATGGTGGTTCTTTGCCTGAAAAGTGAACAACGGAGTGTGGTGGTTGTGATGAATTTGGGGATGAGATTGCTTAGGGTTGGTGGTGGTTTATTATGGCTCTCGCTTCTCACCCCTTGCAATTTTCCTACGTATCCCTATTTATAGGGAATCAAGCTCACATAGTTCTTGGGGAACAAGAAATCTAATGGGCTTAGACTTCTTATTCCTAGGCCCAGTAGAAGTCCTTCTAGAATCTATCTTCCGCTAGTTTTAGGAATGTCCAACTATGAGGCCCAACCGTGAAGGCCCCAGGCTCGTTTGTAATCGCAGGACTTCACGGATAATGCATCTCCCTGCGCAAGGATAACATTCCGCTACAGCTATCTCCCTTAAGTTACCAACGCAGGTATAACCACTGTTCACCCCAAATGCCAGACGCGTTCATGTCCCCTGAATGAGGATAACCCACCGGATCCCAAACCCTTGGGTGCAAAGTGCAGGATGACTCCAAAATTTTCCAACGAGGACACCCGTTGAATACAAGAGTAGGTCTGCAATCATCAGGCATACCACTGGAGGCCTTCAAGCTTTTCACGGGCATCCCCCTCCTTGACCGACTCAAGGAGGGAATCTTCAAAGAGTACATACAACAAATATGTTAGTAAAAATAATCTTTCATTGCTCTTCCCATGTTTACCTTGTCCTGAACTGGTCCTTGTTTTCTTTGTCCTAGGTGTGGACAAGTCCAACTATCCAAATGAATCCAAAAGTATGCATCTCCCTAGGTTAGGACGCGTTCTCGCCCTGTGTAATGCACGCATTCTCCCTTGTATTGTAATCCAAACACATAGATAATCCATATCCTGCATTTCATCTAATGAGAGCGCGTCCAACCCAGGGGTGGTGCATCCATTGCATCTTAATTTCAAATGACTCATATGACTCACTTCACCCAATATTGGGCGTGTCCTCCCCTCGTGCGTGGCAGCCTACAATCTCATTCTCCATCTTTTTGCCCCAATTCAATTTCAATTGACCCGTATTTGATCGAGATGATCTAATACCAAATTTTGTTATATAACAAGAGTTTACTTCACGGAACTAATTAGTTGAGTTCGATCATTTTGTAATCATGTAGTAGTTTTTGTATGGTTTTGTATGTGTGTGGCCTCAAATCTCTCTTATTCCATCTTTGACACGGTGTCAGAAAAATAGTGTATTCAAACTTTAATGACAGTACAGTCTCTAAACAAAAGGTTCCACGTTAAAATTTGTAAAGGAAAATGCTAAATTCAAGTCGCTAAACTGCTACTACTCGAGAATAATGCATTGTTGTCTCGAAGAAAAAAGTCCACTTGCATTGCATGTTCCTGTTGGCTCAAGCTGTGAACTGCTTAAATTGCAACAACTACATTATGATTCTGTATTACAGCCTACAGGTATATGTAAGAGCAATAATATATAAATAAGCCAAAATCTGCTATTTAGAACTTCCCCGGAAATGCACCATCACACTCCTGAATCGCATTTGCAAAATTGGAATAGCATGACGAGATTGCAAATTCATCCTATCAAGGTTTTCCATTCTAGTAACATAAGTGTTCAACCCAAATCTAGGGCTTCATCTCCAACTCTTTCGAAACAAAAGCAAGTTCTGGTATTGGCTCGCAGCTCCTTTTAAACACCGGCACAACCAATGCTATCCTTAACTTTGTGGACTAGTGGATACCAACTTGTTCACCAGCACAACCAAAGGCAATCGTTAGCTTTGTAGTCTAGTGGATACCAATGTAACAATATAACGAAGGTTCAAGCTTCAATAGAGGCATCAGCCACAACAATACAAGATTATTCAATAGTATGAAACTACATTACATATTAACAACTGAAGGTGGGGGAAGAAAAATCAGAGAATTGCAAACGTGCCAGATTTACATGCACAAGAACCACCCTTATTTATAACAAAAAGATGCATCCTTGTTTTAATATATGAATTCACAAAAAAAAAACAAATGTTCTCTAAAGGACACTTATCCTCACAATCAAATTTACTTCACCACTCACATACATCCCTATTATGCACATATTACAGGGAAAAAAAAATCAGTGAAACACTACTCTATGTAAAAGAAAAAAAAGAAAAAAAATGAACTAAGGTAAAAAATATAATACTACAAAACAATGTAACTGTGCCTTGTGCAATCAAATTCTTCATCCAAACCCTCAGAAAACTATATCTAATGCTACGCCGATCACATAAATTCTCATCTATAATCCCGCCAGCCCTTGCATTCCTTTAAACTCCATGAATATGATGGATAGGCCTGTTGTACGTATAATACGTTTCTAAACTTTTGATGAACAAGTTTTGGAAAATTTTCTCGCCTGTCAAAGCAAAGCAGCTAGCATGGCCCCAGGATCTGATTGAGCTATAGGTGGATTAGGCGGGGCTTGTTGGGGAACAGGTTGAGGTGCAAGGGAAGCAGGTGGGATGCTAATTAATTGTTCTTTGACGAATTCCTTCAACCTGTTGATGTATAGAGTCAGATGATGTACCCAAGTTGTGACTTCTGACATAAAGATTTAATCTTGCATTTAGTGTACATATATAACATACTCGTATGTCAGTGCAGGGTCCCCTGTGGCCACTGTCATGCGCAGCTGCGTTCTATCTGCAGGATCTGTCTCAATTCTTACCTGTGAAACCAATGAAAGAAATTAAAAGAAATTATTAGCTATGTTTTCTGTAATTGCTATAATATGCACATTCAGTACTCAGAAAGATACAGAGATAATTTTAATTTGAAAAAAATAATCAAATTTTACCAAACATAGCATGGCTCTAGTGCTTTCTGAATAGAATGTTGTGCTGGCAACCAAATTATTTGTATTTGGATCCTGAATATTAGCAGAAGATATTTTTATTTTGTATACATTACAAGAGAAGGGCCTGCTTAAATTGATACACACTGCAGTATTTTTTTTAAACTTACCAGTCCTGGACAAACCATCAAACGAAAACTGTTCAATAAGTTCGCCATTTCCATAAGAGGCATTGGTTTTACACCTCTGACCTGTTCATTTTAATAGAGAAGATTAAGGTCAATACAGACGCTTTATCATACAGATGGAACACATTGAAATGTATCTGTTACAAGGTTTAGTACATTTAAAGCTAGAACACAGCCGAAGATTTATTTTAGCAAGATAAAACTTATCGTATATTAGTATTACTAACTTTTTCCCTTACTCCTTGCATGGCCTATCACCAAATAATATCTCTTTCTGTACCAAGTAAAGTCTCAATGGAGAATTGTCAAGAAGGGACTGTCTAGTATAAACAGTTGAAGAGTGTTGCTACTTGCTAGTATTAGTAAGGGTATTAAAGACTTTTCTAGTAGTATTAATAATGTGCTGGTATTGTGTAGAATATATATACTGAATGTAAGCTAAACATAGGGATTATGAATTAATATATGGAAAAGACATTTGCCACCATCTCTCTCTCTCTCTCTATATAACGGATTTTCCCTCAAACCCTAGCTTCTCTACAAATTTCTCTCTCTCATCTCTTTCTGATCTCTCTAAACTCTGTCTAATCTCTTCATTTCTGCTCTAATATCTCTTAATCTAGCTGTTATATTACTCTACAAATCAGAAAACTACAAAAATAGCAATAAAACTGACCAGGAACTCACCAATTCCTGACATGAATATACAAGAAATATATATAGTGAAGTACGCATTTTAACACTTGTACTGCCAGATCTGTTAGGTCAAATTTAAAACTCGGAAACAAACTAAAGTCTACTCTCCACCGTCAATCTCTTCTTCGTCTGTTCATAGTTATTACTGCAAAAGTTGCCACGACCATGAAGTAGAACAAAAAATATGATTGGAAGACCACAGGTTGCCCAGTTCAATAACCAGAAGAATCTGCCTCAATACGTTACATGTAACGAAGAAATAATGTATTTAGAGCAACTTAGAATCTCTCCATGATTTAAAAAAAGAAAATCACCTAGGGGTAAACTTAAGGAAACAAAAGCAGCTAGGAAATGTATTATGCTTCCTTGCTGAACTAATAAATGGCGAGTGATAATTTATCAGACAATTCTAAGCAAACTCCCCATTGTAGCCTGTTTCTTCATTTTTACTTGGGATATTATCAATGGTACCATTGTGGGATTGACTTTTCCCGGTGGTAACATCTCGTATTTTTCACTTGCTCATGTTGCACTTCAATTTTTGACTTTTGGCTTGTTGGTCTCATACTCCTTAACTATCATTAAGTATTTTGAAATAAAGATCAAAATATATACAGTTTAATATTCTTCCTCTCCTCAAGAAATAAGCAATTTGGTATATTCATCTTCAATCTTCTAATCTTCACAGTGGTACCATTAGGAATATCCCTTTTTACTTTTACAAGCAGAATTCTTCTGTACACTATGGTAGCTCTTTCTGTGTACTTGCACAGTTACAAACTGGAAATTGTTAAGAATCCCTATAAAGAACCACAACCAAATATTATAAGTTGGCTTAAAGACGTATCCCTAATCATGAAGGAAAAATCTCAAAGTTAGCTTGTCAATACGATTTTGCCAGATTTAATTTATTCCAAACAATCCGCTTAAATTTTTCATAGTTTCTACCCTGACAACTACTTATCTAATATTTAAGTTAGCAAAGTTCTTTTAAGTGAATGACACAAAATACATTGTAAACACAAAATTTATCAATGCAGCAACTTGTAAAAAATGTTGAACTCCTGCTTTAACTTTGTATAGTCAATATACTACTAGCCTCTTACAAGAAACTAAAATCCAATTGCCTATTTAAAATTAATTATTTTTTTTAAACAATTTTACTCCATTCCATACATATATGCCCAAAGATTTGTAAAACTGAAATTTTAGGTACTGCTAACTGAGATACATTTAATACATTTTCAATTAAGTTATTATCAAAATTATACTGTATCGGGTTATAAGTTATCAGGATAAATTTTTACCAAACGTCTATATACAACATTTAACATGCATACCACTTCTTGAAGTTTCAAAGGTGGGCCAGATAATGATCTCCATTGGGGGAAAAACTCCTCTGCTGAAACTGGGATTGGCTGAAGAAATTTATTCAAGACGGCAGGAACCCGAAGTTTTACATTTACCTATAAAACATGAATTAAGTACTAACTTCTTGTATGCATGCACAACACGACAAGAAACAATTTATCGGAAAACTATACCAAATCGGTTCCAAACTTGTACGAGAATTCAAGTACAGCTAGATCCCTACTTGGGCGTAGATTGACAACTTCGAGTGGACATTGTACCTAGACAATTGAACAGGAAAAAGCAACCAACTATATTTTGAGGGGGGGGGGAAGCTAGCACGAGTTACACCCACAATCTTTTCAAAGCATAAGCAATAAACTAACCTGTGCCCGTGGAGGAATAATTTGAGGTACTTCTGAGAGCTCTAACTTTAAATGGGATGGAGCTAACATCAATGCTTGAACTGAAACAAGTGGAGCAGTATTCTTGTTCCCCAAGAAAAGTACAAGTCGCCCTTGATGAGATCGCCACTCTGCTTTGATGCCAATCTAGGATAAAATATAAAGTTTAATTATTTACATCCATCTTATCTAAATCTAGAAGAGTTACAGATCAATATAAAAAGACCTAAATTTGTTGTTAATAGTTTAGAAATTAGAAATACCTGAACATAAGGGTCTTCATACAAGACACCACTATCTTTCAGGCATAAAGCATGAAACCTCTCTGCAATACTTCCTATTAGCTGCAAACATGAACTTACATAAGACAGTAATAAACGCTATGAAATACCGTGACCATTTTCTCCTTTGATATCAGAAAAGCATTTAATTCTTTTGGGTTATGAAGACAATAGTCAACATAAGAATAAAGCAGTTAGACAAGATAAAATGCTGGACAGATTTACCAAAAATATAATCATTGGTCCTTTGTCCAAGTAATTTCACTAACATGCCATGAAATGACTAATACACACGAGAACAGTACTTAAACCCATTTTTCAACAGTGCAACACAGTGAAGGAGACATTTCAGGCCCCTTCTCTTCGAGCAGGTAAATAGTTTTGAAAACTATACAGTTACATAAAGGTGAGGCACACACAACAAGAAACATCCAAAACAATGTACAGCTGTAGTTGGGAAACAATTCAACCTGTAATAGGATTTCTGTGCCAAACCACCTTGAAATCCCGGGGCTCTAGTAGAATTTATTGAGCACCACTATTGGAGTGTTTATTTTATCTTTTCTTCCTCTTTTAAGAGAAATATAAGCTAAAAACATGCAGCCTATCTGATAGGTGTCTTTACTACACTCTGTTGTTGACATTGAAGTTGACAAGGTTTGGGGATTGAGTGGTTTGTATAGGATCAATCTGACAAGCAATATCACTACTGTAGCCAAAATGAATATCCAATTCTAAAATAAAGGTGCAAGAGTAGCTCCTTTATTTTTGTCAAGTATATTTTTGGGAGAGGGTAAAGGAGAATCTGTGCAACCAACCCTCTGATTACTGATCATCTACAGAATTGTGGATGGTCTATTCAGCACTAAATGATTTCCCAGTTTAAAAGAACCAAAACAAAGGCCACCTGAACCTAGAAACCATTATAGTATCCATAACAAATGAAATGTTTTAACATCTGGAATTATTCAAACCCTACTACAAACAAGAGGAACCCTGCTTCCAGTTATAACCTCTACCTCCTTTCCTCCGACCATCATAAGGGAAACAAAAATACAGTCAAATTTTTAACATTATCGCAGGAGGTAATTATATTATAACTAAGACGGTATGTATCAAAATTTTATTTCAAAGACTTACATTCTTGTATACCCCAAGAGATATCGGACATTATCAAATGCTTCTATATAGAAATAGCACGTATACCGGTATACATATTGGTGTTCATTCAAAGTTGTATCATACTACATCCATGCTTAATAAGTTAAGAAAAATCACCAACAATAAGAACACGGAACTGAAAGGACGTACCTGGACAGTATTAGTCTGATCTCCAACAGGTGCAAGGGCTAGAGCATCTGCTGCAATTGCAGGACCAGATACTGGATTACGTTCAGATTCGGCAGAAGGAGGACCTTCAATAGCAAGTGGGCTTAAAAGATCGCCAAGGAGATCTTGCGAAGGTGTAGAGGCTTGAAGATCTGTTGCACTCCCATTTGACCGAGCCAACACTTGGTCTGCTGCATTGTGACCCTGTCAAATAATAGTTAGTATATTGTGTATACACGATGAATTTCCAAAATACATATTGAACTTGGGAAAATTACAGTGGACATGCATCTTACCTCATTGCTCATCCTTGGCATTTTGACTGGACCTAGCTGGGCCTCGGGTGGAACACCATTAGCAGTAGGCTGATCTGTTACTGTCAAAGCACTAGATGTTTGTTGTTGCGCCCGTAACTTGATAGCACTTTGCTCAGCAGTATCAGCTTCAGTATCTTCAGCTTTTTTAATCAAGGAGGACTGAGTTTCAAAATGAGATGGTATGATTAGGTAGTTTGTGTATGCCGACAGCAACAAAGTAATAGTTAGATTCAAAATTTAAGAAGAAATCTGAGCCTCCCGTGCGGAAAGAGGGTAGAGCAAATAGTAAGAAAATTACAAATATACCTTGCGCTCAGGAAACTTCGGCATTTCAGCTAATATGTCCACTAAAGCTGCACCTTTCCTGCTCAATGCAAAATACTCTGCGGCCCGTTGCTGTATCTCAACGTCAATGCAACTCTCATATCTGAGAAAGGCGAGAATGTATTAAAGCTTATAGCACACGTTGATCATCGAAGAATTATGTAGCATAGGTTACTAATGTAATTAAAGTGTAGGTATCGCACTTGCTGAATACTGCCCAAATTTGATTCTGCAATTCTGGATCTGGTGGTTGGGAATGCATCAATATCTTTGCATATGTTGAAAGCAGAATAGGTATCGTAGGAGTCCTGAAGTGAGTATTTGCACAAAATAGATAACCAAGAAACAACAATTTGTCACGAGAAAAAAAAAAGAAGAAAAAGAGGCATGTCTGGACTTACGAAACTGTTGGAAGTTTATCATGTATTATAGCAAATATTTCCTTTGGACTACACCCAGGCCGTCTAGCCAGAAGGTGACTGTATTCTCCGAGTAGATAGGCACTAACCTGTTTCCGTAAAAATAAAAGAGGAAAAAAAATCCATAGTTGTCTCATTACTGATAAAATTCTAGAATTTTATAGACTACATTTCACCCCCATGGAATTGAATCCAACTTTAAATCCAGGCTTACAGGGGAAGAAAATAACAATCCCAGGTACAAAAAAATGTTAGGAGACAATGCTCATGTTATAGGCATCTCCAAGTGGTATATTAATATACAAAAAAAGTTTGAAACAAAATTACAATCCAGATCCAACAAATAGAATCTGAAACTACTATTTTGTTTGCCATTTACGATGTTGGTGCCAACACAAATCTGACTAGCATCAATTATACTACTAAATATATTTGTCACACTGAATTAACAGTTGCAGTGCTAAAAGCACTGCCCATCTCTTAAGAAGATAATATACTCTGGGAAGGTCCACACACCACAAGTAAAATCCATACAGAACATCAGAACCAAAATGAGCATGTAAACAACTAAGGTGACCAACAGTGTAAAATAAATTTCGCCTAAGAATTCAAAACATGAGCACAACAAATAAGCTCCAACGCAAGTATCTAATTGTTCTCCGTACCTTCACCTTACATACAATATACTAGAGAATAATAATGTAGACAGAAAGATACAAACCTTCACCATTGTTTCGTGTATGGCAGGCTTATCGAGATACTCCCTTGCTTTGAGTGCTGCATAAGGCTGGAAGAGACACAAAAGTAAGTACAAATAATGAAGCAATTTTTAAGAAAGATAAATGCAAAAAAATACTTATAATCACCTGCAGGTCCTCATTGTTTGTTACAAACTGCACAACCCGAAACCAAATGTCATCACTGACAAAGTCCCCTGCTTTATCAATTAATTGTAGGATAACATCCACATACCTGCATATAAAAGGGAAAGAATGAGATAAATATATGGTTTAAAGATCAAGTATTAGCCTGTAGAAGGGTGAGAAGAATAGCATGTGTATATTATACGCCTTACAGAAGAATACTTGCTGAAGTAAACTGTAAAAGTATCACATTTTGAACCTTTTCATTTACAGAAAAGGTAGAATAACAGATTTTACAGACTATAGTTAGGAATCAAAAGGACATGATCTTGTCCACATTTTCATCACGAAATACAATGTTACAAGGAAAAAGATTTAACTATAATTTTCAGCTGAGTGGATTGTATATTAAAGATTCTTGTGAAAGATACGAAGAACTGCAAATTCATAGATAATACCACACCATGATAAATCAGGTGCAAACTTCTCTGCAAGAATAGCAGCTTTAAGTGACAATTCTTCGCGCATTGCAAAGTCAGCTGTGGCAAGATACTGAAAAAAGAAAATTTTCATCAGCATATCCTTGGCATTACATAATTTAGATAGCAAAAAGAAGAAAAAAAACTCACGTAATAATGTTCACCTGTAACAGTTCTTCGACTATGTCCTTGGCATTAGAAACATCACACATACCATATAGTAGATCTAGAGCACGTCTCCTAATACTGCATACAGAATTTTTTGCTGGTTAAAGTAACATAAAGCAAGCATATAATCATATATAGGGGGCTACTCTAATAAAAACCAATTTTAGAATAGAAACTAGAAACCAAATAATTTTTTTAAAATTACTTCGAAATATAACACATGTGGTATGCAAATCGATCGTTGAGAGATGGAGAAAAATACAGTGATGTCGGATTTAAAAAAACTTACCATTTAACGGGAAAAATCTAAATAAAAACGGAGGGGAAAGCTGAGATTGTGTGTGGGAAGGTGCAGATTAATTGGGTGTGGTGTTTTTAGAAAAGGCCGTTGGATTAGATTGATCTAATGGCTTAAATTAATTTCAATTTGAACATTTGTCTATATATATATAGGCCTTTACTCCATAGAGAACCATCTTATATGAGAACCATTGATTCTATTATAGAATCTCAACACAAATTGTAAAATTTGATTTTTAAAAAATATAAAATTCGATGCTAATCTAGAATAATAATTATATTTTAATATAATAAAAAAATTAGCAATTAAATTAAAAAAATAATTGATTTTAAATTTGATTCAACAGTGGAATAATTTTTAATAAGTGTGATTCTACAGTAGAACCAATTTAAACTTCTTCTTTAAATTTCAATGATTTTTAAATAAAAAAATTATGTAACTTCGGTTTTTTACTTGGTAATTAAATTTTATAACTATATATGGTGAATAATGAAATAAATTATAATTATTAAATAATGGTTCTCCAAGATTCTATATATAAGAGGGCTCTCCGTGGAGTGCTACCCTATATATATATGAGTAACAAATAAATTCAAATGGTACACTAAATCAAGATGGGTCTCACATCCTCAATTGAACTTTAAAAGTTTGTCAGCTTGATATTTAATATTGTAACCAAGTGCACAGATTAAATTTAACCTGATGTCAGGGTCCTTCAGAGAGGTTATAATTTGGGCTTGATGTCGTTTTATAATGTCCTGAACATCCGTAACCATCAACATTCGAGTCATATTTTCCTGCACAAAATCATTCAGAATGACGAATCGGATGATTAGATTATTAAATTCAAGGTACTACAACTTATAATCAATCAAAAGGAGGCAATGAAAATGCAAACCAAAAATTAGAAAACTCTTCAACTTACCAAACCAAGATACCTAATATTAGGTTCCCGCACAGCTATGAACTTTCCAAGTAAAGCAACACACTGGGACATCATTTCTTTTTCAGCATCAAGGTGCATGACCTGTACTAAGCAACACAGATAATTGTCAACTCAATATAGAAAATATGGAAAAAGATAACACATTGTCAGTCTCCACTCTCCAATATAGCAAAGTTTCTTCCTTACTACAAGTCCAAAATATTTCTACCAATGGAAATCAAGAAAAAACACATTTAGCATTACCTGCTGATCTACAAGACAAGCTGAAAGTCCAAAAACCTGTTCTCACATCTAATTCTTGGCATAATGGTATTATATTTCCTAAAGAAGAAGTATACTTGAGGACTAAGGTTTCATAATGCAACTGTAGTTCGTACAAGTTGATTCTAAACAAATTTATTTGAGCTTTTTACAAACAATTCGTTTAATATATATATAGGGAGAGAGTTAAGTTCTATGGAAACTACTATTTCATTGGAGACCTTGAGACCACTTATGTTTTGCAAGTAAAATATTGTATATAACATTGCAAAACGTATTATTTTGTGAATCATTTTCTACAAAGATCATTATTTTTTTGAAAATCTTATATATCCTACAAGTAAAACATTGCAAAACGTATTATTCTAAAAAAACATGATTAATTTGTAGAACGTATGTCAACTTGCAGAACATACATTATCTACTTGTTGAACATAAATTACTATCGACATTTTTAATGAAATAGTGATATTTATTCAGCATACTTCGCAAATAATTAGTTTTGTGATGTTTTGATTGCATAACGTGTATGGTCTCGGGTCTCCAAGGTCTCCGATGAAATTATTGTCTCCAAAGAACTTTCCTCTCTCCCTCTCTATGTGTATATATATATTGCTTTAATTGACGAAAACAAACCAAAAAATATCAAATTGCCTTTCTGTAAGCGTATATGCTACCGATCAAAACTTGACTTCAACTTTATGGGTGTAGTTGAATTAGTGCAGGACAGTGGCGCGTCATCTAGACTACATGTCTACATACAAGTAAATAAGTGATGCTTTCTCTTGCATAAACAAAAAGGTTAAAAATATTACTCGCGCTCTCCCTTTGTAGGCATTAATTCTCCACTTCCCGTCTATTTAACAACATAGGATTTTTAACAATCAAAAGTGGCAAAATTTAATTTAAGAAAGTAAGTTGAACCATCTTCTAGTCTTCTACAATGTAAAGCATTACCTCTTGCATCTGTGACCAAACACAAATGTCATTGCTCTTAAATTGCCTGATGCATACTATTAATCTACCTTCCATGGTTTTTCTCAAAGGGTATACTCAAATTTAATGATGAGGTACCAATCATCTTCAAACTCGCAAGACTTGCAGCCCCAGTTTACATATATAAAACTATTGGCCATTAAACTTTATGCAAAACACTTTGCCGCAACTAAAGATAAATCTATAATACTCATTAAGTCGAATAAGGGTGACACAATGCTATCTTACCTAAATTTCCACAATACACACAATGCGCACATATTGTTCAAATTTAAATTTCATTGATACAGCCTACTTGAAGTATTCAACAAGCACAAGTGCTTCTACGCGTGCAACAATTCACAAAACTCGCATTTGGAGTTCTAGAAATGATAAAATTCACTAAGCAAGAACAGATGTAAGACTGCTACTTCCATGTACTGGAAAATTTTATGTGGAATAACACTTACCAGAGCAAGGGCTTCAAATAGGACGGCATGTGATGCATTGTTCTTGTTTACATTTTTCACAACATCGGTACCCATTAAAACTCGTTGTAAAACCTGCAGCAAGAGTGCAAGTTTGTTAATATATTGCATCTAATCACAATAACCGAGAAGTAGTACATATTGCATTGGTATGAGAACACTTGCTTCAAACAATGATCTTCTTGTGTTTGGATCCTCGATGCTTGGAAAATACTGAAGTGCTCTCATTGTTTTGACCTGCAGTCATTATATAATTGAAATTATTACGAGAGGGTTTTATATCAGTAAGTATAATTAGCTTGATAAAACTCAAGAACAACTATGGAAAAAAAAAATTAATCTATCTTCATATAAAAATAAAGAACAGGCAATTTAAATTTAAAGTCTACATCAAAATACATCGAAGATCTAACGAAAAATATTATATTGAATTTAACAGGTAAAACTCCAACATGTTTGACCCCTATATGTATCAGAAAATTTCTTTTAGTGGTTTGAGTAATTCATAAGAAGTAAATTTTCTCTATTGCAACCCTTTCGCAAGGCCATACTTCTTCGTTACCAAGACTCTTCATTTTGCCTCGAGTACCTCGAGCATTCATGGTGGTGACTGGACACACGCACATGAGTACGGATCCCTGGACACTTAGTTTGGGCCAAAAACAAGTAAAATTTTCAAATATTGCCGAATCCGACACTTGGACACGTATCCAGTATCCATGCTGGACACGTCCGCCGACGCCGAGTGACAAAGAATTAGAGGTTAAAGCAAGGTCCAAACACCCGACATGATTTCAAGTTTTCACCTACTTATAATACTAATGAAAAGACTGGGAAAAGGTATGCACACACCTGAAGCCAGGGAGAAGGGATACCATAGTAAGTGTATTCTTGGGGAATGTCCTGATTTCTAGCAAGCCTTTCTAATACTTTCACACATTTTGGAAGACAACTCCAATATGAATCATAATCCTTGGAAACTAAAGCAACAAAAAGGCTCATAGATGATGTCAAAACACCTAGGTCGCGTTCATCTAATAGTTGAGCCATTCGATCTGACCTGAGAAATTGGAAACACATTATTAACGCAACTGCATATAAATGGGTGTACAACTGTCTATACATGGATACTTTGCTTTCTCCATACAAATGAGAACCTTAATCCACTGAGCCACCCATACAAGTTTTAGTGAAACAGAATTACAACAGACCAAGTTAAGCTCATTAAGGGCATGCCTCAGGAGATATATCATCATTCTTACCAGCCATCAACGTTAACAACATCAGGATTTTTCCTAAAAAGTCGCAGTAAACACAGAGCAGCCTTCTTTCTCACAAGTGGTCTGCAACTACTAGAAAGCTGAAGGCAAAGGGCAACAGTTACATCCATTTACATTCAGTATAAGCATAAATTTAAAATTTATTTCTCTTACAAGTAACTTCTGAACATCGGGTGCCAGGGATTCAGCAAAATCTCGCCCACCAATATTACCAACCTGTAAGCATAAGATAATTGAAAAAAGGGCAGATTATATATTTGAGTTGACTATTTAAATTCCATAAAGTTCTATAAGCCAAAAATGTTTAGGAAAACGAAAAAGGAATATATCTGAAAATGTAAACTTAAAACGAATCACTTTACTATTTGGTGTCTAATTTAGTTTAAGTAGTGGAACAGATTCACGTTTCAGAAGCAATGATGTAAAAGGCTGACAAATAATTTCTGCAAGATCTATATTAAAACCAAAATGAAAACAGTATGTTAGTAATTACACATATGCCCAAGTAAAGGTTTACAGACCAAGAGCTCGTAAGCAGCAGCCACTTCATTTCAAACACATTCGCATTCTAAAACTAGCTCTATGTCAGTAGCTGTCAACCTAAACGGAAGACAACCAGAAGAAGAAGTTGTGACTACAGGTTAAAATGGAAGACTTTGATTGGTAATTTGATCTAGTTAATTATTAACTATTACATTGATGAATGTTAGCTTCTTGTTCATAATCTTCTTTCCTTCTTTTTTTCATATTTGAATGCGAGCTTCTTAAGGTCAAGACAACAACATTTAACACTCACCATAAATGTTATAATATGTTTTGAGGATTAAAGAGGAAAAAAACACCTTAGATCACATATCATGATGATAGCGGCATTGTTCAGCAAATACCATGATATTCATATCATTGATGAGAACCGAACTACAAGTCACATAAATTATTACCTTGAATCTTATGTAATGGCATGCTTAGTGAGTTAAAGAAAACATTAGTGCTCAAGTAGATAGCATTAATTTTCAAAACTTTGTCAATTCGTCACTAAAAGAATCACAGTTTCACCCAAAAGTGCAAAGGTGGAAGTACTAATCTAAATCACAAGACATCACATGGTTAAGAATACATAATAACAGCAACTTTTCTCCGTGATGGGTAACTTCAGTCGTTTTCCGATGCCTTTGCAAGTGCTCCCAACCCCAAAGCAATGTTTGACTGCAACGCCTATAGCCCCCGAACTCTTTACAATTTTCACACATTTGTCATGTTTAATCCTTCAAAGTAAACACATGGACTGTTTCTTTTGAATTGGAAAGCTACTCAAAATTTGATACCCAAAATTTAACAAGGAGAAAAATGAAGTAAAATATAAGAACACATACAACAGGTTCAGTACACCAGCGACTATTAATCCCAAACGCTTGTTCGCAACTCCAAGAGTTGGCAAGAGATAGGGGCACAAAATTAAATAATGATCAAACATGAGCTCTCAAGAACTTATCAAATTCACAATATTTGTAGCAGTTAAAATGGCAAAGGACAGTTTCTCCCACTTTCTTTAGGTTTTAAGCAATATTATGTACTATCAAAAAGAACAATATTGCCATTAACTTTGAAGGATTGTGTGAAATCAGACAAGCGTGCATAAACGTATACATAAGGATGTGAAACCGTAATTAAAAAAATAAAGAGCCCTTATAAAAACATACCAACGTCAATGCAAGGCATTGGAATGTTTCATTGCGACCAATGATGTCATTGCGGACAGTATTGATGGCTAATCTTAAAAAATCATGATTCTCGTTGAGCAAAGATGATGTTACAATGTATCCAACCTGCAGATACATAACCATTGTTGTTGAGCGATTATGCCAAAGATATCCTAACTAAAACATACAAATTAAACACCGATCACGTATAAGAGATTGCTATTTGAAAAAAAAAATTGCTAGAATATAAATCATAATCATACTATTAGGTGCTATCAGATATGACTTAAGGTGCCAATAGTTTAAATCTAGTACATGTGAGTTTTGCATCTTATTGCTTTATAGTACAATGAACCAATGATACATTTACCAACAGCTAATTGTAATAGAAATTTTTTTATTGATAAACTAGGAAACAATTTTGATGTGGAAATCATCAAGAAATACACATTCAAATACGCAGTTATACTACCACACTTCTCGACCTGAAAGAGTTAACCAAGTTGTTGAAAGGAACTTTACTTCCAAATAAGAATCTCTCTGAGTCGTAAAAATGTAACGTCCATAGCAAAAATCAGAAGAATAATGCTTATGCCTCACAAATCGCAAATACAGGGTATAAAATTGATCTCAATACCTCTTATCATCCTGTTTCATTTAGTAAACCCATGAATCTTACCTGGCATATATAAACAATTCCAATATGCCAAACAAATTGATTTATAAAACATTGTAAGATGATCCTACCGTATGGAACCTTTTAAAAACTTTACTGCAAATTAATACATAAGGCTGGGATAAAGCAGCTGTATTTTATATTTTTTCTGCTGTCCAGATCAGCAAGGTTCTAAATTCAGATACTCTTCACCAATATTAAATAAGTATCTTAGACACGTGTCATTAGACATGGCCATTCAAATATTATATGGTATGACAGTCAAATATTTTACAAGGAGTCAGATCTATATCATTAATTAACATCAGGTGTTTATTTATAAATATGCATAACGTTGGGTCAATGTAGCATCTATTTAAGTTGTTTATCCCACAACTTAAAAGGTCTGAGTTCTATGAAGCAATTACATGGTATAAGGAAGATATAGGACTGCAAGGAAGATACGTGTTGTACAATAGCTAAAAAGTCACAAAAATGATCTCAGAATTTTTTCCATTTAAATACTTGAGAAGGAAATGTCATAGTTGTAGTCATGAAAGTTAACCAAATTGCAATGAAATGAAATGTTTTAATACAAATCGCCAAAGCCTACTGCATCACTCCTAAGTCGTTTAGGCATGTCAAACGGATAATTCGGATAGGAATCTACTTATATCCGTATCCGTATCCGCAATTGTCGGATTCAGATACTGATAATATTCGTTTTATTTCCAATACGGATAATATCCGTTTTTTCTCGGATACAAATACGAATATTTCTGACGGATATCGGATTTTTTTGATGGCCCTGCCGTATTGACGCTGATTTCAGAACATTTGTTTATGATTAAATTTAAATGATATTTGTATATATGTATAAAGTATATGTACAATTATATAACATTGTATGAATGTATTATTTAATGCATATACACACACTGTAAGCTAATAGAATAAATTTTAAATTATATATAATTATCTATAAATTTAAATATCATATATATGTTTAGTTTCGGATTCGAATATTGCAGATTGGGATACGGATAATATCCATTTTTTCTTGGATACACATACAAATTTTTCGGACGTATATCGGATTTTTCGAATTTTTTTGACAATCCTACCAAGTCCTACCAGGTTAAAACATGTTAACATTTTACTTGTAAGGAAGTGAGAAAAGGAGAATTATTAGAACATAAATCAATTTAAAGTGCAAGAGAAGCTGAATATAAATGATTTCCAGTATAACTGAATTTACTCTAATACCAACAGAATGCTTAACTAGAAAAGCCTAACGAGATCAGTGTTCTATCCACAAACGAAAAGGTCACCTAGTATTTTCTGCTAAATTTTGATCTGATAAACTGGCCTTGGGCTAGTTACATAACATTGTATAGCTAAGTACTGTTCTGATTGTTGAAAACTCCAGCTGTGCCACTAGCTAATAGTTCCATAGTATTTGTCATGTCACCGCTAGCTTATATTTCCATAATACTGGTCATATGCCAGCCAAAGCAGAGAAGAAAAAATGAATTTAAAAAACAATAAAATTAACTTCGCCCCAAGATTTTATAAATATACCTGCTTTTCTGGATACTTTGGTGCTGATATTAATGAAACGGCTTCCATATGACCAAAATCCACGTCATATCCCAGCATGTAAATGTATAGCATTTTCCAAACATATTTCTTCTTTTCATAAGGTGTCAACCCCTGAAATTTGACGAGAATAAATTTAACAATCACAGAGCTTGGTTTAACAATGTAGTCATCAAATAGTCGCCAAAAGCGCACACGAAAGGAAACAATAGCAATGTATGAAGACTGTTAGAGCATCCGATGAATTTGCCAAAACATTGGAAATGTATTAATTAATGAGTTCCATATAAACTCTTGTAATACTCTTTATTAATCATATTTAAATCATGAATTAATATTCAACATGTGTGTTCTTTTTGTGAGAAGAGCTCAACTCTTTTGAGATATAAATCTAGGAGGAGCTCCCAAACACCTACCTTTGACCTCGTCCTACCCTACATCAAGTGGAACTTGAAGTAAAAATGTCTATTACTTTTTTC
Organism: Apium graveolens; assembly: GCF_009905375.1. Taxonomy (NCBI): domain Eukaryota; kingdom Viridiplantae; phylum Streptophyta; class Magnoliopsida; order Apiales; family Apiaceae; genus Apium; species Apium graveolens. The sequence goes on along the minus strand of NC_133648.1, from coordinate 52,887,173 downwards.
TATTTTCCTAATTTTATTTTACCCAATTTTGAAGCCTAGGTGCCTCACCCATTCCTTCGAGTTACTAAAAATATTGACACTCAACCAAGACAAAAACAAGTTTTGCAACATGAATATAGCCTATTCTCAAATCTATCAAATTATTTTATAATATCACTACTCATATATTTTTCCTCATCACAAGTACTTCCCTTAGAAACTTAAAATATGCAAAATTAAATTTTGACTTGTCCCGATCAACGGATGTTTCCGGAGAGAACACGAGCTAGAGTTGGTTTTAAAAAAACTTTGAGCTAAGAAGCTAATTCACTGTTTTTACATTTGGGTCAAATATCAACTAGGTGACTGACTGTGTCCAAAAAACTCAAGTTGGTCACTTATTGCAAATTTGACTCAAAGTGATCATCAATTAACTTAATTTGATCATTCTGATAAAGTCGAAAATTGAAATTACCCAAAATTGAAAAATGGTAACATAAGATGGTTGAGCTCGTTATGGGCTTCAATATGGTTACTAAAACTTTTCATTTGGCTCACGAAATCATGATGAAATATGGCATTGATTCTCCTTAGGTTATTTTTGAGATTTTGAAGATTAAAAACGAGATTTCATCATGATTCCTCGAGTCAAATAACAAGTTTTAATAACCATATTGAAGCTGAGAACGAGCCCTACCCTCACATGTTAACATTTTTCAATTCTGGCTAATTTTAATTTCCAACTTTAACGGAATGATCAAATTAAGTTAATTGATGATTACTATGAGTCAAATTTGTAATGAGTGGCCTACTTGAATTTTTTGGACGCAATCAATCACCTACTTGATATTTAACCCTTTTACATTTGCTATCATTGTCTCTGCCATAGACCTTGGATAGACCTTGGATATTTGAGATTATCTCAAGAACGTCATGGTATGATGAAATGTTTGTAAAATTTAAGAATCTAAATTTGAAACATTAACACCAATTGATATAGAAATCGGGTTGGAGAAAATGAAAGGTACTGGCCACTATGCATAATTTGTTTGCTCCAAAATGGATATAGCATTAACTACTCATATATACAAGAACAAGAGGCTACCTGAAAAATCTATAAGAACTCACAGTAATCGAAGATATTAACGTGTGAGGGTGCTTGAACCACTTTCAATTTTATAAGATAAACATAGAGCGGCATGGAAATTTGAAATGATTATATGTCCAAATCCCTTGAATCAAGGTGCACCATTTATTTTTTAGTTCCAAATGTGATCTCCGGCTTCTAATAGTTCATATATGCTGAAGCACTATTTGAGAACTACTATTTTATATATGTTTATGAATAAACTTCATTTCTAACTGATTTCGTGTTTATAATGGGTAAGTAAATTATAAAATGTTCAGGAATCATGGTAGTAGAGTTGTAATGCAAGTTGATTCTTTTTCAAATTATAATGGTAGATCCGTACTGAAATTTAAGATATGTTACTTGGACATACGTGCAGATCCAAGTATCAAACTCTTAGTTTTTAAAAATTAGGAGGCGGGTACATGGATTCGACATATAACCTTCACATAAATGAAAATACATACTTTTAATACTTCACATTTGTAAATTGGTGTCTTCCACCAAATATCTTCCACCAAATAAAGAAAACATATACATTAGTGTTTTAGTCATATTTAAAAAAAACAGAAGGATAACCTGAATATAGTAAAATATGGTCATCCCTCTCTAGAATTAAGTTTTTGTGAGGCCTTTAACTAGATTTCTTTAAGTCAAAGTGTCTGATTTCCATTTGAAAGATCTTACTCGGATATCATCCCACGCACATGTCATGTCTGAATCAGTCTGATCAACACGGTTATAAGGGCAAAATTGAAGAGTCCGGGTAACGGAGAATTTAAGTATACAAATAATTACTTTTCTTTTCATTTTAAAAGTCAAAGGATTTCTTGATAAACTTTCTAGTACTAGTTAATCATTTAATCAGATTTAAATTATATATTATCTTGAGAAATTGATGCGGAACAAGGAATTAAAATGTTAATTTGTATTTATTTTATGTTATTAATTAAAAATAGATTTGATTATGATTTATTAGGTATTAGATAAATTGATTATTAAGAATATTCCAGATTATAGTAGTAGAATATGAAAAAGACTTGTTTCTTTTATTAGAAGATTTTTACTTGGTCCCTAAGTTATAGGGATTTACTTATACGTGGATATATAAGCTGATGTAATATTATATTATTATAAGTAGAGTTGAATTATGATTTATTATATGCGGATTTTTGTATGTTTTTTGTTGATTCTCTGCGAAGATAGGCCTTTATCCCCCTTATTTACCCTTTCCCTAACCCCTGTCATGCATCAATTGGTATCGAGAGCCACCGTTCCTCCACCCAAACACCATAAACCACCATCGGCCAACAACCAGCAGCCGACATCAGCCACCAGCAGTCATATTCTGCCACCAGCAGTCATATTCTGCCACCAGCAGCTATATCCAGCCTCCAGCAGCCACCAGTCCAACAGCCGTGAACAGCCACGAACAGCACTGAACAGCCGCCGGCCTCTGTACCCACTTTCCAGAATAGTTTGAGGGCTTCCAAAACCCTATAATTATTCAAAACAGCCCCAAAAATTTGTCAAAATCTGAAAACCATGTCTTATATAAATCCTCGGGTAGGTACTATATGTTCAAGTTTCACAACTTGATGGATTACTTCGGAAAATTAAAGGAATCGTTGAACAATCATATCCACATGATTCTGAATATTGGGCAACGTACAAAGAACTAAGGATCGAACGTGAACAATTGTATGACGAGTACAAAGAATCTATGAGGATCCAAACGAAGAATTATGCATCAAGTTCACAAAGCCTGTAAAACCCCGTATTGTTGAGCAATTGAATGTGACAACTTCAAGTATTATCATAGACGAGAACACTTTTAGCAATGATTCAAATGTGCAAAATTTACAATTTAATGATGAAGAACTTGTTCGTCACGAGATTGATGTTCTAATTCACGAGATTGATGTTGATTATGTGAAGTTCATAAACAAGGATATCAATGATAGGTCACTCCTTGAAGATGTCAAAGAAAGTTCTCAGAAAAATCATATTGACTTAATTTTCCTCGTTGGTTTTACGAAATCAAATATCTAAATGATATTTCTGAATGGCTTCCAAAGATTCCCGACCTGCAGAGGATTGTGAATTCTCCTTCACTATAAAACTCGTGGTCGAGTTTTTTCAAAGGAGAGGAGAATGATGCGGAACAAGGAATTAAAATGTTAATTAGTATTTATTTTATGTTATTAATTAAAAATAGATTTGATTATGATTTATTAGGTATTAGATAAATAGATTATCAAGAATATTCTAGATTATAGTAGTAGAATAAATAATGGATTTGTTTCTTGTATAAAAAGATTTTAACTTGGTCCCTAAGTTTAGGAATTTACTTATACGTGGCTATATAAGCTGATGTAATATTTTATTATAAGCAGAGTTGTATTATGAATTAAAATCTGCGGATTTTTGTGTGTTTTTTGCTGATTCTATGCGGAGATAGGCATTTATCCCCCTTGTTTACCCTATCCCTAACCCCTGTCCTGCATCAGAAATTAAGTTCTCTATCATGAAGTTGGAAAATTTTAGATATTTAACTGGGATGAGTTCTTAAATACCTAACCCAGACCTTTCCCTGCATCAGCATCGTACTATGTCTAAGACCCTTCAATCAATTTTACATAATATCCAACATTCTATTATTTCTGTTATCTTGAACAGATAATTGCATGATATACTCCTACACTGCACTGCATGATATACTCCTACACAAATCTACAACATATAATTGCTCCATAAAGACCGGAACCTGCACTGCATGATATACTACTACACAAATCTACAACATTGTTTTACGATAGACCATTTCAATCATATCCGTTTACTATGCAAAATTAGAGAATTGCCAAAATAAAATTGCCATAAAAAAACTAATTATCTATGCTTAAAACAACTCCTACCAACTTGAATTATTGTGCTACAGTACATCAAATTCAGGCTATTAAGTATTACCAAGATAAAATCCCAAAAAACAATAGCCTCATCATATCTATAACAACTAATAGCAACTCCAGTGCATAATAAAACTATTCCAAATATTTGCAGCACTTTCATCTTATAGACCATTAAATCAATTCCTCGTATCTCATAAATATAATAATCTCATTCTCATCATATCATAATATCAATAACAAACACCATCATTGTTTACTATCAATCACTCAATCGACTCATCAACCATGAGTCATTACATAAGCCTCGCCTATTTCAAGCTAAAATTTACACTCTTAAAGCCAATTAAAACTATAAAATGACAATAATTAGCCAATCTCTGCTACCTCCAGGTATACTTAACACTACAACAGTCAACAAACACTATAATTGCCAAAACTAAGCAACATTTAATCAATTCAATTCATTCCACTTCCGATACGAAAAAATTTAACAATCGCAAATACGTGTAACTAGGAAAGTGAGGTAATAATATGAAATAGAAACCCTAACCTTTTCATTTTTGAAGCGAGTTCGAATGTGTCCTAACTCCTTATCGACACGGAGACGTTCCTGTTCTTTGTTTTGAGAATTACGAATGTCGCTGATGAAAACTGAGAGTCCTCGCATTCCAGATAACGCCATTTTTGCCTTAGATCCAGCCGAGAGCTTGTGTGTCTCTCTCGGCTACTTGTTCTCTCTAGATCCTAGCCGTTCCTTGCTCGATCCAACGGTGTGCGATCGCCGAGATTATCCAAATAACAGAGCTTTTTTATGGTAGAGTGTGTGTAAATATGTTTATCTGTGGACTCTGAGAGAGAGAGAGAGGATGAATGAGGAAGACAGTGGTATAATAGGTGGATGGAGCGAAGAAAAATTGGAAAAGTCCGTCGGCTATTAGTTCAAACACGACTCCCTTTTTCTTCCCCCTGCTAGTTCATTTTTACTTTCCCTTCGTTTTAAGTTTTAATTCAATAAATTACGCGTATTTCATTTAAGAACTATTTTACTAGTTTTCTCATTTGGTTCCGAATTGGCTTATATCCGATGCCGAACAATTTATATTGAACTCAGTTTTGATTATGGATTTGATTTTTATTTTTAAAAATTGATTAAATTCGGTTCAGATTTGATTTTTACGTCAATCGAACCAAAACCCGACCCGAATAGCTGTAATCTAATTTGAACCAAACAAAATCGAAATTCAACTAAACCTTGTATATTAAATTTAATATATTTTCATTATATATTTATATAATACATTTATAATTGAAAAGTGATCATATGATAATCTATCTATTATATATATAATAGAGCAATTATGGGGTTCATTGAGACATTTTATTCTTTGTAAAATTATTATAATACCCTTCATAATTATATATATTAATTACTTTATAATTTAATATACACGTATTAAATATAACTTATGTGAATGTATTAATTAGTCTAACTCATTAATACATATATTTATTAGCACTTCATCATTTAAAACAATTTATAACTATATATATATAGATTACATCTATCTTAATCTATCTTAAAACTGAACATATTTTTAATACAATTTTAAAAATTTCTCATTTTGAGTGAATATATTAAATACAAAGACGATTATTAAGAAAAAAATAGATTAGTGTACTAAGATTTCAGCGTGAAGAGTACTAATTATTTTTATATGTATGGTACAAGGAACTATTAAAAAAATAATAGTTGTCATCATACGACCAAAACTAAACGTAGACAAATATTAGATCGAAAGTTATACGTGATATAATACTGAAAATTTTAAACGTATATAAATGTAACCAATATCGAACTTTAATGTATATAAGAAAAATAGTTGAGCAAATTTGTGGGGTCATTAATCTTACGACACATGTTTCTCGTAGATTATTAATCCCACAATATGAAAATTTCAGGGTGACGAGCATAAATTATTTTTATGCGAATGTTATAAAAATCTATTATAAGAGAGCATGCTTGTCATCATACGACTGAAACGAGACGTACGCGAATATTAGATCGGAAGATATATGTGATATGTACGGTTGAGCAAAATTGTAGGATTATTAATTATACGACACGAACTATTTGAAGATAATTAATCTCACAATACATATTTTCGCCAAAATTAATAATCATGTAATTTATCTATCAGACAATTTATTCGTATTTTGAACAAACTCGTGCAAGTGTATTGCAAGGACATAAAACGACATAAAACAAGGAGCATTTAAGGTGATAATTCCGGCAGGAGGAGCTTTCTAGTACCTTGGACTTGATATATTATGAGGATTTACAGTTTTATAAATTCAACCTGTATATTTTTCGTGATCATTAACAAGTTTGTATGCTCTCTCAACTATCACTATATTTAAGATTTTTTTAAATAATATGTATGGATATATATATTTTTTACTAAATAACTATAATAATGGTTAAGAATGAAGCAGAGAGTAACAAATTTGCTTTGATAGTTTGAAATTTAATCGTGCAGCGCGACGGTCAATAAATCTTTTGTTTTAGAGTCAGTCAAATCATCCTTTGCACATTCCTGACCTCGAAATATCTTTAGTTCAGTCGGATATGTTTTATTTTTAGGTCAAATCATTTAATAGAATTAAAAACTGTACTCACTCTATTTTATTTCATTTTAGGTGTGTTTTAACTTTTTTGCATACATCTCCGGTGACAGTATAATAAAAATTATTATTTTTAAATTTCTTTTTTTAAAAAAAAAATGTTTAAGTTGTATATTTTTATTCAGGAAAAAAATTAAAAAATTATTATTTTAACTATGCGTTTAAACACTTAGAAATCTATACCATACTATAATAACCGGAATTAATGAGGTATAATTTGGTATGTTTTTTTTGTTGATTTAGTTATCCCCGTTTATAACCGTCGAATCTTTTTAATCAAGTGATCAGGACCGTTAGATTCAAATAATAAAACAATATATACTACTCAAATTCCCACATTCGAACTCCGTCAACCGTAAATATTTTAATTATTATTTATATAATACTAAAAATCTCAGTTTCGAAATACACCAATAATAAATATTTATATACTACCCAAGATAATAAAATAAAAATAATAATAAAGACGTGCACAGTGAGTATAAAAGTCAAGCAGAGTATATATCACTCATCTGCATGTCAAGTACCTTCGAATTTCAACCTCGAAACTGTAAAAAATAACTAGGGGAAGTGGAATAGTTTCCGATACTGAAACGATTCCAATGCAAAATAGTGCCCTTTTGGGATTCCCATATAGTACTTGTTGCATAGCTCCTGCTTATAAATACAGTACATGACACTCTTTCTCGGAGCATAGGCACAAGAATGCAACAATGATTAAGCTTGGGCCAACATTCCGCACCGTGGGAACTTCATGGGATCACCAAGGCAAATCAGAGATATCACAAATCTTCATTTCCTCCTCCAGGGACAGAATGGAATCCATTCAATTTGCTTACGTCGAGGATGGGACGGTAGTGTTGTCTGAAAAAATTGGTGGAGGAGCATGCTCCTCTATTCTGCAAACGGTACACAATAACATATTTCATTTGAAATTCTCAATCTTTCTCATCCATGCATATATAGCTTGTCGGCTCAAATATATTTAAAATTGATAGCTACAATAGACAATCATGTGTAAATATTTTTTTTGTTCATATGTTTGTGGAATGTTGGTGCAGATCACTTTCGATTATCCGTCGGAGTACATTACCAAAATACATGGGTGTTACCTGAACGATGAAGCTTCAAAGTATTTATGTTCTATTTACTTTCACACTAACAAAAGCAAGTATTGTCCCTATGGGCCTGGGATTTGCACAGACGATTTTGATCTCATGGATTATGAAGACCTAGAGTCGTATCTGGATAAATTTGAATATGAGGTTGGTGGGAAATTCTGGGAATTCTATGGCACTTACAAGAGTATTGGCATTGAAAGCTTCGGCTTTTATATGAAGCCGCGTCCGCTTGCTAGTCAATCAGGCCCAACTCGTCCAGTCCTGCCATAATCGAATCTGTGTCCATGATGTTGAATCTATTTTATGATTACAAATATTATCCATGCTTTCTATTATTGTTAATCATGTTGCTATTGGAATTTAATTGATGAAAGTTTTTTATTATCTGCCTCCTTGAAGTAAAATATCGTTTAAGAGTGAAATATTCTTGTTTAATAACTCAACCGTTTTTACGTAACCGGGGTTAAAGCTATAACAATAACTCAATAAGATTGCTGGTCAATAAGCTCTATGGATTCCAAATATATTTAATTGATGCGTAGACATTATATTAATTAGATTTGATATCTAATAATTTTTTATTTTATATAAAAAATTATTTGAAGTTGGAATCTTTATAAGAGTATTTTGAACTCATATTATTATTTTTTTGTTACACAGACAACTAAATATTGTGACATATCTTAAATTAGTTGTATCCCTTTATTAATTTGTCACAACTAACATTGCAGAAGCTAGTTTATAGTTGACATAACTTGTACAAATATTATTTTTGTGGAAGAAAAACACTAGTAATACGATATGTATTCATTACTTAATTTCCACAAATTATTTAAAATTAATTTATCTATGATAGTTATCATAAGAGTCAAGTTCAACAATGTTTTAATTTAAATTTTTAATATAATATAAAATACTATGTACTAGTAACTTGGGGCATATTTATTTGGGACATATTTTTATTAGTTCAACTCCCTTATTTTCATATATATATATACATATATATATATATATTTATTTAATATTTTATTATTAAAATACAATATAGAGTAGAGAAAAAAAAGTATACAATAATATATAATGAAATTTAAAATAGGACAATGAGAAATGTGATTTAAGATTTTTTTTAACTTTAAATTTGTTATATAATTAAATATTATATCTATGTTAACATTTTACATATATTTAATATATTTTTCTTTATTGGGTATTTGGTCGAATTAATAGCACCTGATTTATAATTTTTTAAATGATAGTACCGGAAAATTCTTAGATTTTGGTGAGCTACAAAAAATCTAGGGGCTTTCCCGATTTTCGGCTAACTTTGTCCAACCATAACAAGCATTGTTCTAAAAAGCGGAAATCGGCATTATTAGATATAGCAACTTTTTAGTGATTAATCGGATAATCGGTGATTAATCGGATTGATTAATCGGAACATTAATAGGATGTATTTAATAAAATCTAAAAATTATTAATTTATTAAACTAAATATATAAATTTAAAAAAAAATGTGCAGTGATTAATCGGATTATAAAATTAAATCGGCAGAACATATTAAAATAATTAATCGGATGATTAATCGATAAAATTGGTGATTTTTAGAACATAGACTTTTATACAACTTCAATCAAAAAATAAATTATCATAAAAAGTTAAAGAGGGTTTTTATGCTCGCCGTACTACAAACGTAGGATCATAACATCCTATGATTAACAAATCTTTGACTCCAATCTAAATAAACTAAACTAGGTATTTTCCGGCCAAATACAAAAACTGGGCAGAATATGTCACGAGGTGAAATTTTGGGCGGAAAATTTCCCTCCATGTGAAATTTTAGGCGGCCAATGCATAAAACACGATCTCAGACAGACCCACAATACACTCAATTTTTGCCCAAACACACCCAACTTTCTCGATTATAATTTGGAGGAGGTATGAATCCTTATGTTATGTAACCGCATAACTGATTGTTAAGTCTGTTTTTTTTTGCTTTTAAGCTTCGTATAATTGCAAAATTGATTATATTTTAAGATTATTTATTTATTTAACTCTATGATCATGTTTGTTTTATAGTATTAAGTTGGAGATAGGATTATAATCTTTTAAATTTTTCAATCCTTTGTTTTGTAAAAAAATAGTAAAGAATAAGGATTATAATCTTTTAAATTATCATATCCCATATTTGTTTGATTGGAGTACATGATATGACTATAATCCCCTCTAATACTTGGTGATAAGAGGTACTATTTTATCCCCTCAAGTCATTTTTAAAAGAATTATAATCTCCTCATTGTAATATCATGTAAACAAACATAGAATTGAAAATTTTAAAAGAATATATTCCAATCCCAAAAACTGTCCATCAAAACAAATATATGATAAAATTTTAAAGGATTATAGTCTAATTCCACATTTAATCCTTTCAAACAACATATACTAGGATTATTTTATCCATAAAACTAATTTTAATGGATTAGTTATCCCCGGATTATTATATCCCGGGATTATAATCCCATGAAACAAATATGGCCTATTGTGAATAAGAAAAAGGTAAGTATTAAATCCCAGAAATTAAGGATGTAATATATTAATCAATCTCGCATTTTATGTGTTGTTTATTGCAGAGGACTGAAGCAGCTAGATCCTAGAGGCAAGGTCATCGGGGTTTTGTGTACTTGCAATGTCAATGTCTTAATGCTACAGTTGATTTTGTTATAATATAATAATGATTGTCATAATTTAATCAAGAAAACTCATAAAACTTATCGAGGATGTCTCTCGAAACTTATCGAGGAAGACTTGCACAACTTCTTAAAAAAGAAACTTAATAAGGAAGAATCGTAAAGTTTATTAAGGAAGACTTACGAAACTTACTAGTGAAGAACTATAATACTTATCAAATAAGATTTAGATAGATTCCTTAGTAATAATTGTCAACCAACCTCTATAAATAGGACCTTCAGTTATTGAAATCAGATAAACTGCAATATATTGAAATACAATTATCTCTTAAACTTTTATTCTCTCTATACGTGCAATTATTAAGTTATTCATAATCAAGTAATTCAAGATTTACATCACGTTATCAGCACGAGTCTCTGCCAGCCGAGCCTTGTTTTTACAAAAGAGGTACAACTTAATTTTACTCACGAAACTATGTCAACTCAAGCTTATTTCATAAAGGAGGTATGACTTAATTTTGCTCATGTTTGTGCCAAGATATTAATTTTATCGTCTTTACATATTCATTTGTATTATTGCTTAAATATTATAAAGATGGCTTTGCCGTCAAGTAGTACTCAAAAGTTTTCTGGCTTGCTATACCGTCGTAACTTTTGTACTAAATTATTATGTATATTGTTTAAACTTGCTTAATTATGTGACATATTATACCATATTTTAAATGTTTGTTTTAAACTCAGAATGACAAACCTTGAAATATTAGAGTTTGCTGCGTTTGATGTGTCTCGGGATAATTATTTGTCTTGGGTGTTCAATGCGGAATTACATCTTAGTGCTAACGGGCTAAAAGATACCATAGAATCATGAAAGACCCTAACTATTGAGCAAAATGCCAAAGCTATCATTTTTCTTAGAAACCACATCCATGAAAATTTGAAATCTGAATATCTAACTGTGAAAAATCCACTCACCCTTTGAACCAATCTCAAAGATAGGTTTGATCACCAAAAGTCACTGAATATAATTATTCCTTGGTCAAAATAAGCTCAAAACCGATTTTATGTGGTGAAAATTTATAGAAAAGACCTTTTTCAACCTTTCACCTCAACGCTATGATTTTGGCACAACAGTATAGTGAGCGCAATTTTCGGAAGTATAGTGAGCTGATATCTCTTATTTTTGTCATTGAAAAAATAATGAGTTGTTACTGAAAATCATCAGATACGTCCCACAGGCTCTGCCCAGTTACTTGAAGTACATAATATGTCGTTCCAGAAGAATGAGCGCGGGAAAGGGCATAGAGGGACGAGGTTACGGACGAAACCATGGACATGGAAACTTTCGAGGCCGGTTTCGAAATCATTATAACTGTAGCCACCTGAAGTGGCAGCATGATGGTTACAACAACTTTGACCACCAGAAGTAGCGACATGGAGTGCCAAATAAAGGGAAGGCACCACAAGAAGAATATACTAGGGATATCTGTCTTAGAAGTGGGGCACATGGGCACTGACGACGTACCTGTCGCACACCGAAACATCTTGTTGACCTCTACTTGGAAAAAAAAGATAATGGAAAAAGGGTGAAAACGAACTTCGCTCGTTATAATCTAAGTGAAGAACCAAACAATAAGACCTCAAATGAACTAGACATTGGTGCTAACCTTTATTATGATTTAGATAAATAGTTTTCATTTATATTTTTTTGATGTCATATTTTAGATGTGCTTATTTTAATATTCTGCTTTCATGTACTTGTTTTATGTTCTTGTATTATGTACGTTGTTTGTATAATAAAATTGTTGTTCACTTATATATACACAGTATAAATATGGGAGATATATGTATTGCTGACACCGCAACCACTCACACAATTTTACAAAATCTGAAATATTTCTCAGAATTGACTAAAACCAACTCACACGTTTGGACGATTTTGGGAACATCAAATATCATAGAGGATTTTGGGAAAGCCAGTTTTATACTACTAAATGAGACACAAATTCAAATACATGATGCTCTAATTCTAGCAAATCCACTAGGAATCTTCTGAGTTTTAAAGATATTCGTCTTAATGGTTTACATGTAGAAATTACTAGAAAAAATGAAGAAGAATATCTCCTTATCACCTCAATTACCTCAGAATATAAGAAGATCTTAGAAAAATTGCAAGCAATCTCATTTGGATTATATGCTACCGAAATTAAAGTAACCGAGTCTCACAGTATCACTACTCCCAAAATTAAAGATCCAAAATCACTAACCCTTTGGCATGAAAGACTTGGTCATTCAGGAGTATCCATGATGCGTCAAATTATAGAAAATTCTATCGGACAACCTCTGTTAGGTCCAAAAGGTACATACAGGGGGGTGAATGTATGTTTTTCATTTTTATCAAATTAATGCAGCAAAATATCAAAACTAAAATGAAATAAACAAACAAAGAGATTCTGGGTAAATATTCTTTTTTATTCAAAAGTATAAATACCCGGAGGGGTTGCTTACAAATCCAAATACAAAGATTCAAAACTACAAATATAAAAAGAACAAAAGTAATAAGATATAAATTTAGAGTTCTTATCACTTTAAAAAATTAAAACTATTATCAAAATGTATTAAATATAATCAAAGGAGCTTTAAATAATAAGTTTTACAAGTTTGTAAGGCTTTAAATAGTATGAATCAAATTGGACATGACCTCTCCTTGTCAAATCAAGCTTTTAAGAAGTGCTGAATTTTTTTTGCAAGAGCTTCACACTGTTGAGAAAAATGGAGAGATACAAATGCAATCTGCATCTATTGATTATATAGAGTGGTAGGCTGAAGAAAGAAGAAAGACACGTGATTGCACCAGGACCAAGCAATTTAAATGATACAAATTGCATAATAATTTTACTTGCGTCCCTATTACTCAAATCCTTTGTTACTTGTGACCAAGAGGAATTTTAGCACTTAGAAAATATAAATCCAATGCTAACCTACGACTCCATGTTGTCCCTTGATGAATACATAATGCCTTGAATTTCTTTATTTCTTGCAACTACAGAAGCAAGCATTTACTTAGATTTTACTCATCAGACTTGCGACTCTCAGTTCCAAATATTTTTAGTTGCGACTTGAAGCTTGGGAGGGGGATTTTTCCTTAGAGAAATAAGCAACAATGCTTACTTGCGACCATGCAGTCCTTGTATTATTGTTACTTGCGACTCTATAAGCCTTGTACATCACTTAGTTTCTATTTGTACAAAATAATTGCTTCCATTTGCAAAATAAATGAAAACAAATCCTCACCACATGTATTTATTTATTCTTTCAATTGTGAAGGAACGAAGTAGTGTAGAGAGGTTGAACATCACGCAACCGAACAACAAAGCGAGGCGGCCAGGAGAGTTAAACACACGCGCGAGTGGCATGAAAATAAAACAGAACACAAAACCCTGCCAATACTAATTTCTTTTTCTTTGCAAACTTCATTTTCTTTTCTTGCTTTCTTGTTCTTTTGTTTAATAACTCAACCGAGTGCATGCATGCACAATCTGGTTGGCTGGCTCGAAAAATTAATTGATATTAAATTAAATAAATAAGTGAATTGGATTTTATTTATTTATTTAATTAAAAATCAAACATAAATTTATTTTTTCAAAATCAATAAATAAATTATTGATGTAGAATTAAATAAATAAATGAATGTATTATCATTTATTCATTTAATAAAAATCAGCTATTGAATAAATAAATTCTGTAAATTTCCAGGCCGTAGTCCTTTATATCTTCAAGTCTTCTAATCTCCGGGATTTTGCACTTTAAAATATTTCCAATCCTCTTGAGTACAAAAACCACTTAACAGTATTTCTAAAAATAATATTTCGTTTTCTTTCACGGATCACTGTCGTGTAGTGAATCGAAATTTTACTAAACCCTGTATATTAAATTTAATATATTTTCATTATATATTTATATAATACATTTATAATTGAAAAGTGATCATATGATAATTTATTTAATTGAGGAACTTAATACAAACTAGTCCGAAAGGATTAAGAGTTAATTGAATACTTGATAAAAGAGATCTACTCATTTGAAATGATACACACATAAATGAAAGATAAACGACTAAAGAAATTAAATGTGACAATTAAGAAGCAACTCAATATTAATATATATTGTTATGGTAATTGTTGTAATTTCTAAATTTAATCATACATATTTTATTATGTTTGCAACAATTTGTGCATGTTTTAATATTCAAACAAAAAAACTTGTTCGGTTCAAACCCGAACCGAATCGAAAATCGGAAATTCAAGTTTGATTTTCAATTTTTGAATTTTATTTGGTTTGGTTTAAATTTGGTTTTGATAAAAATTATTTGATATGATATTGATTTTTCTCAAATCCTAACCAAACCGACCCGTTGTCATCCCTACATTTTATGAACGGTTTGGTTAACAAATAATAAGGAAACCTTTGGAAGATTGAATTCATGTTGCACACCCATTCGTGTACATAGGTTGCCTAAATTGTTCAACTCGATTCAAACTGACCTTATTTTCAGTTGACACATATCGAAAATTTCAAACCATTATTTAATTAGGTTGAATCGACATCAACCCGACTTCAATTTATTGGATATGGTTTAATAATTTACTGGGCCGATCCAGCCCAACATTGAATAATCTAATAAATCTATCTATCTATCTATTACTACTACATAAAAGATGAAATATTAAAAAATTTAGTATAGTACCTATTTTTTGGTATATGTTGAATTTACCTAATTACCCTTATCTATTATATTCTAATCCTACTATGTAATAAAAATAATAGACTTAATATGTGTCTTCTTACCAATCCGAGAAACTACATGATATTAGGAACTCTAAGTTATTAAATATAGGAGTAATCTTCGTAAAGAATTAAAAAACTTATTTAACGGGATTTATAATATAAAAAAAAATCTAAGTATTTAAAGTCAACATCGTTGATCAAATTTCATTTAACCACTTAATTAAGTTGTACTCCTTTTTTTACGTTGGTATACAAGTCTTCTGCTCTCATATTATTAATATTATAAGTACTTATTTTTTGGTTCTTATATAAAACTCCATTAATGTTTCATATAACCTAACATTAAAAGTTTGGTATCGGTATTTATTTTTTAATACATTTTGATTTTATATAATTAACCATTACTTATAAATTATATTAATATTATTTTATTAAAGTCAATTATCCATCTCTAGATTAGTCGTAATTTCAATTGTATGATCCATCCAATAAAGTTCTCTCAAGTTTTTTATTTGGATAAACTGGATACTCCCTTTTCAAATTATTAGCACCCTTTGTGCTCATGTATTCACCGCATTCAACTCAAAATTTGTTTACCCGCTTCTCTGTATTAACGCCCCCATTAAATTATTTTGTTTAAAGTTTGTCTAATTATTATAATTATTAATTATTATAATTACTAATAATCAATTAATTATTCATTTTAATTAAAATAAAAGACACTCTATTTAATTTAAATAATGATATTATTTTTAAAAAATTCAATTCACGTAAATTAAACATCAAATATATGTAAAGTTTGGACGGTCGGTCATTCAAATTCTAATTGATATTAAAGTGAAATTATGTACATATTCAAATTCCAATTCATATCTAACTTTATATTATTCTAATAATTAATAAAGCCAACCACACGTGTCAATTTAAATTTTAATTCATATTGAGGTCAACTTTCTCTATCAATTTAAATTATAATTAACATTGAATTCTATATTATTCTAATCTATATTAAAGTCAACCTTTTATACCAATTTAAATTATAATCTATAATGAGGCTATATTATTCAAATTGATATTGAAATCAATTTATTCTATTAAATTCTAAAATGATCTTTAATAT
The DNA here is from genome assembly GCF_009905375.1 of Apium graveolens. Classification (NCBI taxonomy): domain Eukaryota; kingdom Viridiplantae; phylum Streptophyta; class Magnoliopsida; order Apiales; family Apiaceae; genus Apium; species Apium graveolens. The sequence continues at coordinate 52,870,761 of NC_133648.1, read as the reverse complement.
ATCAACCAACTTAAATATTATTTATTCTAAAATAATTACTCTTTTCATCCGAGTTAAAACTAAATTAATTTTTTTATCCAAGTTAAAATAAAAAATTAAAAAACCTAAATATAATTAGTTAGATTTGATTGGTATAATGTGTCTTGAGTTAAAACAAGAGAATAAATATTATTGATTCGGCTAATAAAAGTATACAGTTGAACTGGGCTAAAATAAAATAATTATACTATTCATTTAGACTGAAAACACATTACACTATTGATCCTATTGATCGGGGTCAAAAAAATTATAAAAAAACTAAACTAATTAGTTGGATTTCTTCGGTGTAATGAACCTCGAGTTAAATCAAAATAATTTAACTATTAATTCGAAGATGAAGAGAAGTTAATATTTGAATAAAAATAATTCGTACACTATTCATCTAAATTAGCTTATCTTTTAATTAAAAAAATTGCGATCACATGTAGAAATATCAATAAAAATATATAACTGAATAAGTAACAATATTGTTTTCAGATACCTCTTCTTAAAAATGTCATGAACATTGATTTATATATTTATCATTAAATCATGTCATTTGAAAATATTAAATGAACAAATTTAGGAATTAAATTCATATTATTTTCTTTAAAAAAATGTGTAAGATTATTAAAAGTCCGTTCATTGCACGGGGTTTAAGCTAGTACTGTAATATAATAGCCGAAACATTAAAAGTTTGGATGGTACGATTTTTCATTAAATACCTTAATTACCCTTCCTTAATGGTTTTATTATTTTACTTAATTTCCCTTATTTTATTATACAAACAGTTTTTTTAAATAAAACACCTTACCATTTTATTTTATCCAACTAAAACATCTCATTTTCAAAAAATATTACGAGAAATTATATTATTATTATTATTACTATTATTATTATTATTATTATTATTATTATTACTTGCTTAGTCTTATACTATCTATTACTATTATATAAAAGATGAAATATTAAAAGTTTTAGTACGGTACCTGTTTTTTGGACCCTTATTTTATTTAAAAGTTTTATTAGCTTTAGTAATCGAATTATAATAGTAAAATAAATAAAAATTATTTTCAATTATAACATGTTACCTTTTTTATTTCTCTCAATTAAAACAACTTCTCTAAATATCAAAGACAAGTTTATTTAATAAAATAAAATAATAATATTATTACCACTAATAATTAATAAATTACCTTCTTTAACTACTTAATTATTTATTTTATTTAATTATTGTTTAACTTAAAGACTTTGTTAAACTCCTTGACTTTAGCTATCAATAAATTCTTAAATGCTTTACAAGAATAACTTAACATCATCATCCTTATTCATCGACAATAACAACAATCTCATCTCATCATTAATAAAACAATGTAAAAGTCAAAATCATTTGCACCTCTAACCATTACCTGTCGCAGATATATTTTGTACAGGTTTACAGTAAAAATATTTATTTTATATAATTTTCACTATTAATGTGAAGACAAATATACTTAAAGTAAGAATTATCTTACAATTCAATTACATAAATAAAATAAAAAAATTATTTGATTTTGAAGTCGAATTATTTATCTATCTGTATTATTATATTAAATACGAAACTTTACGGTCTTTCTTTTAATTACATAATTGCCCTTTATTTAAAAAAATTACTCAATTGTCCTCAATTAATATCTAACCAATTATCTTTATAAGTAAAATACGTTGCCTTTTTTTTCACCAACTAAAACAACTCTGTTAGATATATTTGTGATGTCATGTCTAATATGATTTGTGTTTAGTTTTCAGATCTTACTTAACAGGACAAATCATGACTTAACTGGAAATCAGTACTTATATTGAAGTCAGGACTTAAGATATCAGAACTTAAGTTGTCAGAACTTAAGTTATCAGGAGATATTTATCAGGAGATAATATTAGGACTTAAGGAGACGTTCAAATAAGGAAGAGGAGATATGCATGAAGAAGAATTCTATAAGGAATAGAATACTTGGAAGAAAAGATAACTAGTTGATATATATTAGGAAGTAGAATTATATTCGATATCAATTAGAAGATTATCTTGTAACTGTGTAGTATATAAACACAGATATAGGGTTTACACTATATGTGTTATCTTAATCGAGATTATTATCCATTGTAACCCTAGCAGCCCTCGTGATAATTTGTTCATCACTGAGAGATAATAGTTCTTTGTAACAGAGTTTATTGTGTTGAATAAAATCTGTGTTCTGTTACTTGAGTTCTTATATTCGATTTAATTGTAGTAAACACTGTATTCAACCCCCTTCTACAGTGTGTGTGACCTAACAAGTGGTATCAGAGCAATCTGTTAACATACATACAGTAAAGATCCAAAAACAATAATGTCTGAAGAAGCACATACTCCAACCAAGCCCACCAAAACTGAAGAAACTCCAAAGACTCAAATCCATAATCGATATGAGACTATTAGGGTTCCCATACTGAAACCTTCTGAGTATCCCATATGGAAGATGAGGATGTCTATGTTTCTGGAAGCTACAGATCCAGAACACCTTGACAGAATTAATGAAGGACCACATAAGCCAACCAAGCTCTCTGTTGTAGTTGTAGATCAGCCAGCACAGACTGTACCAAAGGAGAAAAGTGAATGTACAGCTAAGATATCTCATCTATTGCAAAGGATGCAAAGGTAAGACATTTGCTGCATAGTGCCATTGATAATGTCATGTCAAACAGGGTAATCAACTGCAAGACTGCAAAGGAGATATGAGATGCCTTGGAGACAAGATGCCAGGGAACTGATTCAATCAAGAAGAACATGATGACTATACTCACTCAAGAGTATTAACACTTTGACTCAAAACCTGATGAGTCATTAACTAGTTTATATGACAGATTTGTCAAACTCTTGAATGATCTGTCACTGGTAGATAAGGAATATGATCTTGAAGATACTAATCTCAAATTCCTTTTAGCTCTTCCTGAAAGTTGGGATTTGAAGGCCACAACTATAAGAGACAACTATGCTCTTGATGAAACTACTCTTGATGAAATTTATGGTATGCTCAAGACTCATGAACTTGAGATGGATCAAAGAAGCAAAAGGCATGGGAGAAAGTTAAGGACAGTTGCTCTTAAGGTTGAGGAGGAATCCCCTAAAGTGGCTGTCTCAAAGATAGGCAAAGAAAAGGATCTCATCACAAAGTCTGATACTGAGTCATCAAGTCCTGATAGTGACGAGGATTCAGAAATTGAAAGTCTATCTGAGATGGACCCTGATGAAGAGATGATGAAGTTGTGTGCTCTTATGGTAAAAGGAATCAAAAAGATTGCATACAGGAAATTCAGAAGGGGAAAGAAGTTTTCCAGGAAAGGTGCAAGTTCTGATAAGAAAGGTTTCAGAAAATCTGAAGGCAAATGAGGAAAGTCTGACATAGGAGATTACTCAAATGTCAAATGCTACAACTGTGGTGAGAAAGGCCACATATCTCCTGATTGCAAGAAAGGAAAAAGTGACAAAGGAAAGGCTCTTGTCACAAAGAAGAAAAGCTGGACAGACACTTCAGATTCTGAAAGTGAGGTGAACTCTGCCTTGATGACAAATACTAATAGCAGTTCTGAAGCTGCTAAGTTAAAGATAATTAAAACAACTTATGCTTTTCATACTGATGATATTACTGAGTTGAGAAGATATCTTAAAACCATGTTCATTAGTTATAGAGATCAAACTTTAACATGTGAAAGATTAACTTCTGAAAATCTTGCTTATAAAAAGAGGAATGATTATTTAGAAAAAGAGTTAGTTATGTTCCATCAAAATCAGAAAGATAGAGATGAGGCTTTCTATGTTAGAGATGAAGTGCTTAAAATGAATGATCTCTAAAAACTGAGTTAGAAAAAGAAAGAGAGATTATCAGGACTTGGACTAACTCTCGCAGAACAACTCAGAATTTGTTAAGTAGTGGAAATTGGAAAGAGGGCTTAGGTTATGGAAATGATAAGAATAATAAAGGAACTATAGAAATTGAGCCTATAGTTGTTAAACAAAAGCCAAAGGTAAATCATGTTAAGTTTGTAGCTGTAAAGTCTGATATTGATAAATCAGAAGTGAAAGAGAAATTAACTTTTGACAAACCAAAACAGGATAAGCCAACTGAAGTTAACATAGGCTTAATGACAAAGAAGCAGCTTAAGCATAAGCTGAAAGAAGTTAAGAATGCAAACAAAGTAAAGCCACCTAGGAAAAATAGGAATGGAAAGGAAGGTGTGAATAAAAGCAATGATTATAAGCCTGTTCCTAATGGTCCTAGAAAGAAATGTTATAACTGTGGAAATTCTAACCATCTGGCTTCTTTTTGCAGGAAGAATAAGAACATAAACTCCTTACCTTCAAAATTAGGAGTTAAGAGTCAGTCTGTTAGATATAGGCCACAAAATCCTTGTTTTCATTGTGGTAGTTTATGACATTCCATTTATACTTGTAAGGAATATCATAGTTTGTACTATGATTATTATCAAATAAAACCTTCTTTGAAGAAAGTTGCTTTAATTCCTTCTAGTGTAAAATCTGATGCAAAGTCTGATATAAGTTTTGATAAACAGCATGTTAGCATAAACTCTGATATTAAATCCGCTGCAAATGCTAACAAACTCTGATATAAAATCAGACTTTGTGGAGAAAGTTGGCCCATGTGTTTCTTATGGAGATGGCAACATGGGAAAAACTCTGGGATATGGCAATATCAATCTTGGGAATGTCATTATTGAAAAAATAACAATTTGTTGAGTGTTAGTCAAATCTGTGACAGAGGTTATCATGTGGATTTTTTTGAAGAACACTGTGAAGTTGTAAGCAAATCTACAGGAAAAGTTGTTCTAAAATGATACAGACATGGTAACATTTATGAAGCCAAGCTTTCAACAAGTTCTGATGGTTCTGTAATCTGTCTATTAAGTAGAGCATAAATTAAAGAAAGCTGGGATTGGCACAAGAAACTCTCTCATTTAAATTTCAGCAATATAAATGAACTAGTCAAGAAAGATCTTGTGAGAGGACTGCCAAAATCAGTATTTGCTCGTGATGGTCTTTGTGATTCCTGTCAAAAGGCAAAACAAAGAAAATCTTCATTCAAGAGCAAGACTGAATCTTCAATTCTTGAGTCTTATCACCTTCTACATGTTGATCTATTTGGTCCAGTGAATGTCATGTCTATTACAAAGAAGAAATATGCTATGGTCATAGTGGATGAGTTCACCAGATACACATGGGTGTATTTCTTGCACACAAAAAGTGAAACTGGATCTATCTTGATTGATCATGTCAAACAACTGGATAAATTGGTTAAAGACTCTGTGAAAATCATAAGAAGTGATAATGACACTGAGTTCAAGAATTTGATTATGGAAGAGTTCTGCAAAGACCAAGGAATCAAGCAGGAATTCTCTGCTCCTGGAACTCCACAACAAAATGGAGTTGTTGAAAGAAAGAATAGAACTCTTATTAAAGCTGCACAAACTATGCCTGATGAAGCAAAGTTACCAACCTATTTTTGGGCTGAAGCTGTGCAGACTGCTTGTTTTACTCAGAATGCAACACTTATCAACATGCATGAGAAGACACCATATGAGATGGTGTAGAAAAAGAAGCCAAATCTGAAGTATTTTCATGTATTTAGATGCAAGTGTTTTGTTCTTAAGACTCATGTCTCTTTTGATGATAAGAAGATTACTGGACTTGAAGATTTCAATGATCATGATTAGCTGAGATTTGAGAATGAAGTTTTAAATTTTGATTCTGTAAATCCTGACAGTCTAAATCCTGATACTGTAAACTCTGATGTTATTGAAACTGTGGTAACTACGCCAAAGGAAAATGCACCTGTGCAGGGGGAGCATATTGAAGATACAACCACATCTCAAGAAGCATCAGAATCTAGAACAGGCTCTTCAAGTTCTGATTCATCAAGTTCTGATGGGCCAAGTTCTGATAATTCTGGAAACTCAAATTCTGAAGGATCCAACTCAGAGAGCATAATTTCAGGGGGAGCATCAGAAAATGTTGATGAAGACATCATGAATCATGGGGGAGCATCCAGTTCTAGAGATAACCTTCCATCTGCAAGGAAGTGGACTAAAGCACATACACCTGACTTGATTATTGGAGATCCTGAAGTAGGTATAAGAACTAGAACAATAATATCAAATGAATGTCTCTATCATTCTTTTCTTTCTCAGACTGAACCAAAGAAAGTGGAAGAAGCTCTTCAAGATGCTGATTGGGTGCAAGCAATGCAGGAAGAGTTAAATGAATTTGAAAGAAATAAAGTCTGGATCCTAGTGCCAAGACCAAAGAATAGATCTCTTGTTTGTACAAAATGGGTGTTCAGAAATAAAACTGATAGTGATGGCATAATTACAAGGAATAAAGCAAGGCTGGTTGTAAAAGGATACTCTCAACATGAGGGAATTGATTATGATGAAACATTTACACCAGTTGCTAGATTGGAAGCCATAAGGATATTTTTGGCTTATGCTGCTCACAAGAAGTTTAAAGTCTTTCAAATGGATGTGAAAAGTGCTTTTCTTAACGGAGAATTGGAAGAGGAAGTATATGTTGACCAACCTTCAGGCTTTGTAGATCCAAAATTTTCCAATCATGTATATAGGCTTGACAAAGCACTTTATGGCCTTAAGCAAGATCCAAGAGTATGGTATGAGACATTAGCTCAGTTTCTTCTGGAAAGTGGATTTAACAGAGTGACTATTGACAAAACATTGCTTTATCTCAACCATGGAAAGGACTTACTTTTGGTGCAGATATATGTTGATGATATCATTTTTGGTTCTACAAATGACAGACTTTGTAAAAGGTTTGCCAAACTAATGCAGTCAAGATATCAAATGAGTATGATGGGAGAACTTAGCTATTTTCTGGGCCTTCAAGAATGAAGAAGGAACTTTTATTTGTCAATCTAAGTACACCATAAATTTGTTGAAGAAATTTGGAATGCAAGACTGTTCAAGTGCATCCACTCCTATGGCCACTGCAACAAAATTGGATAAGGATACTGGTACATCAGTAGATATTACTGATTACAGAGGTATGATTGGCTCACGACTCTATCTAACTGCAAGTAGACCTGATATCATGTATGCTACCTGTCTTTGTGCAAGATTTCAAGCAGATCCGAGAGAACCTCACTTAACAGTTGTGAAAAGAATTTTCAAGTACCTTAAGGGTATAGCTGATCTAGGATTGTGGTATCCTAGGGAATCAGACTTTAAGCTAATAGGTTACTCAGATGCAGATTTTGCAGGATGCAAAATTGACAGGAAAAGTACAAGTAGAAGCTGTCAATTTCTTGGAGGCAGATTAGTTTCTTGGTTTAGCAAGAAATAAAAATCAATTTCCACATCAACTGCAGAAGCATAATACATTGCTGCAGGAAGCTGTTATGCACAGATTCTTTAGATGAAGAATCAGTTACTGGATTATGAGTTAACATATTCTAAAATCCCTATTTACTGTGACAATCAAAGTGCTATTGCTATGACAGGTAATCCAGTTCAACACTCAATGACAAAGCACATCAGCATAAGGTACCACTTCATAAGGGAACTTGTGGATGAAGGTACAATGGAATTGCATTTTGTTCCAACAGATCAACAACTAGCAGATGTCTTCACAAAACTACTATGTGAAGCTACTTTTACAAGATTGGTAATTGAACTTGGAATGGTTTCAGGTTCTTTCTCTAAATCTGCTTAGTTTGTGTTCTGTACATCAGACTTTATGATCAGTAATATACAGATATTACTATCTTTGTGTATTCTGTGCTTAAATTGAAATTTTCTTAATACTGATTGTTGTTTGATGTGAATTTCTAAACTCTGATAGTGATATGAATGTTTCTGTGACTATTCAATCCAATGAGGATAATTGTGCTAGATGTTGACCTAGTAGTCTTTAATATACTGTTGATCCCATGTATGAAGTGATTGTTTATATGGAAATCTTTTAACACTAGCAAATTCTGATACTGAGCTTAGTTATGTTTACTTTATGTATCTTATTACTAAGTCAAAAACTAGAATAGTGCTTCTTATCTGTTAAGTTCTGATTTTTGTAAATCTTATGAATGTACTAAGTGCTGATAAGCCTCACTTATCAAAAGAAAAAAAAAAGAAGAAAAAGAAAAGAAATAAATATCAGGTACTCCTTTGAGATCTAGAGAAAAATATATGTGGAAGGGAAGACCCAAGTGCATTGCTGGTATTAAGTAATATGCATTAGAAAAGCAAAATAAAATTTTCTTGGTGACTTTTTACATTCTCTGATTACTGGTGAAATACTCTGATAACAGCATAAATTCTGATAAGCAGTCGTGACTCACTTACACTGAGAAACCACTGTAAAAAGGAATTTCAAAAGATGCATAAAATGAGCACAAATCAATTGAGGTGGACTCATGCATGAACTCATTCTATAGTAGACTTCAGAATAATGACAGATTTTGAGCAAAGTTCTTAGTTATGCCTTATTTCTAAGATGTACTGAAGTGAATCCGACTTTACTCTTTGTCTGATATTTAGCTTAATGCACACACTTACACTCCATATGAATGATAAAAATTACTGTGGTGATAAATGTTGTTTTAGATGAACAGTCTAAGTGTCAGTTGCATAAATTCTGAGGACAAGTTCTGATGAAAGTTCTGATGATTAAGTTCTGATGTACTCATATCAGTATTTGTGTGAAGAATTATAGAAATAAACATTCACTTTTCGAGTTAAGGAGCCATATTCTGATGACTTTTAAATTATGATAATAATCAAGTTCTGATGCTGACGTGGCAGTATTTATTTACTTGGTTTATTTTTGGTCATTACTTGAACGGTCATATTTTTCTCAGAATATTGGTTTATGTGAGATAAAGAAGTAATAATCATTTGTTTAGTGGGAATAGTTTTTTTTTAAAAAAACTGGACGTGCAATGTAATCATTACGTATTTACCGTGCCCATTAAGTTTTGCCTTAACTGCTGCATGGCTGACAGGTGTAAAGGTTTGTTCCACTTCTCATTAACTGCTGTCACGTGGGGTGTCTAAGTAAAAGAGATAAAAGATTTTTAAATCTTTTATTTTCATTTTTATTCTACTCACTATCTCTTTTTTCTTATTCTCTCTCACATTTTCTGACGGTTTTCTTTATAGACATTTTCTCAAACACCTTACAGGCACTCTAACTTCTCACTTATTTCTCATGGCGCCCAAGGATTTAATTATTGATGGAGCCAAGTTTGTACCAAATAACTATGCTGCAATCTTGAATAAGGCTGAAGCTCTATCAGATCTGCACTTTGTTGTGCAAGATTTATTAGCCAATAGTGAGATTGAGTATGCTTTGACCCAACCCTAATCTATTTCAAGCAAACAAGTGCTGATATTTTGGCGAACTTGGCTATTTGATGATGGTGGTGCTACTGGTACTCTAAGCATTATTTTCATATCAGGAGATGTCGAGCATGTGGTTACTCCTGGAGCAGTTCGTAAAACTTTCCACTTACCTGAAGGTTGCACATTCTCAAAAGTGGAGGATCCTGTCTTACAACAGCTTATGGCCAGTCTGGGCTGTGAGAAAGGTTTGGGAAAGCTGGGTCAACTGAAAAGATCAAATATAAGAAAGGAATGGAGCTTTTTCTTTGATTATATCACTAAGGCATTCGCCAATAAGTGCTCCAACTTTGATGTTATTCCCATCATGAGTCAGCAAATCTGGTATGCCCTTATTCATCAAACTCATTTTGATTTTGCAAGTGCTGTGCTAGGTTTCATAGGGGATAGGATGACAGAGGATAGGAATGTAGTATACTTTACTAGATTCTATCAGCTTATATATACTTTCTGTTGTGCTGATGAACCCCAACCAGCCAGTGATTTAATTCCACCCTTTAAGCTTGCAAAAAGGGCTTTTAATGATTTGTTAAATGCTGATAATAAGAAACAAGAGCTGAGACCCTTACAGATTCCTCAGTCAGTAAAACAAATCTTGGTAAATGCTGATCCACAAACATACACATCTGTTTACCCTGATGTCCAACCCACAAACACATCACAACCAACACAACAGCCATCAGAACATATCATCTCTCACCAACCTCAAACTTCTCAACCTCAACCAACTCAACCCTCCATCAAGACATATTACAAACCAACACAATCATCTCAATCTCAACCTTCAGCACATCCTGTGAAGCCTTCATCTTCAAAACCCAAGAGGACTAAGATAGTACCTCAGTCTCAACAGAAAAGAAGGAGGATAGTTCTGAGAGATGATTCAGATAATGAGGAACATGTTCCCCTATCAGAACCTGTTGTTGTAGAAGCTGAGAAGATCTCTTCTCAGAAAGATATTGAAACTGGGAGTTCTAGGCCCCTCAAAAGGCTTAGAAAGCTAAATTCTGATGATGAAGCTCCCAAAGTCTCAACTTCAACAAAGAGACTTAAAAAGCAAAGAGCCAGGAGGGCTGTAAGTGTATCATCACACTCTGAAGAAATTCTGGAAGCATCAGCTAAGGAAGGGGGTCAGGAATCTCTGATCCCAACAGAACCTATAGTCATTGAATTACTTCTCACAGCTGAATCTGACTTTACTCAAGGTCCAAAGTCTCCTATTCAAGAGCAAGAGGATATTCCAGAGCAAGTGTCTACACCTCCTGTGTCTCCTATTATTAATCCAGTACATGTTAAAGACCCAGATACAAGTGCTGAAATTGATATTCATAACTTGATTGTGCCTGAGCTTCCGTATTTGGAAGCTCCACCAACTCAACTCACTCCACCAACAACACCACTTTTGGATGCTGATTTTAATGCAGATATTCCATCAACACCAGTTCTGAATCTAGATGATGAAGATCAGATTGAAGGTGGGCATCAAAATTTGGATGTTGATCAGAACTTAGTTGCAGATCAGAATTTAGAGGATGATGTTGAAGCCTTTATAGCCTCACATACTGTTATTTTATCAGAGGATGCTGATACTGCAGGCTCTGTAAGTTCTGATGCTGACAATGCTGAAATTACCGGTGAAGCTGCTACAAATGTAGATGCTGATGCAGCTGGTCCATCTGGACATGCACCTTAACAAGCTCCATGCAAAGCTGATTTAATCAAGAAGTTTGTTAGAGAGGATGCACTAGTACCTTGGAGTGAAACTCCTAGAGGAAAGGAGTGGACTAAGGAATGGAACACAGTTAGTTTTGTTCCTACTGAAAAAATTCTTGCTGACCACCTGGCCAAAGCTGATGAAATGCTGATAAATGATGATTTCAAGGCACAGCTGAGAGTTACTGCAATGAGTACAAGGCACCTTCAAGGTCAACACTCAATAACTCATGACAAGGTGAATAAAATTCAAGAATCTCTAATCCAGCAAGATATGTATATAAAATTGGAAAAGAACAGATTTTTCAAGCCAGCCTTTGACCGAATTGGGTATATTGAAAAGACTCAGGAGAAGCAACAAGATCAAATTTCTGAAAATCTAAAGAATCAAGCTTCTCAGCAAACTCAGCTCAATGAGATCCAATCCTCAGTGTAATTGCTTGTCTCTCTTCTTTTACCTGCTGATGCTAAAAAGGGGGAGAAAGTGATTAAGTCCAAATGCAAATCTATTTAACCACTGAAGGGTAAGGATGATGGAAATGATGACCAAGGAAACTCTGGAACGGGTAGAGGTCATAGTCAAGGAAAAGGTTTTTCATCAAGCAAAGCTAGAACTACAAGTCAAAGAACAAGTTCTGATGCTGGGAGAAGAATACGTTCTGATACTGGTAAAAGGATAAGTTCTACTGGACATCTGGAGCTTGATATAGAAATTTCAAAGAGATTATTTCTCAAAGAAAATCCAGGAATGGACTTTGAAAGTCTAAAGGAAGAAGAAGCTAGACTTAAAGCATAAAATGTCAACTCCAAGTCTAAAGCTTCTGTTGTTGAAAAGAAGCCACCTAAGCCTAAGGGCATTGTGATAAAAGAAAAGACAAATTCTGATGCAACCAAAGCCAAATCACAAGTGGAGGTAGATCCAAGATCCAAGGGCAAAGAAAAAATTGGTGAACCTGTAAAGGTTTATATGCCAGTCATGGATCTGGAAGTAAAATCTGATGAAGATGCTAGTCTGATTTTGAAGAAAAAGGATATGCAAACAACCTCTGACATAGCTCATGTTGTTCAAAATCAGGACTTAGTAAAATCTGATATTAGAGTGAAGCAAGCAACCTCTGACATAGCTCAAGTTGGCTTGATATCAGAAGATAATGAAAAGGAAACCTCTGACATTGCTCATGTTAAACCTTCAAAGATTCTACTACCGGGATTCACCAAAGCTCAACAGGCTCAACCTTTGAAGAATACATCAAGTGGTTTTGAAGCAAGAGTTGTTACATGAAAGGAAGCAAGAGATAAATCATGATTGGGTAGTTCTAAAGAGAATAAAATACACAACACTACCAATGATCCAACTTCCTTAAGTGAACCAGATGTAGGAGCAACTCCTGAAAGATTGAATCAACTTGAATCTGTACAAATGGTTTACCACTCTGTTTAAAAAGAAGATATCATGTTATACTTTATGACAGATGGGAGGGTATTCCAGATCAGGGAGAATGCAATTTCATTGAAGTATTTTGAAGAACCGAAATATGTTCTATTTCTACTTCAAGTGAAAAACAGATCAACAGATGGTGCTGCAGGTTGTTTAAAATCAAATATTCAAAGATAGAAGAAACTTTAATGTGTAAAGTTTGACAGGCCATACTGTCGTAAGTACATATCTCACAGTGGAGATATTGTTGAAATGAAGCCTAATACTGCTAAAATCATCACTACATTTTCTGGTATTAAGGGACTTGAATTCAATCTAGAGTCTGATAAAGCCTATATCATCAGACTAGATCAGGATATAAGGAAAGCTAAAATAAATGATCTCAGGGCTGCTATCTTTCAAACTGGTGAAGATACAGTTGAACTGAAAAATGCTAAAAGGAGGATGATCAATGAACTTGAATATGATGAGAGATGTCTGTTGAAGAACTATCTCAGAACAACTCCGGATATCAAAGAGATCAGAAATTGAAGCCAAGTCGAAGATCTACAACTGCTTAAATTCTGAATGATATACAGACTGAAGCTGATATTAAACTTTAAGGATGGTAAAGCTACAAGGACAGTAAGTTGTAGTTATCTAGTCAAATTCTCATGCATTTGTACTTAATGTTTTTGACATCATCAAATATCTGTTAAACTTGTATATTATGCTAATTTACAAGTTGGGAGAGATTGTTAGATATATTTGTGATGTCATGTCTAATATGATTTGTGTTTAGTTTTTAGATCTTACTTAACAGGACAAATCAGGACTTAACAGGAAATCAATACTTATACTGAAGTCAGGACTTAAGATTGTTAGGAATATATGTATTAGTTTGATGATAAGTTAAACAAAACACTTAAGTAGAAATCTAGTGTTTGTAGCCTCAACGGATAAGGCCATCTTGGCTATCCGTTGATGGAGTAGCTTTACTTAGAAATAAGTTTAGTATTATAGCACATTTCAGTCTCTGTATTTAAGTTATAATTATTAGAAGTTGTGGGAAATTATAAGTCATGTTGACTACTAGTTGATATGCAAAATGTAGCTTCTCATTCAACAATATGAATATTTTTATTCTGAAGAAGGAGAATTATTGAATGATACCTTCAATATATTTCAGAAACTGTTTGTGGCGCCCTCCAAAACCGGGTCAGAAGTTTGGGGTCCACACACACACCTTATTCATAACCTGCTTATAACAATAATAAAGATAATAATAATATGCAGTGATCCTACTTACCAACTACCACGGACCGCAACAGGTTAAAGTATGCACACAAGCCGAAATTCACTTATATTACAAATCGTTCAAATCCCAACTATCCAAACTCAGAACTGAGTATTAAACATTATTATAAACTTTTAAAAACTTATATTATCCCAAAAGAAGCCTACTAGCTCAGCTCGATCAACCTGAACCCTTAGCTCTCGCGCTAGACTGGGGATCCTCGTTACCAACTTGTTCCTTCTTAACTGGAAAAGAACATAAACAACATCGCACAAATGAGCTAACTAGCTCAGCAAGTCACAATGACAAAACTGAGAATAATGATCATCAGGTGAAAATGGTTACGATATCAAGTGAACAATGAATTATGATTTATAATTGGACATTATACTTTCATTTTAAAAACCAAGGTTAGGCTGCTGATCAGTCACGCACTAACCCCGAGCAAAGCACACAACATTGCTCTAACTACTGGATCCAAGGCACACATTGGCCTAATTTGACCATCATATGGTCTGACCACGAATCTGGTCCACAATTTAAAAAAAACAATCCAATTCTAGCATAATAACAGAATAAGCAATACTAAACAATAAACAGAATCATTAACAATATTGGATGTTTCATAATGAAATGGTCTCAGAGTTCATGAGGATCAATATGGCATTTTCAAAGCTTAGCTGTTGGGTAATGAAAGAATTGGATAACAAAGGAATCAGTGTTTCAAGGTTTCAAGGATTTTACCTTTCAAAGCGTAGGATACAATGGTTTGAGTGTGAAGATAATTCGATTCAGTGTTTGGTATATAGTTTGTATGTATTTGCAGAATGATATTGTATATTTGTGGTTCGGGTTTAGGTATACAACAATCAATGGTCTAGAAAGAATCGGGTTTACGGCTCAAGATCAAAACTGGAATCAGGGTTTGGGTTTTAGTGCTTCAAAGCACTTGTAATTGAAAACAGGACTATCAATCACTACAATATCTCGAGAAAGTTCAGAACACTTGCCTGGTGTTAGCTTACTATACTGCACTTGCTTCCAATCTCAACCGCCTTACTCCTCAACTACCTGTTTCCCTTTCCTATGTTTTGCCTCTTCTGCTCATATATCATAAGAATCTATTAATAATCAAGTCATACAATTCTATTCAACACATACTTCTATCTACCCTTCATTTCACCCAAATCCGATTAACGGATTGAAAGTTATGCAATAAACAAGTACACATCGAATATAGAGACCGACAGTCAACCAACAAATCACATATAACACATAATACGTCACATAATCAATGACATATCATTTATAAAGAAGTTTCAGGTCATAAATAGGCTTTCTCGTATTTAAAATGATTTTTAAAACATTTTTCGGAATTAAAACGGGTTGTTGGATCAATTTTGGGTTAATAAACAGGGTTCGGTTAGCCAATTCTGGCTTCGAAACAATTTTATAATAATTATCGAGCCTCGGAAATAATTTAGAATAATATTTTAAAGCTCGAAACTATTTTTCAGAATTTTTAAATCATTTTTAAATAATTAAATCTAACTAAATAATTAATTAAAATCAATTAATAATTAATTAAATCAATTAATCAATTAATTTTTGAATTAATTGACCAATTAATCAATTAAAAATTAACTGAAATTAATTAACTAAATAATTCAGATTTATTTTTGAATTAAAAATAATTTTCGGAATTAAAATAATAGTTTTTAGAATTTTCAGAAATTAAAAACGAAATTTTCTAATAAAAATAAATAGGAAATATAATTTTTAAACATTTTTAAAACAGGAATCCTAAATTTGCATAAGTCTGGAAACTTCAGGGACCTAACTGTATCGTCCCCAAAAGTTCAGGTACCAAACTGCAATTTTTACAGGGGGTCGCCGAAAAACACCCTGTCTCGCCGGAGAACACGATCCAGGGGTGCTCAGGCCACCACCACCTCCAGATCACAACTACACTTCACCAAGAACACACCCATGCCAAAAAATCAACCTAACAATCCCTGAGTTGGCCGGAATTTGGCCGTGAAGTTTGCCAGTTTCCGGCGAACTTCGGAAATATTCAAAACACAACTCCCTTTTCTACAGACCTCGTTGATTCATGAAACTTATACGACTGGATTACAAATTTCACAGAGAACACAACCTACTATATCACAACATCAATCTATTCCAGAATAAGAAACCCCCAAATTTCAATTAAGAACATTCATACGGGTTATAATCCCTAATTTTAAAATTCGAAAATCAAACTCAAATTTGAACATGTTAGTGAACTCCAAATCAGACGTATAATATATCAAAATCATCAGGAAAAAAAGCTCTACAACATGTGATAAGTGGCATTTTATATCACTTAGAACGTCTTAAAATGGCTTAAATTGGTGTCTTGAAATCAAGTATTTTGTGTATTTGATGCGTTTTTTTAGTGTTTATGCATTTCAGGGTATTAGTTGCATTTCGGCGGAGGAATCATCAAGAATAAGCCTTGGCATGTGTTCACCATTGCGAGAGGAAAAGAACGGGCAGATTACGGCGAAGAAACGGAGCAAAACTGGAAATTTTCCAGTAGGGTCCTGCGCGCCCGCGCAGCTATGCTGAGTGGCCGCGCAGCAGCCTTGCGCGCCCGCGCAGAAATGCTGAGCGGCCGCGCAGGGTCGGGGAAAATAATATATTATTTTAGACTTCTACTTCTGTTTGGCTTCCAACTTCTATGTAATCTGAGTCTTATGGGACTATTATATAAGTAGATTTGAGACGTTTTTCACAGGGTATTAAGAGGGGATTATGTTTTAGATTGTGTTTTGCAAGAAGCGAAGGAGATAAGGAAGAAGACCGATTTAGTACACAGCAACGAAGAGGAAGCATATATTCTTGTGATTCTTGTTTCGTTGTAACGTTGGATGCTAGTTTTCTTGCTTTGACTTATTTACTCTTGTGACGTACTCTGTTTTAATATAATTAGTTTAGTTGTTATTTTCTTGTGTTCGTTTATCATGATTTCATATGAACCCATGATGGCGATAAGTTCTATTATGGGCTAATCGTGATCATGGGGTTGCAATGGATTTATTATGGAATTCTTTAGTTAATTGTTTAATACTTTAGTGTGTGATGATTGCATGATATCTAGTATTGGTTGTGCGTATTCGTCTTATGTGCGTCGCGAACATATAAGATAGGGTGTTAATCTCTTGTGAAGCGACAGTGGATCTTGAGGTTTAGAACTTGCCATGCTAGCATAGGTTCATGTACGTTGTGCATGATTAGTGGGTAACTCTAACAGTTTTATTTGCCCTATGTAATCAAAAGGAGTAACTTGTGCTTAAATCGTTGTGTTGTCAATTTCTGTAGACATATAGGAACTCAACATAATTGATGACTATTCAATTTCTATCTTAATTGTGGATGTTTGGTAGAATGGTATTAGTACAATGAAAGTTGGCTTTTATCAGTTTCGTGTTATTCGATTAATATCATCACTGTCACATGCTAAAAGTAATAACTATGGCTATAGAAGGAAGTAATAATGAAGTTGTGATCTCATGAGTGTTTTATTATTGATAATTTGCAGTGTTAGTTAAGTGGTTAATTAAGTAGTTAATTATAGTTAATATTTAATCAACAATTTTAAGTGTTATTATCTTAACATTGAGAAGTAATCATACATTGGTGAGTGAGTTAAATTAGACAATAACTTAGTCTGAGTCTCTGAGGGAACGAACTAGAAAGTATTCTATATTACTTGCGAACGCGTATACTTGCGTGAATATTAGTGCGTGATTTCGCCCTAACAAGTTTTTGGCGCCGCTGCCGGGGACTCGGCGTATTTGTTTAGTTTATGTACTTACCATCATTGGTCATTAGGACTCAGTGATTAGGACGTAGTAGTTAATTACTCTTTTCGGTTGTGTTTCAGGTACTTTAGTGCGTTTATGCAAACTCGTTCTCGTGCTCGCAAGAGGACCTTAGATACAGCTGAGGAGAAAGACGAAGTTCTTGATACACCGGAGAAGTTAGATTTTGAGGATTCGGATTCAGGAACTGAGCAGAAAGAACCAGTAAATATGGGAGATCATATTGTTCAAGCTGATCCAGCTCTTATGGATTTTTCTCGGCCTAAAATTGATGACATTCAGTCAAGCATCCTTCATCCGGCTATTCAAGCTAACACCTTTGAAATCAAGCCGGGCACTATTCAGATGGTGCAGAATTCTGTTTCTTTTGGAGGAGCGGCAACTGAAGACCCCAACATGCACATAAGGAATTTTGTCGAGATCTGCAGCACTTTTAAGTATAATGGCGTGACTGATGAGGCTATCAAGTTGAGGCTTTTCCCATTCTCACTGAGGGATAAGGCTAAAGACTGGTTACATTCTGAACCAGCTGGGTCAATCACTACGTGGCAAGATCTTGCGCAAAAGTTTCTGGTGAAGTTTTATCCAATGGCAAAGACTGCTGCTATGAGGAGTGCTCTTACTCAGTTTGCGCAGCAACCTACAGAATCTATGTGCGAGGCTTGGGAACGCTACAAGGAAATGTTGAGAAAATGTCCACATCATGGAATGCCGGATTGGATGGTAATCACTGGTTTTTATAATGGTTTGGGGGCTCAATCTCGGCCCATGCTCGATGCAGCAGCGGGAGGCGCCTTATGGGCTAAAAGCTATACTGAGGCGTACAATCTTATTGAGATGATGGCTGCAAATGAGCATCAAAACCCAACTCAGAGGATGACATCAAGCAAGGTAGCAGGTATTCTGGAAGTTGATGCAGCCACCGCTATTGCAGCCCAGCTCCAAGCGCTATCAATGAAGGTTGATTCTTTGGCTACGTATGGAGTTAATCAAATAGCTATGGTTTGTGAGCTTTGTGCAGGTTCTCATGCTACGGATCAGTGTTCTCTTGTCAACGAATCTGTTCAGTATGTGAATAATTATCAGCGACAACAACAGCCTGTGCCAGCGACCTATCATCCTAACAACAGAAATCATCCAAATTTCAGCTGGGGAAATAATCAGAATGCTATTCAGCCACCATATCAGCAAGGAGTGAGTAAACAGTTTAACCCACCTGGATTCCAGCAACCACAGCAGTATGCTACAAGACAATCATATCCTCAACAGGGAAGTGCAGCTGCACCTACTAGTGCTGATTTTGAGGAACTTAAGCTGTTGTGCAAGAGTCAGGCGGTTTCTATCAAGACCTTGGAAAATCAAATCGGTCAATTAGCCAATGCAGTGCTCAATCGTCAACCTGGCACTCTTCCCAGTGACACGGAAGTACCAGGCAGGAAGGAAGCTAAAGAGCAAGTCAAGGCTATTACCTTAAGGTCTGGAAAAGTAGCTGATGCTGAAAAGGCAAAAGAAGTCGAAGCTGAAGTTCGAGATGAAGAATCTAAGCAAAGGGAGAAAGCGGCGGAACCAAGGAAGACTACTGTTGAACACACTCTGCCTGAGGCTAATACAGGGGAGAAACAGCTCTATCCTCCACCACCTTTTTCTAAGAGATTGCAGCAACAAAAGCTGGATAGACAGTTCGGGAAGTTTCTGGAGGTGTTCAAGAAACTTCACATCAATATACCTTTCGCTGAGGCTCTGGAACAAATGCCTAGTTATGCGAAGTTTATGAAGACTATTCTATCAAGGAAGGTGAAACTGGATGACCTTGAAACCGTTGCTCTCACGGAAGAATGCAGCGCGGTTCTGCAACAAAAGTTACCACCAAAACTGAAAGATCCAGGAAGCTTCACCATTCCTTGCACCATTGGCAATCTAACTTTTGACAAGTGCCTTTGTGATTTGGGAGCAAGCATTAATCTGATGCCGTTGTCAATCTTTAAAAAGCTGGACCTACCTGATCCAAAACCCACATACATGTCGCTACAATTGGCGGACCATTCCATTACTTACCCAAGGGGCATAGTTGAGGATGTGCTCGTCAAGGTGGATAAGCTCTTCTTTCCTGCTGATTTTGTTATTCTGGATTTTGAGGAAGATAAAAAGATTCCCATAATCTTGGGGAGGCCTTTCCTGGCAACTGGCCGTACCTTGATAGATGTGCAAAAAGGAGAACTTACTATGCGGGTTCAAGATCAGGATGTGACCTTCAATGTATTCAAGGCAATGAAATTCCCTACAGAAGATGAGGAGTGCTTAAAAGTGGATGTGATTGATTCTGCGGTTACTTCGGAACTCAATCACATGCTAATGTCTGATGCATTGGAAAAGGCCTTAGTGGGGGAATTTGACAGTGATGATGAAGATAGCAACGAGCAATTACAATATCTGAACGCTTCTCCCTGGAAGCGAAAGCTAGATATACCATTTGAATCTCTTGGTACTTCTGACCTCAAGAATGCTGAAGGGAAGCTCAAACCATCAATAGAAGAAGCGCCTACCTTAGAGCTCAAACCATTACCTGAACACTTGAGGTACGCCTTTTTAGGTGATTCATCTACGTTACCTGTTATTATTTCAGCTGACCTTTCAGGTAGTGAGGAAGACAAGCTCTTAAGGATTTTGAGAGAATTCAAATCGGCTATAGGATGGACTATAGCAGACATCAAGGGGATAAGTCCCTCATATTGTATGCATAAAATTCTGTTAGAAGAAGGTAGTAAGCCAACTGTGGAACAGCAGCGAAGACTGAACCCAATCATGAAGGAGGTGGTGAAGAAAGAAATTCTGAAATGGCTAGATGCAGGCATCATTTATCCTATTTCTGACAGCTCGTGGGTGAGCCCTGTACAATGTGTTCCTAAGAAGGGAGGTATCACTGTGGTCGCAAATGAAAAGAATGAGCTCATCCCTACTCGAACAGTTACAGGATGGAGAGTATGCATGGATTATAGAAAATTGAACAAAGCCACAAGAAAGGATCACTTCCCTCTCCCTTTTATTGATCAAATGCTTGACAGATTGGCGGGACATGAGTATTTTTGTTTTCTGGATGGGTATTCCGGGTATAATCAGATTTGTATTGCACCAGAGGATCAGGAAAAGACTACCTTCACTTGTCCATTTGGCACATTTGCTTTTCGTAGAGTTTCGTTTGGGTTATGTGGCGCCCCGGCCACCTTTCAGAGATGTATGATGGCTATATTCTCTGACATGATTGGAAATAACGTCGAAGTGTTCATGGATGACTTCTCCGTCTTTGGACACTCATATGATGAATGCTTGAATAATCTGCGCGCCGTACTCAAAAGATGCGTGGAAACTAATTTGGTGCTTAATTGGGAGAAATGTCATTTTATGGTGCGTGAAGGCATTATCCTTGGGCATAAGGTCTCTAGCAAAGGTCTGGAGGTGGACAAGGCCAAGGTGGGAGTCATTGAAAATCTTCCCCCACCTAATTCAGTGAAAGGAATCCGTAGTTTTCTCGGTCATGCGGGTTTTTATCGACGATTCATCAAGGACTTTTCAAAGATATCTAAGCCGTTGTGCAATTTACTTGAGAAAGATGTGCCTTTCAAATTTGATGATGAATGTTTGGCAGCATTCGAGACTCTCAAGCAGAGTTTGATCACGGCACCAGTTATTACAGCACCAGATTGGACAGAACCGTTTGAGATGATGTGTGACGCGAGTGACTATGCGGTAGGTGCAGTTCTGGGACAGCACAAGAAAAATCTCTTCCATGTGGTCTACTATGCGAGTAAGACTTTAAATGGGGCCCAATTGAACTACACCACTACTGAGAAGGAGCTTTTGGCTATAGTCTTTGGCTTTGAGAAATTTCGATCTTATCTGCTTGGTACGAAAGTGACAGTATTCACTGATCATGCAGCTATTCGCTATCTGGTTTCTAAGAAGGATTCGAAGCCGAGACTCATTCGTTGGGTGCTTTTACTTCAGGAATTTGAGTTAGAGATCAAAGATAGAAAAGGTACCGAGAATCAAGTAGCTGACTGTAACACCCCCAAATCCGGGGTCGGGGATCCGGGTTGTCACGAGTTCCATTTTCCTTAACAACACCCAATCTTAATAAAAAATCAACTACTCTATACTGTGACCCCACAATAAACACACACACCACAAGTTATAGTCTCGGAGATGAATATCCAAAAATAATCACAAGTCGTTTTATTCCACAATTGTATGCCAATACACCTTAAACAGGTTTCTGAATAAATTTACATTTCTTTGCCATTATTACAATTCATAAATATACATAAATCTGGTACATTAGAAGTTGAAAGACTAGCCTATTGGTAGCTCCTACCTCAGCTACGGCGGCATCAATGCTTCTAGAAAACTGCGGAACGTCTCCTAATCGCTTGCGAATCGGGGGCTTGGTCCTGTTCATCCTTTCTATCTGTTGTTGTGTGATGAAAGAAGAAAGCAAGGGTGAGCAGCAAGCCCACCAAAATAATATGTATAATGATTAATAGTATATGAGCCTTCTCTTAGTACTCATGAAAGTCTTGGTCAAAAGAAATGAACCAAGTTGATATCGTAATGCGACGAAGTCGCAAAATATTCAGTATATATATATATACATATATACTTTTCAAAATATTGGAAGTCCTCTTCCATGCATAATATACACAAAGTCCCAGTGTATAACTGTATATATAAAAAAAATATCATTGCAAGGTGATCTCATATATCTAACCTTGTCTCAACGTTTTTCTGAAAATCTTTGTCATTCATAAGACAATTATTAATTAGATATAAGTTTAAAAGATGAGATTACAAGATACCCCAATTTACTTATATCCTTCCCAAATACTACTTGAACTACCACCGTTCAAGTTATAATTAGCTTCAAAAGTTCATCACATAGATGAGACTATAAGACAAGATTTGAATAGATTAAATCTTTAAAATATTATCAAAATAAAATGAAGTTACGAGATACTTCATTTGATATAAACATCATTTTGAAAACTTGACCCTGCCAACACTCAACAATCGCCCAACCGTAGCCTTTCTATCGAAGTGCTCTGGGTAGTGTTGCAGAAATTTTCCAATTGGATGATGAACTCATTACGGGAGTTTGCCGCGCCAGGAAGACCACTTACGATGATCAGTCGTAGTAGTACAACCCCACCATTTTCTACATGTAGAGGAGAACCTGTCGGATTTACTTGTCAACCGAACACTGAACTCCTAAGGAATGGACCGCCTTAGCGGAACTTCCAGGCCAATTGGGCCAATATAATAAGGCTGGGCCGGCGCTACTCGGCCACTTACGCCACTCCTAGTTCAGATGAAATCCATGACTCTGAAACGTAAAGCTTGTCCCCACTTTCCCCAAGTAGAAACTTGTTGATACGGCTCCACCAAGAAGTCGTATCTATTTGGAAAGGAGAACTCACCGATATTTCCCAGGCGATGCCTGTTAATGGATTAACTTGTTCCAAGAATTTTACTTCCCAAGTGTTGGGTAAGTAATCAATTCATTTATCAAAACAGCAACCTTGTTGCGAATATAAAACACACCACAGAGCCGGATCCCTCAGGTTTTGAGCGAGTATTTAAATCCCCTTAAAAGGAAGATCTTAAATATAAAAATGAGTTTTGGGATCCGCTCTATCTTTTAAAAATCATTTTGAAGACTCGAAAACACTTTATAGAGTGTTTGGAGTAAAGCTGATTTAATGAAGTAAATCAGTCCCCAGAATATTTAGAAAATAACTGAATATTATTATTTAAATAATATTCCCATAAAGAATAATCTTTATAAAAATAATTGAAGTAAAAGTATTAAAACTTATACTTGAAACGAGTATTAAATAACCAAAGATATACTTATATGAAAGTACTATCTTTATTTGAATAATCGAAAATAAGTTTGATTATTTACACCTTATTCTTTAATAAAATAAAGAACAAATCTCAGCAAATAATCGGAGTCATAGATCCTCAAATGAATATTCAAAAATATTCATTAAACAATATAAACTGAGTCATAAGCCCTCGAATGAATATTATAAATAATATTCATTAAATAAAATAAAGGAGTCATACATCCTCAAATGAATATCCAAGTAATATTCAATAAATAATATAAAGGAGTCATACGCCTTCGAATAATATTCAAAATAATATTCAATAATAAAATAAAGTTAAAGTTATCGAATAAACCTTATTCGATTAATAGTTTTGAAAACTATGACCATATATATATATATAAGTATATATATATATTTATATTTATATCCATATATACAAAATCTACTCGGGATCCTCGACTCCCGGTTTTAGAAAATATTTCCACCTTTGGGTCCCTATACTAAGGGTATATGCAATTACCGCTTATCTCTAGCATAGGTATTATGCAACGAATAAGCACTTGAACCAACAGATATATAAATCAAGAATACGAAATAGGCATGCACATATATACCATATCAGCATGCTTCAATATATCGCAACATTTGCTAATTAACCAACATGCATCTATCGCAAGATAATGCATATATATATTCATCACAACAACAGTATAACGGGTAGAAAACTTGCCTGCGCGACTGGGGGTTACGAATGGCTCGGGACGAGTCTGGTAACCTATAAACAACAAGTAAGTTGTAATTAAACCAAAGTCACTTGTAAATCTATACTCTAACCAACTCAGACTCTAACGCTCGTTTTGCGCTTACTGATTCTCTTAAGTCACTCGAGTACCCTCGGCTCCACCATTTTTAATAATTTAACCTTTACGAGTTTTAAAGCGATTCCTTCGCGAGTGTCTTACCAACTGCCTAACACACTTACCATAAATGTTTCATACATTAATTAACCCTTTTTGGTCTTTAATCTATGTTTCAAAGTAAGGCGAGGGGAAAAGTTTCGTTCGCGAAACGCCGTTACTTGAAACGGTCGTTTCTCCTAAACCGTGCATCGGAATCGAACGAACTACATATCAAAACGAAGCTCGTAATATGAGCTATCTAAACATGGCAGTGGTCATAAACTAGCAGGGGGTTCTCGGGTCCTAATGTTATGCACAAAAACAGTCTAAAGAAAATCGGACGTTACGACGGCTATGTTTACGCGATTTCCCAAATTTAAACCATTCAAAAACCATCACAATTCAACCTCAAATCAATCATACAACCAACTTCCATCCAAACCACATCATAACAGCCCCAACCAATTCAAGTTTAACATTCATACTTATGCCTAAGCTTAACTTTAACCATACTTAAGTTCTTTTAATCAAAACAACAACATTTACCAATCCAACAACATCCCAAAACTCACTAATCTCTACATACACAACCATCAAGCCTCTCATGAACTAAAATACTCATATTATGCTCTTAACATTCAATAACAAAGCTTGGTTAAGAGATTATACCTTCCTTGAAGCTTTTTAACACAACACAAGAGCTTTGAATGCCTAAAGAACCTTGATCCTTGCTTGTATAACCTTAATCTTTCATAAAAATTCAAGAAAACTAAAGTTATTTCTTGAAGGTTACTATTCACCATCTTCTTCCTTGATTTATAGAAAAAGATTGGCTTGGAATTAGAAGCTTAAACTTATAGGAAGTATGTAACTATCCATGGGGAAGCTTAGATAATTACCTTGCTAAATAGTAAGTGGTGGAGCTTGGATCTTCAAATTTTAAGAAATGGGCCGAGAGCTAGCTTGGGAAGAAAGAGATTTTTGTGTTTTGTTTGATGAAAATGAAATGATTTGCTTGGTTGGTTGATTTTTGTGTTGTTTTTGGTTAATGACTTAATTAACCTTGATTTTGTGTGGTTATAATTCAACCACACTTCCTTCCCTTCTATGTCATGCTTGTGTCACCTTGCACATGTCATTATGCTCCCACTTGTCCACACCTTGTGGTTTGATGATGTCACAATCCCTGGCTTCTTGTACAAGCTTGTCTCTTGGTCACTTATTTGTTTTACGGTTCGCTTATCTTTCGTTCTCGTTTATCGTTTGAGGGATCATACCCGAGACCTTATTACTTAGGTTCCCTTAACCTTTCTCAATATATTATATTCCTTTTATGATCCTCTCCTATAATCCTTTAATTTAAATCCTTTTTATCCTGTTACCTTATACTCAATTCTCTCCGTATCTTGTGGATTTCCGGGAAAAATCAAAGTGTTCGGAATTGGATTCTGACGATCTTTACATACACTTATATACCACATAGAGTACTAATAATATCCCATAAGATCAATAACAGAACCCCTACATAGCGTGGCATGAAAAGTTTTCTCGTTCAGCAAAAACACTATTCATAAGGGTTTCAAAATTTCTCAAAAATTGGGGTTATTACAGTCTCCCCTCCTTAAAAGGATTCCGTCCCGGAATCAGATAGAAAACAAATGGGGATACTTTCTTAGCATTACACTTTCTAACTCTCGAGTCAATTTTCCACATTATGGTTCTACCATCAAACTCTTACTAGTTTGATAACCCTTCTCCTAAGCACTCGTTCCTTTTTACTCTATACCCTTCCTGGTTGCTCCATATAGGTTACGTCTGGTTGCATGTCTATGCGCTCATATGCCCCTATTTGTCTGGCATCCGAATTACACTTCCTTAACATTGATACGTGGAACATGTTATGAACTTGCTACAGGTTCGGGGGTAGGGCTAGCTCATATGCTAACTTCCCAAACGTCTTAATATATCCAAGGGTCCAACAAATTGTAGACTTAGCTTTCCTTTCTTTCCGAACCTCATCAATCTTTTTTTCAAGGGTTTCCAAGGGGATACCTATAACATTACTAGGCCCCCTATTTCATACTCTTTATCCTTTCGTGTCAAATCAACATACTTATCATGTCCATCTTGGGCTACTACCAGCCGTCCTCTGATTAGATCTATCATATCCTTGGTCCTTTGGACTACTGCGGGTCCGAGCATCTTGCGCTCTACAACTTCATCCTAACATAAGGGAGATCGACATTGTCTTCCCTCAAGGATCTCATAAGGCGACATCTCGATAATGACATATGATCTATTGTCGTGATATAACTAAATCCGCGTTAAGTGATCATTCCAAATTTTTTTCAAGTCTATTGCACAGACTCTCATTATAGCGTTTAGCATTAGAGCTTTTGCTTCTCAATACCCATTCTTTTCGAGTTCGTAATCGCTACTACCTTCCGTTCCTAATATTATACTGGTTATACTTTTGCTCGTTAGCGTTCTATAACCTTTTAATAACCACGTCAACCTTAGTATTATGAATGTGTTCCCATTCTGAATACCACCATAACTTTACTACTCCTTTTTCAGCTGTTTCTATTTTCGAAAGCTTAATCCTTCATTTAGAAGTAAAAGAATTTATTGAGAGATCACTATGATCATGAACACTTGTTATCTCGCATAGTTAGTACAGAAGGTGGCCAGCCTTTAGTACTTGACAAGCAATTAAACAATAGTTGGTATCCTACTAGGTTTCTATCACACAGATAGACAGTCATTCGGCAATACCTCCCCTTCTAGAAGGGTTGTTCTTCTCAACTTACATGAAATGAAAAGAAGAGAAAAGAACGGACTGAAGAGAATTGTATATATAAAAAAAATATACTGCCACAAAATATCTGGCTTGGAACCTACCTCTGAACTATAGAGGTTTGTCATAGGAGAACAAAATATATACGTATTTATATCAGCATCAAGTATTATAGCATCGTATTTCCCATGCCTAAATATTTCTATTCCGTCCATCATTCTATGGACCCATGCTCTTCCTCGAGCTTATACACAATCACCTTTGAAACTCCCTCGATTTCGAAAATCGAACCTGGGATCTCATTTTAGACATCACCGTTACTAGAGTTCTATGCTAGCACCGCAACCTTCCTCATATAGTAATACGACTCTCTTTTCATAAGAGGGAATAAATATTCAATAGGTAGATACTCTACTTAATTAGTCTATCAATGATAACTTATACACTACCACGACCCGTTTAGTGGTACTCAATCTCAACATCCATTCCAATACAACTCTCACGGTTGTAATCAGCTCGTTACTCGCAGAATCATTGCTGCCTTACTATGGTCCACCACTGACCCACTGTCATCATTCACTTTCCATGAAATCTTAATAGCTAACCATACGGAGTCCATACATGTCGTATCAAATCCTTCTAAGGAGGTAACATAATCACCATTTCTGATTCATGAAGAACACTCATGATCTCAAAGGTTCGTTTAGTCCTTTTGAAACATGGTCCAGGCTCATTCTCAAGATAGTACCTTCTAAGATAGATAGCCCGCTCATGGCGATTACACGAATTAAACCTTTACCAACTACTATTACGACTGGGTATTGCACAGTCATCAGAAGGAATGTCAATCTTCCAAACCATAATACAACCTTCACAGTTTTAACCATCATCACTGTATTCTTTTGGCACAAGCGCCTATAATTATCCTCTTACCTTTAAAGTGTCGGCCACCTCTTTGGCCTTTCCTGATAGTAAAATTTCCTTACAGTCAATGTCACTTTAACCATCTCCAAATAAATTTTCTACCTCAATTCAATCACTGCTTATGTGAAAATGCTTTTCTTTAATATCTGATGAGTAAATAAAAAAAAATATCACCATTTTTCCATAAGTTATTGCCTCAATCTTTAGAGGTTAATCACTGTCACGACTGACTCTCAATCATACTTAGAACATCTTTTATCTTAGGTCCTAATTGCCCTGAACAATTTCGACCTTTACTGGTTCGATCCATACTTTCTCGTGGTTTAACACGTGCCCCACTTGGCATCATTATAATTATGTCATATTTCCTTTATCAACATTTTTATTCTTGAGAATTTCGAATATTTCCTTTCTCCTTGTAAAACCTCTAAGGTTATCCTTCAATCGTTCCTCCTGTATTCCCTATATACAGGGCATATCAAAATACCATTTACTAATACTAGAACCATTGTCTATATACTTCTGAAGAATTTCTCCACTGATCCTTAAAGGTTATTATTACCTTAATCCTTTCCAATTCATACTGTCAAAACTCATACTATCCCTATTAAGGGTGAAATGCCAACCTTTATGCATTCCCCTAGGATTCGTTTTAAGTTACCGATATTCTATCCTTAATTCCACCTTTAAAAAGGTACAAGCATCCTTCCATGGATAAATAAAGTCATATATCCCTGATAAGGGTATCTTATTCAATCCTTCCCACCTCGATAGTATATGCCTAATTTTCACAATAACATCTGTATTCAAAATGAGGTCAATCAATATGGCCTCCAAAAGATAACAATGGTCATCCGCTTTTCTTTCCTGATTTGGTAATGATAACATGGATGTTCTGGAAGATATTGGTCATGTTCAACGTGAACTTTTTCTTAATAATTCCTTATTTACTTTTGTTGTTTATCTCAACAGTCACCTCAATGTTGGGATATCTTTCATATCTGGCGTCTCCCTTTCTGGGTATCATGCCACCGGTCTTACACTTTACCTTCTTGAAGGTCACTTCCTTCACCCAATTTTCTTAATTCCTTACTTTCTTGTCTCCTCAGTCTATCCGCGTCTCATTATTTATCCTTCGAATTATCTCAAGGTTTCCTCGAATCTTCCCAACTTACAGGGGATAAAATATATGTATCTCTTATACCTTCAACCATCAATTTAACTCATGGTGAATCACTCTCATCCGGACGATTACCTACTTTTCTATTTCTATTTCTACGAGTCTTTAGGGTTTCCTCATACCCAACTCCCTTATCATTCCTCAAACTCTCTTGCCTTTATATTCCTTTCTCTTATCGTTATTTCATGAACCAACACAACATAAGCATTGATTTCAAACATCCCATCATTCTGGATTCGTGTCTTCAGAACGAATCTTGATAACTTTTACAACTTAGATTCATAATTCATCATACTCGTCTGCCTTTGTTCTGGCTCTTAAGCTTTTACACTATCTCCATAACCTTGGGAAGTACTTTCCTGAAAACAATTGACTGAACTTAAATCAGTTTATTATAATCTCTTGCTCCGTGCCTTCCTTGGCCTTTCACCAGCGGGTGGTCTCTCTCTTAGGAGGGTAAGTGACAAAACAGTCTTTTGTGGTTCATCAATCATTTAGAATCTCAAATGATTCATCTATTTCCTTTAGCCAGGCTCTTGCCTCGACTGGGTCAGCTTGTTCCTTGGAACTCTGAGAGCTTAGCGACTTAAAGGTCATGAAAGAATTTCCCACCGCACTGTCTCCTCAGGGTGGTGGTTGGGGATAATAGTCTAAGTTCTCTTTAGACAGGTCCATGAATTGCCGTATAGGGGTACCATCTCGGGTCTCCTGTCCTTACTCGACTTTTGTTTCCTCAGTCTAAATATTTCTTCCTACTCCCCATAATTGGGGTCATCTTACATAATTTAAATCCTCATTTTCCACTTCATCATGTTATGGGTTCCTTTTGTCTTGGTGGCAACCTCCCTGACTATCACGTTCAGGGTTTGCTCTAACTCTTATTCCTCAAACTAGCTTTCATCTAAGATTTCATCTTTAAGCTCTTAAACCTTTGGAACCCAAATTCTATAGGAATACCTCATTATTCCCTTATCATCACTCTCGGTATTAATCTCATACCTATTTGTTGGCTCTCTGCCTTCATTCATCACTTTTACTGGCACAATATGTTCTTTTCCAATACTTCGGGCTGTATTGCTATCTCAAACAGCTTTTCGGTACCGGCTCCGGTTACCTTCACTTCTATTTCCATTTTCTCAAAATCTCTTATAAACTCTCCAAAAGACATTATCATCTTGAGTCTCTCCTTTTTACTAAGGGCATCAGCCACCACATTGGCTTTCCCCGAATGATAAAGAATCTCCCAATCATAATTCTTGATTAGCTCTAACTGCCTCCTCTGGCGTATGTTGAGCTCTTTCTACGTAAAAATGTACTAGAGCTCCTATGGTTTGTGTAAATCTTGCACTTCTCTCCATACAAGTAGTGCCTCCAATCTTTAGGGAAAAAAACTATTGCCACGAGCCCAAGCTCATGGGTGGGGATATCGAATTTTATATTCCCTTAATTGTCTTGACGCGTACGCGATTACCTTGCTGTGTTGTATATGAAGCACCCTAATTCCTTATGCGAAGCGTCACTACACATCATAAAATCTCATTTTCCATTCGGCAACGCCAACATAGGGAACGTCACCAACCTTTGCTTCGGTTCTTAAAAGTTGTTCTCGCATTTCTCTGTCCATTCGAACTTCTCAGTCTTATGAGTAAGCCGTGTTAAAGGGGCTACTATCTTTATAAACTTGAACGAACCTCCGATAGTGACCGACCAATCCTACCTCTGGTAGTCGACCTAACCATGGTCATCAATTCATCAGTGGTCCTTTATCCAATCTTGTCAGGATCCTCCATGGGATCCTCCTCAACAACTATCCCTTCTAGGACAACCTCCTCAACCGCTACATCCTCAATATCAACATCATCCGGTCCTACGTTAGGACGCTCTATCGGATCCATAATCTGATCTCCAATGAGTAATAAAACATCATCGCGCTGTTTCTCCTCAACCTCAGGGTTCGGAGTCCCGCTACCATATACGATAACGAACTACACTCCTATCATGATATTTATAAGGGTTCCTATAAGGGTTTTAACTGTCAGTACTACGTTAGGTAGCCCGACTATGAACTTGGCAAGAGTTCTTATTATCTTAGTGAACTTATTATCTTAACGTCCCATCATCTCTGAGGTTTATAACGCTTAACTCTGATACCATTTCTGTAACACCCCCAAATCCGGGGTCGGGGATCCGGGTTGTCACGAGTTCCATTTTCCTTAACAACACCCAATCTTAATAAATAATCAACTACTCTATACTGTGACCCCACAATAAACACACACACCACAAGTTATAGTCTCGGAGATGAATATCCAAAAATAATCACAAGTCGTTTTATTCCACAATTGTATGCCAATACACCTTAAACAGGTTTCTGAATAAATTTACATTTCTTTGCCATTATTACAATTCATAAATATACATAAATCTGGTACATTAGAAGTTGAAAGCCTAGCCTATTGGTAGCTCCTACCTCAGCTACGGCGGCATCAATGCTTCTAGAAAACTGCGGAACGTCTCCTAATCGCTTGCGAATCGGGGGCTTGGTCCTGTTCATCCTTTCTATCTGTTGTTGTGTGATGAAAGAAGAAAGCAAGGGTGAGCAGCAAGCCCACCAAAATAATATGTATAATGATTAATAGTATATGAGCCTTCTCTTAGTACTCATGAAAGTCTTGGTCAAAAGAAATGAACCAAGTTGATATCGTAATGCGACGAAGTCGCAAAATATTCAGTATATATATATATATACATATATACTTTTCAAAATATTGGAAGTCCTCTTCCATGCATAATATACACAAAGTCCCAGTGTATAACTGTATATATAAAAAAAATATCGTTGCAAGGTGATCTCATATATCTAACCTTGTCTCAACGTTTTTCTGAAAATCTTTGTCATTCATAAGACAATTATTAATTAGATATAAGTTTAAAAGATGAGATTACAAGATACCCCAATATACTTATATCCTTCCCAAATACTACTTGAACTACCACCGTTCAAGTTATAATTAGCTTCAAAAGTTCATCACATAGATGAGACTATAAGACAAGATTTGAATAGATTAAATCTTTAAAATATTATCAAAATAAAATGAAGTTACGAGATACTTCATTTGATGTAAACATCATTTTGAAAACTTGACCCTGCCAACACTCAACAATCGCCCAACCGTAGCCTTTCTATCGAAGTGCTCTGGGTAGTGTTGCAGAAATTTTCCAATTGGATGATGAACTCATTACGGGAGTTTGCCGCGCCAGGAAGACCACTTACTATGATCAGTCGTAGTAGTACAACCCCACCATTTTCTACATGTAGAGGAGAACCTGTCGGATTTACTTGTCAACCGAACACTGAACTCCTAAGGAATGGACCGCCTTAGCGGAACTTCCAGGCCAATTGGGCCAATATAATAAGGCTGGGCCGGCGCTACTCGGCCACTTACGCCACTCCTAGTTCAGATGAAATCCATGACTCTGAAACGTAAAGCTTGTCCCCACTTTCCCCAAGTAGAAACTTGTTGATACGGCTCCACCAAGAAGTCGTATCTATTTGGAAAGGAGAACTCACCGATATTTCCCAGGCGATGCCTGTTAATGGATTAACTTGTTCCAAGAATTTTACTTCCCGAGTGTTGGGTAAGTAATCAATTCATTTATCAAAACAGCAACCTTGTTGCGAATATAAAACACACCACAGAGCCGGATCCCTCAGGTTTTGAGCGAGTATTTAAATCCCCTTAAAAGGAAGATCTTAAATATAAAAATGAGTTTTGGGATCCGCTCTATCTTTTAAAAATCATTTTGAAGACTCGAAAACACTTTATAGAGTGTTTGGAGTAAAGCTGATTTAATGAAGTAAATCAGTCCCCAGAATATTTAGAAAATAACTGAATATTATTATTTAAATAATATTCCCATAAAGAATAATCTTTATAAAAATAATTGAAGTAAAAGTATTAAAACTTATACTTGAAACGAGTATTAAATAACCAAAGATATACTTATATGAAAGTAATATCTTTATTTGAATAATCGAAAATAAGTTTGATTATTTACACCTTATTCTTTAATAAAATAAAGAACAAATCTCAGCAAATAATCGGAGTCATAGATCCTCAAATGAATATTCAAAAATATTCATTAAACAATATAAACTGAGTCATAAGTCCTCGAATGAATATTATAAATAATATTCATTAAATAAAATAAAGGAGTCATACATCCTCAAATGAATATCCAAGTAATATTCAATAAATAATATAAAGGAGTCATACGCCTTCGAATAATATTCAAAATAATATTCAATAATAAAATAAAGTTAAAGTTATCGAATAAACCTTATTCGATTAATAGTTTTGAAAACTATGACCATATATATATATAAGTATATATATATATTTATATTTATATCCATATATACAAAATCTACTCTGGATCCTCGAATCCCGGTTTTAGAAAATATTTCCACCTTTGGGTCCCTATACTAAGGGTATATGCAATTACCGCTTATCTCTAGCATAGGTATTATGCAACGAATAAGCACTTGAACCAACAGATATATAAATCAAGAATACGAAACAGGCATGCACATATATACCATATCAGCATGCTTCAATATATCGCAACATTTGCTAATTAACCAACATGCATCTATCGCAAGATAATGCATATATATATTCATCACAACAACAGTATAACGGGTAGAAAACTTGCCTGCGCGACTGGGGGTTACGAATGGCTCGGGACGAGTCTGGTAACCTATAAACAACAAGTAAGTTGGAATTAAACCAAAGTCACTTGTAAATCTATACTCTAACCAACTCAGACTCTAACGCTCGTTTTGCGCTTACTGATTCTCTTAAGTCACTCGAGTACCCTCGGCTCCACCATTTTTAATAATTTAACCTTTACGAGTTTTAAAGCGATTCCTTCGCGAGTGTCTTACCAACTGCCTAACACACTTACCATAAATGTTTCATACATTAATTAACCCTTTTTGGTCTTTAATCTATGTTTCAAAGTAAGGCGAGGGGAAAAGTTTCGTTCGCGAAACGCCGTTACTTGAAACGGTCGTTTCTCCTAAACCGTGCATCGGAATCGAACGAACTACATATCAAAACGAAGCTCGTAACATGAGCTATCTAAACATGGCAGTGGTCATAAACTAGCAGGGGGTTCTCGGGTCCTAATGTTATGCACAAAAACAGTCTAAAGAAAATCGGACGTTACGACGGCTATGTTTACGCGATTTCCCAAATTTAAACCATTCAAAAACCATCACAATTCAACCTCAAATCAATCATACAACCAACTTCCATCCAAACCACATCATAACAGCCCCAACCAATTCAAGTTTAACATTCATACTTATGCCTAAGCTTAACTTTAACCATACTTAAGTTCTTTTAATCAAAACAACAACATTTACCAATCCAACAACATCCCAAAACTCACTAATCTCTACATACACAACCATCAAGCCTCTCATGAACTAAAATACTCATATTATGCTCTTAACATTCAATAACAAAGCTTGGTTAAGAGATTATACCTTCCTTGAAGCTTTTTAACACAACACAAGAGCTTTGAATGCCTAAAGAACCTTGATCCTTGCTTGTATAACCTTAATCTTTCATAAAAATTCAAGAAAACTAAAGTTATTTCTTGAAGGTTACTATTCACCATCTTCTTCCTTGATTTATAGAAAAAGATTGGCTTGGAATTAGAAGCTTAAACTTATAGGAAGTATGTAACTATCCATGGGGAAGCTTAGATAATTACCTTGCTAAATAGTAAGTGGTGGAGCTTGGATCTTCAAATTTTAAGAAATGGGCCGAGAGCTAGCTTGGGAAGAAAGAGATTTTTGTGTTTTGTTTGATGAAAATGAAATGATTTGCTTGGTTGGTTGATTTTTGTGTTGTTTTTGGTTAATGACTTAATTAACCTTGATTTTGTGTGGTTATAATTCAACCACACTTCCTTCCCTTCTATGTCATGCTTGTGTCACCTTGCACATGTCATTATGCTCCCACTTGTCCACACCTTGTGGTTTGATGATGTCACAATCCCTGGCTTCTTGTACAAGCTTGTCTCTTGGTCACTTATTTGTTTTACGGTTCGCTTATCTTTCGTTCTCGTTTATCGTTTGAGGGATCATACCCGAGACCTTATTACTTAGGTTCCCTTAACCTTTCTCAATATATTATATTCCTTTTATGATCCTCTCCTATAATCCTTTAATTTAAATCCTTTTTATCCTGTTACCTTATACTCAATTCTCTCCGTATCTTGTGGATTTCCGGGAAAAATCAAAGTGTTCGGAATTGGATTCTGACGATCTTTACATACACTTATATACCACATAGAGTACTAATAATATCCCATAAGATCAATAACAGAACCCCTACATAGCGTGGCATGAAAAGTTTTCTCGTTCAGTAAAAACACTAGTCATAAGGGTTTCAAAATTTCTCAAAAATTGGGGTTATTACACTGACCATCTCTCTAGGTTGGAGAATCCCGATTCTACTTCACAAGATAGGACGTTAATCAATGAATCTTTTCCGGATGAGCAGTTGTTTGCAATTCAGGAGGAAGAACCATGGTTTGCAGATATTGTAAACTATCTTGTCAGCAATATAATGCCTCCCAATTTGACATCCGCGCAAAAGAAGAAGTTTCTGCATGAGGTGAAGTGGTATATGTGGGATGAACCATATTTGTTTAGACAGGGAGCTGACCAGATCATCAGGAGATGTATCCCGTTCTGTGAGACGGAGGGGATATTACGAGACTGCCATTCCACGGTTTATGGTGGACACTATGGAGGTGAGAAAACGGCAGCTCGTATTCTGC
Organism: Apium graveolens; assembly: GCF_009905375.1. Classification (NCBI taxonomy): domain Eukaryota; kingdom Viridiplantae; phylum Streptophyta; class Magnoliopsida; order Apiales; family Apiaceae; genus Apium; species Apium graveolens. Next base: position 52,834,466 of record NC_133648.1, on the reverse strand, counting down.
AAGCAGGTTTTTTCTGGCCCACCTTGTTCAAGGATGCTCATCAGTTTGTTTTAAGGTGTGATCGTTGCCAAAGAGTGGGAAATTTGTCAAGGAAGGATGAGATGCCATTAAATGTGATGCTTGAAGTCGAGGTCTTTGATGTATGGGGAATCGATTTCATGGGGCCTTTTATCTCGTCTTGCAATAATCAGTACATTTTGCTGGCAGTCGATTATGTCTCAAAATGGGTCGAAGTTAAAGCTTTACCAACAAATGATGCAAAGACAGTGCTAAATTTTCTTCATAAGCAAATTTTCACAAGGTTTGGAACACCGCGGGTAATCATAAGTGATGAAGGATCGCATTTTTGCAACCGTAAGTTCACTTCTATGATGCAGCGTTATAATGTGAATCATCGAGTAGCTACTGCCTATCATCCGCAAACAAATGGTCAAGCGAAAGTGTCTAACAGAGAGATAAAGCGCATTCTAGAGAAGGTTGTTTGTCCATCAAGGAAGGATTGGTCTTTAAAGCTCGATGAAGCTGTTTGGGCTTACAGAACAGCATACAAAACTCCACTTGGGATGTCACCGTTTCAGTTGGTGTACGGTAAGGGATGTCATCTACCGGCGGAGCTTGAGCATAAGGCCTACTGGGCATTGAAGAAATTGAACCTGGATTTAGATGCAGCTGGTAAGAAAAGAATGCTTCAGCTTAATGAACTTGATGAATTTCGACTTCAAGCGTACGAGAATAACAAAATGTATAAGGAAAAGGTGAAAAGGTGGCACGATAGGAAGCTACATCCTAAGTTGTTTGTGCCAGGGCAACAAGTTCTGTTATTCAACTCTCGGCTCCGACTTTTTCCTGGGAAGTTGAAATCAAGGTGGTCTGGACCTTTTATTATTAAAACTGTGTTTCCACATGGAGCGGTGGAAATTTTTGAGAATGATTCGGACCAAGCATTCAAGGTTAACGGTCAGCGGTTGAAGCACTACTATGGGGACATGGCAAAGTTAGTGCCATTTTGTTGACTACGTGAGAAAGGAACGGAACGTCAAGCTAATGACGAAAAAGAAGCGCTGCGTGGGAGGCAACCCATGAATTGTTGTTACAGGAACCCTTAGAAGTTAATAACCTATCCAAAAACACAAAAAAATCAGAAAACAGGGGCTGAAAAAACTTTTTTCCAGAGACCCTCTGCGCGCCCGCGCAGCTATGCTGAGCGGCCGCGCAGCTTGCTGCGCGCCCGCGCAGAAATGCTGAGCGGCCGCGCAGGGGTCGAGTTCCAGAAATTTTTTTTTACAGTTCAGAAAAAAAAAAACAAAAACACAAAAACCCATTACAGCCCATAAACCCTCGAATTCTTTTCCCATTACCCCATGATTTTATCCCTCAACCCCACTCCTAATCTAATTTAACCTACTCCACACCCTATATATACATACACCTATCCTACATATCTCCCACAACTTCCTACACTTAAACCCTCTCATAAACATCAAAAATCAGTTCTTACACACTTTTATTCACAAATCAATGGCACCCAAGAGAGCACGTACTATTGACAGCAGCAGCACAGTTCCTACTGCTGATTCATCAAGGGGTACTGCTGCGAGGCCTCGGTTAACTGACAGAGTCACGGAGGAGGAGTATACTAGGCTGTTGGGGAAGCCGATTCTGAAGGAGAGGGGGTTTTTACCATCAGGGAGGGATGGTGAGTTGTTGCCCATGATTGCAGAGAAGGGGTGGATAGCTTTTTGTGAGTCGCCCGAAGCAGTACCGATGAGTGTTGTTCGCGAGTTCTACGCGAACGCGAAGGCTGAAAAGAATGGGTTTTCTGTAGTTCGGGGGCTGACGGTTGATTATCATCCTGCGGCGATTCGCCGAGTGATTGGACAGCGAGAGAGGAAGCCCGAGGAGGAGAACTGGAATGAAAAGACTGATGAGGATTTTGACTTGGATTTGATTTGTGCGACTCTCTGTCGACCGGGCATAGTTTGGAACCGCAGTCCAGCCAATAATGAGTATCGTCACTTTCCGGCGATCGCCATGAACAGGTATGCCCGTGCATGGAACGCATTTATATGTGCTAATATCTTGCCTTCTTCACATGCACACGAGGTCACAGTTGAGAGAGCACAGTTGTTGTGGGGAATTCTGAATGAGGAATACTATGTGGACCTTGGTGAGTTTATCTACCAAGGAATTCTGAAGTTTTTGAGGGGAGCAAAGCATATGAACATCCCTTATGCATCCACGGTTACAAAGCTATGCCGTGCAGTAGGAGTGAACTGGCCGGCTCATGAGCAGTTGCAGTTGCCAGCAGCTCCTATAGATTCTGGCACTCTGAATGGGATGCAGGAGTGGACCGGTGGTGAGCCTGAGGAGCATGGGCTGGGTTATCGTCTTCCAGGAGGGCGTCCAGCACGAGGTGCTACTATGGCCAGGCCTGGGCGTGGTGAGGCTAGTTCTTCGAGAGCTCAGGAGGGTGCTGGGATGGGTGATGCCCAGTATAGGAGGCTTTCACGGCGGATGAATGCCATGTATGAGACGCAGAGCAGGTTTGCTCAGGAGCTCACCCTTGCGTTAGGGACTGCTTTTCGAGGCCTTGGAGCTGATATCCAGTTGCCAGTTTTTGGTGAGGACTCTGCATACCCGCCGCCTGATACTCCACCCACTGAGGGTGATGATGATGATGACTCCGAGTAGGTATACCCTGTGTTTCTTTCTACTACCTTCACTGGGGACAGTGAAGATTTTAAGTTTGGGGGTGGTAGTTAAGGAATATTTTGTGTGTGTCATATAGTTGCATATTCATGGTAGTTAGTTCATATAGTTGCATAATTTTTGCCATATAGTTTTTTTTATAGCTTTATTTGTTGTCATATCATATAGCTCATGCATATACCATGATCCCTTTTGCAATGATTTATCGACTGAATTGTGATATTGATGCGAGTGTAGTGATAGCATTAAAGTGATATTAAGTTGTGTAGGTTGATATGCATGTTAGAAGCACTTGTATTGTCACTAAGTCTTAGAGAATGCTGAAGGACTAGATTGTTGTTATGATCTGATTATTTTCGAGGATAATCTATTTATTATGCTTAGAATTTGGTAATAGGTTCTTAGTGGTAAAGGCATGAAAAAAAAATGGAGTAAAAATGGAATTTGTTGCTAGTTGTGGCTAGGCGTCAAATGGCTAGTAGCCGGCTCGCATGTTATGCGAGTAGTCTAGGGTTGAGCAAGATGGAGCGAAACGCACTTGCTCAGAATTAAAAAAAAAAAAAATTGCGTAATTGATCAAGAGTGGGCTCTTTGGTATTCGAGTTATTAAGTTCTTAGGGGACTTTGTGCCTAGTGACCTAAGGCTTTTAGAGTCTGGGATCCGCTAACCTAACGCTCGTTACATGGATACCATTGTATAAGTCTTTTGTGGACCTCACTCACTGCACGGTCAAATAAGCATTTGCGTTGTAAATAAAAAGCACGATTCCGTAGTAAGCTCTAAAGTTCTTGTAGTGTTGTATATCACTTTTTGCCTAGAATTTTTATTCTTTGTATAATCGTAGGATTGCCTTGAGGAAAGTCTAGTCATAGTAATTGGTCTAGTTCCGAAGCATATCTGTTAAGCATTTACACACATCACGTTTCTGGCGGTATGTCCGTTTGCATGAGTTTCTTGATCTTTAGTGTCTAACTGCATTCGTTGAGACGTGACAATTTGATTGGTTAATTGTAGTAAGGGGGATCGTTGCATTTTCATATAGATTGCATTCATGCATATTTTTATTTGTTTTTGAGTCTGTGACGCTTGAGGACAAGCATCGATTTAAGTTTGGGGGTGTGATAAGTGACATTTTATATCACTTAGAACGTCTTAAAATGGCTTAAATTGGTGTCTTGAAATCAAGTATTTTGTGTATTTGATGCGTTTTTCTAGTGTTTATGCATTTCAGGGTATTAGTTGCATTTCGGAGGAGGAATCATCAAGAATAAGCCTTGGCATGTGTTCACCATTGCGAGAGGAAAAGAACGGGCAGATTACGGCGAAGAAACGGAGCAAACCTGGAAATTTTCCAGTAGGGTCCTGCGCGCCCGCGCAGCTATGCTGAGCGGCCGCGCAGCAGCCTTGCGCGCCCGCGCAGAAATGCTGAGCGGCCGCGCAGGGTCGGGGAAAATAATATATTATTTTAGACTTCTACTTCTGTTTGGCTTCCAACTTTTATGTAATCTGAGTCTTATGGGACTATTATATAAGTAGATTTGAGACGTTTTTCATAGGGTATTAAGAGGGGATTATGTTTTATATTGTGTTTTGCAAGAAGCGAAGGAGATAAGGAAGAAGACCGATTTAGTACACAGCAACGAAGAGGAAGCATATATTCTTGTGATTCTTGTTTCGTTGTAACGTTGGATGCTAGTTTTCTTGCTTTGACTTATTTACTCTTGTGACGTACTCTGTTTTAATATAATTAGTTTAGTTGTTATTTTCTTGTGTTCGTTTATCATGATTTCATATGAACCCATGATGGAGATAAGTTCTATTATGGGCTAATCGTGATCATGGGGTTGCAATGGATTTATTATGGAATTCTTTAGTTAATTGTTTAATACTTTAGTGTGTGATGATTGCATGATATCTAGTATTGGTTGTGCGTATTCGTCTTATGTGCGTCGCGAATATATAAGATAGGGTGTTAATCTCTTGTGAAGCGACAGTGGATCTTGAGGTTTAGAACTTGCCATGCTAGCATAGGTTCATGTACGTTGTGCATGATTAGTGGGTAACTCTAACAGTTTTATTTGCCCTATGTAATCAAAAGGAGTAACTTGTGCTTAAATCGTTGTGTTGTCAATTTCTGTAGACATATAGGAACTCAATATAATTGATGACTATTCAATTTCTATCTTAATTGTGGATGTTTGGTAGAATGGTATTAGTACAATGAAAGTTGGCTTTTATCAGTTTCGTGTTATTCGATTAATATCATCACTGTCACATGCTAAAAGTAATAACTATGGCTATAGAAGGAAGTAATAATGAAGTTGTGATCTCATGAGTGTTTTATTATTGATAATTTGCAGTGTTAGTTAAGTGGTTATTTAAGTAGTTAATTATAGTTAATATTTAATCAACAATTTTAAGTGTTATTATCTTAACATTGAGAAGTAATCATACATTGGTGAGTGAGTTAAATTAGACAATAACTTAGTCTGAGTCTCTAAGGGAACGAACTAGAAAGTATTCTATATTACTTGCGAACGCGTATACTTGCGTGAATATTAGTGCGTGATTTCGCCCTAACAACATGCAATCATCAAATCATACAAACAATCATCCGAACAAAAATTCATATTTTTAATAAATTTATTCGAAAATAAATAAAATTATAGAAAAATAACCTTGATTTCTGCAGGTGTATGAATTACAGAATCTGGTAGAGCTCTTCAAGACCTTCAGATTGGTTACTCGAGCTTTCCAAACCGAATTCAATAACACCTCGAAAAGCTTGTTTGATTCTTAGAACAGTTTATGAAATTAGGGTTTTTCTCTGAAAATTATATAATTATCTGTCTGTAAATGATTTTGATACGAAATAAAATACGGGTAAAGGATATTTATATTTACAGAAAATTAGTATCCCGTTGGATCATTCCGGATATAAAACGGTACGTTTATTTATAAAAACTGATCCAAACGGTATTGGTTTTCGGGATAATTATCCAAATCAGTACAATTTGTACTGCGGTCTTGGTCTCAGCGCCTGGTTACACGTACTACGAAGTGATAATTGTGATAGTTTAATAAAAAGCTCCCGTTTATCGAAAATACGAGTTTTATTGATTTACCGAAATGAATATTGTATCGAAAATGTTGCGCCGGGACCCGCGCAGGACAAACCTACGCCGGATCGAAAAAGTCGAAACATGGAAAATGCTCGGAATATTATAATTAGGTTAAGAAGGAGTCCTCGGAAGAGTTTCGGGTTCCAAAAACGTAACACCGGGTGACGTCGGTTGGTTCCCGTTTTTATAAAATAGATTTTAAATACCCGGAAAAAGATTTTATAAATTTCATATGATTATTATAAATTCATAAATCATCATAAAAATAATTAGGAAGATATGACAATTATCTATATTTTATTTTGGACATATAAAAATTAAAATACTCAATTAATATTATTTTTGAATATCCAAATACAGATAACATTTAACAATTAATTCACTGAATAGATACTTAACAAATATAATAATTATTTAATAGCAAAATAATTACATGATATACCCCAGATATTACATCCTTCCCCCCTTAAAAGGATTCTGTCCTCAGAATCTCCTAAGAAAACAAATGAGGGTAGTTTTCTCTCATATCACTTTCTAACTCCCAGGTTGACTCTTCAACCTTTGGGTTTCTCCATAAAACTCTTACTAACTTTACCACTTTATTTCTTAATACTTTCTCTCTCTCCTCTAGAATCTCTATCAGACTTTCTACATATGACAAATCTGCCTGAAGCTCTATTGGCTCATATTCTATTACATGCCTGGAGTCTGGATTGTACTTCTTAAGCATTGATACGTGAAAAATATTGTGAATGTGCTCCATGTGCGGTGGTAACGCCAACTCGTAAGCTACTTTGCCAACGCGCTTTAGGATCTCAAAAGGTCCGACATATCTTGGACTTAGCTTTCCTTTCTTCCCAAACCTTGTTAGTCCTTTCCACGGTGATACTTTCAGTAATACCAAGCTTCCTTCTTCAAATTCCATGCCTTTCCTTGACTGGTCTGCGTATTTCCTCTGACGATCTTGTGCGGCTATCAATCTCTTCTGGATAATTTCAACAACTTCCTTTGTCTGCTGTACCAGTTCAGGTCCAAGTATCTTGCGTTCTCCTACTTCATCCCAATATATTGGAGATCTGCATTTGCGTCCATAAAGGGCTTCATAGGGTGGCATACCAATACTGGCGTGATAACTGTTGTTATAAGCAAACTCTACCAGGGGTAAATGCTCGTCCCAACTTCCTTTGATATTAATAGCACAAACGCGTAACATGTCCTCGATTGTCTGGATCATTCTTTCACTTTGGCCGTCCGTATGGGGGTGATAGGTCGTACTCATATTCAGTTTTGTTCCCAAACATTCTTGAAAACTCTTCCAAAATCTCGAGTTAAATCTTGGATATCGATCAGATACGATAGACACAGGAACTCCATGACGAACTATGATTTCCTTCAGGTACATATGGACTAACTTGTCGAGCGAAAATCTTTCATTTATAGGCAGAAAATGAGCTGACTTGGTAAGTCTATCCACTATAACCCAAATGGCATCATGATTAGCCCTTGTCCTTGGTAATCCAACTATAAAATCTATGGCAATATGTTCCCACTTCCACTCTGGAATCTCCAATGGCTGTAACAATCCACTTGGTCACTGATGCTCTGCTTTAACTCTCTGACAGGTATAACATTTGCTAACCCATTCCGCAATTTCCCTCTTCATGTCTGGCCACCAATAATTCTTCTTTAAATCTCTGTACATTTTGGTACTCCCTGGATGGATGGAATATCTTGAACTATGTGCCTCTTGTAAAATTTCATTTTTCAGCTCCGTCACTGGTGGAATCCAAATTCTAGATGAAAACCTCAGAATACCTTGATCATCCTTTTGCGTGCATAACTCTTCACCTACCAAACAATTAATATCTTGATCCATTACATCTTCCTGACCTTTCTTTATTTTCTCCAGCAACTCCGGCTGGAAAGTCATACTGTACACTTTCGCTTCTTCAGGCTTGTAAACTCTAATCTCCAATTCCAATCTCTGAAATTCCTTATATATCTCTTCAGGTACTGATAACTCATTTAACCTTTCCTTCCGACTTAACGCATCCGCTACAACGTTCGCTTTACCGGGATGATAATTAATCGAGCAATCATAATCTTTGATCAATTCTAACCATCTCCTTTGCCTCATATTAAGTTCCTTCTGGGTGAATATATACTTCAAACTTTTTTGATCCGTATAAATCTCACACTTCTCTCCATAAAGGTAATGTTTCCAGATCTTTAAAGCAAACACTATGGCTGCTAGCTCCAAATTATGAGTAGGATACTTCTGTTTGTGTGGTTTCAATTGCCTTGACGCATACGCAATCACCTTGTCGTGCTGCATTAGAACACATCCTAATCCTTTGTAAGAAGCATCGCTATAAATTACGAAATTCCCTTGATCGTCTGGAAGTGACAAAACAGGTGTCGTGATTAATCTTCGCTTCAACTCCTGAAAACTCTCTTCGCACTTATCGTACCATATAAACTTTTCATTCTTTCGTGTAAGCTTTGTTAATGGTGTTGCAATTCTTGAGAAATTCTGGACGAATCGTCGATAATATCCTGCCAATCCCAAGAAACTTCTTACCTCGGTGGGTGTTCTCGGTCTCTCCCAATTCGTAATTGCCTCGATCTTTGCCGGGTCCACTTTGATCCCTTCATTACTAACTATATGTCCTAAGAACTGAACTTCCTGTAGCCAAAACTCACACTTCGAGAATTTAGCATATAACTTCTTTTTCCTTAAAATCTCCAAAGCTATTCTTAAATGTTCCGCATGATCCTCTTCCGTCTTTAAATAGATCAAAATATCGTCTATAAATACAATAACGAACTTGTCCAAATATCCCTTGAAAATTCTGTTCATCAGGTCCATAAATGCTGCCGGGGCATTGGTCAATCCAAAAGACATTACTAAAAACTCATAATGTCCGTACATTGTTCGGAAAGCTGTCTTTGGTATATCTTCTGAATTGATCTTCAGTTGATGATATCCCGATCTTAAATCAATTTTGGAGAAATACTTGGCTCCCTTCAATTGGTCAAACAAATCGTCGATTCTAGGTAACGGATACTTGTTCTTGATTGTAAGCTTATTGAGCTCCCTATAGTCAATGCACAGTCTCATGCTTCCATCTTTCTTCTTGACAAATAATACCGGTGCTCCCCACGGGGACACACTGGGTCTGATTACTCCTTTCTCTAACAGCTCTTGCAATTGCTTTTCTAACTCTTTCATCTCAACGGGCGCCATTCTATATGGGGCCTTGGATACTGGTTCTGTTCCAGGTGCTAGGTCGATCGCAAATTCAATTTCTCTATCTGGAGGAAGTCCTGGTAATTCGTCGAGAAATACGTCTGGAAATTCATTTACTACTGGAATATCTTCAAGTTTTGATGGTTCCTGACTTCTATCGATCACATATGCTACAAAATGCTCACATCCTTGCCGTAATAACTTCTTAGCTTGAATCATTGTTAAGAACTTCTTTACTTGCTTCTGGCCCTTGAACGTTACTATCCTTTCGTCTGGCGTTTTCACCATTACCTTCTTATTTCGACAATCTATCTGGGCATCATGCTTAGATAACCAATCCATCCCTAATATAACGTCAAATTCTCCTAACATAAATGGTATCAAATCTACACAAAATTTACTACCAGAGATCTCAATCTCACAATTCCCACAAACTTGATTAACAGATATACGTTCTTGATTTGCTAATTCCACAGTCATTATTTCATTTAAATACTCAACTGGACAATTTAACTTACTAACAAAATCCTGTGAAATAAATGATCGAGTTGCTCCCGAATCTATTAATACTTTGGCACATAAAGAATTCACATTAAGCGTACCTGCCATGACATCCGTATCCTGGATAGCATCCTTCACAGACATGTCAAAAACTCTAGCCCTTGGAGTCTCATTCACTGTTGGGGTAGATCTCAGAATCCTCAATGCATTACTGACTGGGGCTGGTGTCTTGCAATCCCTGGCCATATGTCCTGGCTTTCCATATTTGAAGCACATAAATCCAATGGCTGGAACCTTCGCTGCTGGATTCCGGATAGATTGATCCTTATTTGTTGGCTCTCTTGCTGGCTGATTCCGGCACTCCCTCGAATAGTGCCCTTTCTGGTTACATTTGAAACATACCACATTCAACTTATTACAAACTCCTCCATGCTTCTTTCCACAAATTTGAAAATCTGGAAAAGTTAGTCTCAACTGATTTGGCTGATTCACATTAACTGGACGGTTGCCTTGGCCTCCGTCGCCTGCATTCTGTCTCCTGAAATTAAAATTTCTCCCTGGCTGAAACTTGCCCTTCTTAAAATTTGGAAACTTCCCTGGTTGTAACTGACCCTCACTTCCCTCAACTTTCTTTTTCTTACTTTCCTTCTCCTTCTGTGACATCTCACTCTCTGTCTCCGCGATCATGGCCTTCTGTACCACTCCTGCATAGGTCTCCAATTCAAAAATAGCTACCTTCCCTCTGATCCATGGCTTCAAGCCTTGCTGGAATCTCTTAGCTTTCTTCCTGTCAGTATCCACATACGACGGCACATACCTTGACAATTCTTCAAACTTACTTTCATAATCTGCTACCGACATAGTTCCTTGCTTCAACTCTAAAAACTTCAGCTCCATCTGATCCTGGACAAACTGAGGAAAATACTTTTCTAGAAACAATTCCTTAAACCTCTCCCAAGTAATAACATTTGTACCTTCCAATGTCTTCACCATCTCCCACCAATAGGTGGCCTCATTCTTCAAATAGTAACTTGCAAACTCAACCTTCTGCTCCTCTTTCACTTTTACCAAGGCAAATGCCTTCTCTATTTCCTTTAACCACCTATTTGCTTCAATCGGCTCTAGGGAACCCTTGAATTCTGGTGGATTTATTGCTTGAAAAGTTTTGAAAGTTACCTGGGGATTGGTCTGTCTTTGTTGTTGTTGTGCCAGGTGAACTGTTTGTTGGGCCAAGATTTGAAGAATCCGGGCTATTGCTGGGTCTATGGGTCCTGGGTTCACATTTGGGTTTGTATCGTCTTGGTTGTTATTGTTGTTGTTGTTGGTTTCTTCATTCTGGGTGTTGGTGCGGGTATTTCTTCTGGGAGGCATTTTCTGTAAAGAATCAAACAACTTATTTAGCTTTTGAATCAAATCTTTTGCATAAAAGAAAAGTTTTGTAAAATAGAAATATCTCTTTTTGAAAACAGTTGTAACTAAGTAAACTACATGCTTCTTTACAGAATATAAACAGTTATGAAAAACAGGGTACATGGTATTACAGGGTATAACTGGTGCAATAAATAGGGTAAAGTAAAACAGGTGCAATAAAGGAAATGACAGTTATGGAAAGAAAAAGGTACTGATATATATAGATCAAAAGTTTTGGGTAGTACAAGCGTAAAGACGCTTCGAAAGTAAAAGCAAAAGGGTACAACAACCTACTCACTAGTCAACATAGCTAGTCTGTAAATACAACTCAAAAGCTTACTGATACACACTACACACTACTGTACATACTATATAACCATAACAACACTGCTCAACATCTCTATCTCTGGATCTCTGACTCAGCTCCAAGGAAACTCTAGTCCTGCCAGCCTCTCAAAGTCCTCCATCACCTCAGTAGCCCAGCCCATCAGTGTATCAGGGCCTCTGCCAGGTAGTGTAGCTCCATGTAGCCTAGCCTCAAGAACCCTCCGTGTCACATGAATCTCCTCTCGAAGCTCCCTCACACCACGATCAACATCTGTAGTCCTGATGATATGCTGTAGCTCTCTGATCTGAGCCAACAAGGAATCACGCTCCAATAGAAGAGCCTCATACCGGTAATAAGGAACTGGGGGCAATGTGGACTGAAATGGGGCACTCGCAACTGAATGCCCAGTGGAATCTGAATCAGCTGGTGTGGGTCCTCTGATAGGTGGCCTCATGCCTGGGGGTGGAATAGCCTGCAGTGGTACGGGCTGCAACACCGGTAGAGGTAGAATAGCCAATGCTGGTGGAATAACAGGACGTGGATCCGATGATGACGCTCCAACTGAAGGCTCTGAGTGATCAGCTGATACGGGAATAAAAGAGTCGGCCATCGCTGCTATCTGAAATCATATCGCAATATAAGAATCTCGAACCACGACGCGAATTATACTAATACCGGTTATATCGTAACACTCAACCTCTCGACGTCCTATCATTCTATTCCTTACTCCTAATCCTAACCCTCTACCCATTCTCGTCAACCTAGGCTTGTGTCAGTGACTTATAACCTGTAGCTCTAATACCAAACCTGTGACGCCCTCCAAACTCGGGTCAGAAGTTTGGGGTCCACACACACACCTTATTTATAACCTGCTTATAACAATAATAAAGATAATAATAATATGCAGTGACCCTACTTACCAACCACCACGGACCGCAACAGGTTAAAGTATGCACACAAGCCGAACACACACTTATATTACAAACCGTTCAAATCCCAACTATCCAAACTCAGAACTGAGTATCAAACATTATTACAAACTTTTACAAACTTATATTATCCCAAAAGAAGCCTACTAGCTCAGCTCGATCAACCTGAACCCCTAGCTCTCGCGCTGGACTGGGGATCCTCGTTACCAACCTGTTCCTTCTTAACTGGAAAAGAACATAAACAACCTCGCACAAATGAGCTAACTAGCTCAGCAAGTCACAATGACAAAACTGAGAATAATGATCATCAGGTGAAAATGGTTACGATATCAAGTGAACAATGAATTATGATTTAGAATTGGACATTATACTTTCATTTTAAGAACCAAGGTTAGGCTATTGATCAGTCACGCACTAACTCCGAGCAAAGCACACAACATTACTCTAACTACTGGATCCAAGGCACACATTGGCCTAATTTGACCATCATATGGCCTGACCACGAATCTGGTCCACAATTTAAAAAAACAATCAAATTCTAGCATAATAACAGAATAAGCAATAATAAACAATAAACAGAATCATTAACAACATTGGATGTTTTATAATGAAATGGTTTCAGAGTTCATGAGGATCAATATGGCATTTTCAAAGCTTAGCTGTTGGGTAATGAAAGAATTGGATAACAAAGGAATCAGTGTTTCAAGGTTTCAAGGATTTTGCCTTTCAAAGCGTAGGATACAATGGTTTGAGTGTGAAGATAATTCGATTCAGTGTTTGGTATATAGTTTGTATGTATTTGCAGAATGATATTGTATATTTGTGGTTCGGGTTTAGGTATACAACAATCAATGGTCTAGAAAGAATCGGGTTTACGGCTCAAGATCAAAACTGGAATCAGGGTTTGGGTTTTAGTGCTTCAAAGCATTTGCAATTTAGAACAGGACTATCAATCACTACAATATCTCGAGAAAGTTCAGAACACTTGCCTGGTGTTAGCTTACTACACTGTACTTGCTTCCAATCTCAACCGCCTTACTCCTCAACTACCTGTTTCCCTTTCCTACGTTTTGCCTCTTCTGCTCACATATCATAAGCATCTATCAATAATCAACTCATACGATTCTTTTCAACACATACTTCTATTAACCCTTCGTTTCACCCAAATCCGATTAACGGATTGAAAGTTATGCAATAAACAAGTACACATCGAATATAGAGAACGACAGTCAACCAACAAATCACATATACCACATAATACGTCACATAATCAATGACATATCATTTATAAAGAAGTTTCGGGTCATAAATACGCTTTCTGGTATTTAAAATGATTTTTAAAACATTTTTCGGAATTAAAACGGGTCATTGGATCAATTTCGGGTTAATAAACAGGGTTCGGTTAGCCAATTCTGGCTTCGAAACAATTTTATAATAATTATCGAGCCATGGAAATAATTTAGAATAATATTTTAAAGCTCGAAACTATTTTTCTGAATTTTTAAATCATTTTTAAATAATTAAATCTAATTAAATAATTAATTAAAATCAATTAATAATTAATTAAATCAATTAATCAATTAATTTTCGAATCAATTGACCAATTAATCAATTAAAAATTAACTGAAATTAATTAACTAAATAATTCAGATTTATTTTTGAATTAAAAATAATTTTCGGAATTAAAATAATAGTTTTTTCGAATTTTCAGAAATAAAAAATGAATTTTTCTTATAAAAATAAATAGGAAATATGATTTTTAAACATTTTTAAAACAGGAATCCTAAATTTGCAAAGTTTGGAAACTTTAGGGACCTAACTGTATCGTCCCCAAAAGTTCAGGTACCAAACTGCAATTTTTACAGGGGGTCGCCGAAAAACACCCTGTCTCGCCGGAGAACACGATCCAGGGGTGCTCAGACCACCACCACCTCTAGATCACAACTACACTTCACCAGGAACACACCCATGCCAACAAATCAACCTAACAGTCCCTGAGTTGGCCGGAATTTGGCCGTGAAGTTTGCGAGTTTTCGGCGAACTTCGGAAATATTCAAAACACAACTCCCTTTTCTACAGACCTCGTTGATTCATGAAACTTATACGACTGGATTGCAAATTTCACAGAGAACACAACCCACTATATCACAACATCAATCTATTCCAGAATAAGAAACCCCCAAATTTCAATTAAGAACATTCATACGGGTTATAAACCCTAATTTTAAAATTCGAAAATCAAACTCAAATTTGAACATGTTATTGAATTCCAAATCAGACGTATAATATATCAAAATCATTAGGAAAACAAGCTCTACAACATGCAATCATCAAATCATACAAACAATCATCCGAACAAAAATTCATATTTTTACTAAAATTAATTCGAAAATAAATAAAATTATAGAAAAATAACCTTGATTTCTGCAGGTGTATGGATTACAGAATCTGGTAGAGCTCTTCAAGACCTTCAGATTGGTTACTCGAGCTTTCCAAACCGAATTCAATAACACCTCCAAAAGCTTGTTTGATTCTTAGAACAGTTTATGAAATTAGGGTTTTTCTCTGAAAATTATATAATTATCTGTCTGCAAATGATTTTGATACGAAATACAGTACGGGTAAAGGCTATTTATATTTACGGAAAATTAGTATCCCGTTGGATCATTTCGGATATAAAACGGTACGTTTATTTATAAAAACTGATCCAAACGGTATCGGTTTTCAGGATAATTATCCAAATCAGTACAATTTGTACTGCAGTCTTGGTCTCAGCGCCTGGTTACACGTACTACGAAGTGATAATTGTGATAGTTTAATAAAAAGCTCCCGTTTATCGAAAATACGAGTTTTATTGATTTACCGAAACGAATATTGTATCGAAAATGTTGCGCCGGGACCCGCGCAGGACAAACCGTACGCCGGATCGAAAAAGTCGAAACATGGAAAATGCTCGGAATATTACAATTGGGTTAGGAAGGAGTTCTCGGAAGAGTTTCGGGTTCCAAAAACGTAACAACGGGTGACGTCGATTGGTTCCCGTTTTTATAAAATAGATTTTAAATACCCGGAAAAAGATTTTATAAATTTCATATGATTCTTATAAATTCATAAATCATCATAAAAATAATTAGGAAGATATGACAATTATCTATATTTTAATTTGGACATTTAAAAATTAAAATACTCAATTAATATTATTTTTGAATATCCAAATACAAATAACATTTAACAATTAATTCACAGAATGAATACTGAACAGATATAATAATTATTTAATAGCAAAATAATTACATGATATACCCCGGATATTACACTGTTGAATGGATTGAAGCTGTATGGCAGAGTGTACCAAGTCAAGGATTCCAACTTAAAATTTCTGAGGTCTCTACCAAAGAAATGGAAACCTATGACTATTTCACTAAGGAATTCTCAAGATTATAAGGACTTCACACTTGAAAGATTATATGGAATTTTGAAGACCTATGAACTTGAGATGGAGCAAGATGTGCTGTTGGAGAAGGGAAAGAGAAAAGGTGGATCAGTTGCACTTGTAGCTGAAAATGAGAGAACTGAAGCCAGGAATGAAGAAAAGACAATGCCAAGTCTCAAAATTGGCACAAGCAAATCATAATCAAGCAAGGGAAAGGAGCAAACAGCTGAGGTTGAAGATAATTCCAGTCAAGATGACTCTGATGATGTTGATAAACATCTGGCTTTTCTGTCCAGAAGGTTTGCAAAGATGAAATTCAAGAAAAACACTAGAGCCACTAATCCAAACAAGAACATGGTGGACAAATCTAAGTTCAAGTGTTATAACTGTGGCACAAGTGGACACTTTGCAAGTGAGTGCAGAAAGCCAACTTCTGAAAAGAAGAAATTTGAGCAAGTGGATTATAAAAAGAAATATTTTGAATTGCTCAAACAAAAGGAAAGGGCTTTTCTGACTCAGGAAAATGACTGGGCAGCTGATGGAGCCAATGAAGATGATGATATGGAGTATGTCAACTTAGCCCTGATGGCTAATTCTGATGAAAATGAAACTTGTTCATCAAGCAACCAGGTAATCACTACTGACCTCTCTCAGCTTTCTAAAAATGAATGCAATGAAGCTATAAATGATATGTCCAATGAATTATATCGTTTACGTGTTTCCCTTAAATCACTGGCTAAACAGAACACGAGAATTAAAGAGAATAGTCTGTTTTTAAGTGATAGGAATGCTGTGTTAGAGGGTAAGGTAATTGAGCTTGAAAAGATTAAAATCAAATGCTTATCTATTGAGAGTGAACTAGAAGAGTCTGTTAAGAAAGTAGAAGTTCTTTTTAAACAACTAGAACGTGAGCAAGAGGTAATCAAGGCCTGGAAGGAAATGGAATTAATTGATGGACTGTCAACGGATGTGGAATCAACGGATGATGAGAGTCATCCGTTGAAGGAAAAAAAAGGAGCATCCGTTGAAGGCTTATCAATTGAAACAGGCAAATGATTCTAAAAGGGATAATTTGAAAAATCTCAGTAAGAAGTTTGGTTCAACTTCCAAGAACTTTGTCAAAGAAGAAGCTAGCACATCCAAAGATGCCAGTAAGGTGAATATAGGACACATGACTTTAGATCAGTTGAAAAATAGGCTTAAGTTGGTTGAGTATAAAAGGGAACTAAAAGAAAATCTAATAAAAAATGGGAAGGTAGGGATTAACAAACACAACAACTACACACCTGATAAGTATGCTCCTAGGAAAAGTTATGTGCATTGTAGTAGTGTTAATCATCTATCTGCTAACTGCAAATCTGTTAAGAATGCTCCCATGCCTTTAACTCCTTCCATGCCTAACATGTCTATGTCACCACTGCATGCTATGCCTGTTATGTCTCAATAGAATCCATATGCATATTTTGCAAACATGCCATATGTTAATGATCCTTATTTTGCTGTATTTAGTATGCCTCAAATGCCATACAACATGCCTATGTGGAATAATATGTTTGCACAATCTATGCCTTATCAAATTCAATCAAATGTGCTAAATGATTCTGTGACTAACCCTACACTTCAACCAACTACATATGAGATCAAGGTTGACTCAAAGTTACCTAAGTCAAAAGGTGCAGGAAGTGTGAAGTCTAGGAAAAAGACTAACAAGGCTAGACCCAAGGAAACTTGGGTACCAAATTAACTTGATTTGATTTTGTCGTGTGCAGGGAAAAAGAAGGAATCTATGGTACTTGGACAGTGGTTGTTCAACGGACATGACAGGAGATTTCACCCTGCTCACAGAGTTCAAGGAGAGAGCTGGCCCTAGCATAACCTTTGGAGATGACAGCAAAGGGTTCACTATGGGATATGGCTTGATTTCAAAGGAAAATGTCATCATTGATGAAGTTGCATTAGTTGATGGTCTCAAACATAATCTATTGAGCATCAGTCAACTATGTGACATAGGGAATACTGTTTCCTTCAATTCTGAAGCCTGTGTTGTCACCAGTAAGAAGGACAACAAAACTGGAGTTAGAAAAGGGAATGTGTACTTGGCTGACTTCAACTCTACAGATGCAGAATCAATCACTTGTCTTTTCAGCATATCAAGTCAAGATGAAAGTTGGCTATAGCACAAGAAGTTGTCCCATTTGAATTTCAAGACAATGAATGATCTAGTCAAAAAGGACTTAGTTAGAAGAATGCCTCTAGTGGAATTCTCAAGGGATGGACTGTATGATGCTTGTCAGAAAGGAAAGCAAAAGAGAGCATCATTCAGTAAGAAGCTTGAATCAACAATTGATGAACCATTACAACTGCTACATATGGATCTTTTTGGACCAGTCAATGTATTGTCAATTTCAAGGAAAAGATATTGCCTAGTGATTGGTGATGATTTCTCAAAGTTTTCATGGACCTATTTTCTTGGATCAAATGATGAATCTAGTGAAATCATTATCAATCATATCAAGAATATCAGGAGTGACAATGAAACTGAGTTCAGGAATTCTACCATGAGGTTGTTCTGTGAAGAAAATGGGATCATGCATGAGTTCTCAGCTCCAAGGACTCCACAACAAAATGGTGTGGTGAAAAGGAAGAACATATCACTAATTGAAGCTACAAGAACAATGCTTGAAGAGTCAAAACTCCCAACATATTTTTGGGCCGATGCTGTTAACTGTGTATGTTACACTCAGAATATTTCTCTAATCAATCAGGCAAAAGGCATGACTCCCTATCAATTGTTCAAGAGAAGAAAACCAACCTTAAACTTCCTTCATGTCTTTGGTTGCAAATGCTACATTTTAAGGAACCAACCCGATCACAAAGACAAGTTTGATGCAAAGGCTGATGAAGGGATATTTGTTGGTTATTCTGCTGGAAAATCATATAGGGTCTATAATCTAAGAACCAACATTGTTATGGAATCCGTGCATGTTGTGTTTGATGATAAACAGATTGATGGACTAACAAATGTGGGACATCATGAAGGACTCAAATTTGACAACATTGAGATATATTGTGATGATAGTGAAGATGAGAATGATGAAGAAGACACTTCAAAAAGGATTCAAAATTTGCCTTTGGATAATGCACAAAATGCTGCATCAGTTGAAAGTCATAACTCAGCATCCGTTGACAGAAGTAATGCAGCATCCGTTGAAAGACAAAGTGCATCATCCATTGAAGTACATAATGGAGCATCCGTTGATCATAGTTCATCAATGGATAATCAATTTACATCATCAGTTGATAGAACTCCCAGTTCTTTGCAAAGGACCAATAACTCAGGGGGAATTTCAACCAATCAACACTCTATCTCACATCATGACAATACTGAGGAAACCTCATCTAGAGCTAATCTACCACCTCAAAGGAAATGGACCAAGAATCATCCCTTTGAACTAATCATTGGTGATGCAACATCTGAAAGGAATATGTCCTAAGTCCAATCATGTATTTGGATTTAGGAATAACTTTTATGTAATCTGTTTTGATTTCATTGATATTAATAAAAGACTTGTTTTGTTTTTATTACGGGCTCTATCTATTTAAGTGTTTAAATAAGATATACCATAGTTTAGAGTAAAGCTTTTATGGATTATGATGAGATCATAATAGTGAGACCTAAAAGATGATAACTCTAAACTTAAATAGTTCCTGATCATAGGATTACTAACTGGTAATTAATAATCCGCAAAGATTGGTACATACTATGCTTGCTTCATTATGAAGGATGTCTGTTCTCATAGACATTTGTGTGGTGACACTATAGCTAGTATGTAGGTGCTTATTATAGAATAAGTTCACTGAACATGACTCGCACAGCTGAACAACTGATGGAGTTCACTCACGTGTTAGCAGTTGTTCACATAGTGATAGTTGTACAAGTATCCTTAGACTTGAGGTCATCATAGTCATCTTGTGTACACTGAACTATGCTTTGGTTTAGTTCTTAGTCTCCAGGGACAATTATTAGGGCTCTACTGGGTATAGGAATTTGTACACGAAGATAATGTATGATCAATAAAGGATCTACCCCTTCCAGTGAAGGAAGCGAATGTTCAAGGCTGATCCACTTATGCTAGTTCAGGAATCTCTGGCCAGAGTGAATGAAATTAGAAAGTAGTTTCTTATTTGCATGGAACTAAGCATAGTAAATGGTAAGCAAGTGATTGAATTAGATAGGCTTGACACGAGATCCATGCCTTGTATTTAATCGGGACATTGTAGGGTAGAAGGAGTTTATTGTACGGTAACTATTCACTGAATAGGTTCTTGGTATTCTAAGCAGTGAATTCATATTATTCGGATAGTCGCGATATGCTGAGAAGTATCCCTCACGATGTAGAATAAATATGATTAATTAATCATATTTAATAAATTAGATAATTTATATAAATAATGATAAAATAGTTTTATTATTATTTATTTCTACTACGGGCTTAATATTGAACCTACAGGGTCACACCATAAAAAGAGAATGATTTAATGGTGGATGAATTAATTAATAATGGCTGATAATTATTTATTTATGAAATAAATAATTAATTGGAAAATTTTATAATTGATTAAATGAGATTTAATTGATTATAAATTAATTAAGAAAAGTTCTTAATATTATTAATTAAGAATTTAATTTTTGGAAATTAAATCAAGAGAGAGAATTATTTCTAAAGTGTTTAGAAAAAGGATTAATAATTAAAAGGTGTTTTAATTATTAATGAGAATAATAAATGGGTTAATAATAATAATATTTTATGGGAAAATTTCAGCTGAAAATTTTGCCTATAAATATACTATTATAAACCCTATTTTTATTCTAACCCCAAAATTTTATAAAACCTAATTCTCTCCACCTCCTCCTCATCCTTAACGTCGTTTTCTTGGTGAATACCGGTGGAGTGCTTCACGTTTGAGGAGCAGCTGCTAAGGATCTCCGATCGTCGCTTTTGGATCGCTATTAAAGGTTAGTATTCGTTCCCTATGTTTTTACCACGATTTATATGCTTTTATTTGGATTTTATATGTGTAAAAGTGTTTTACCATGCCTCCGCTGCGATTAAAATCCAACAACATCTAAGGTGCAAACTAGAAGGGCTACTCAAGATGAATGTCTATACAGTAGTTTTCTATCACAGGAGGAACCTAAGAGAGTGGAAGAAGCTGTATTGGATCCAGATTGGATTTTAGCAATGCAAGAGGAGCTAAACCAATTTGAGAGGAACAAAGTATGGAAGCTGGTACCCAAGCCAAAGAACAAGAGTTCTATTGACACAAAATGGGTATTCAGAAACAAGATGGATGAAAATGGCATTGTCATAAGGAATAAAGCTAGACTGGTTGCCAAGGGCTACTCTCAACAAGAGGGAATAGATTTTGATGAAACATTTGCTCCTGTTACAAGACTTGAAGCCATCAGAATTTTTCTAGCCTATGCAGCCCATGCCAATTTCAAAGTCTATCAAATGGATGTCAAGAGTGCATTTCTGAATGGAGAATTGGAGGAAGAAGTTTATATGAGCCAACCTCCAGGGTTTGAAGATCCAAATTTTCCAGACCATGTGTATTATCTGTTGAAAGCACTCAATGGACTAAAGCAAGCACCTAGAGCCTGGTATGAGACTTTGTCAAAATTTCTCCTAGATAATTACTTCACAAGAGGTACTGTTGACAAAACTCTTTTCTTTAGAAATGTTAATGGCTCTATAATACTTGTTCAAATTTATGTAGATGATATTATATTTGGTTCTACAGATGATAAACTTTGTAAAAAGTTTGCTAAGTTAATGCAAAGTAAATATGAAATGAGCATGATTGGAGAACTAACTTATTTTCTTGGTTTACAAGTTAAACAAGTTAGTGGTGGAATTTTCATTAGTCAAACTAAATATATTTATGATCTTTTAAAGAAGTTTGACTTAATGGAATGTTCATCTGCAAAAACTCCCATGGCCACTACCACTAAGCTTGAATTAAACAAGGCTGAAAAGTCTGTGGAGATTACAAGCTATAGAGGCATGGTTGGTTCACTTCTATATTTAACTGCCAGTAGACCTGATATAATGTTTTCTACATGTCTTTGTGCTAGATTTCAAGCTGATCCTAGAGAATCTCACTTAGTTGCTATTAAAAGAATTTTCAGATATCTCAAAGGGACTCCAAATCTAGGAATTTGGTACCCTAGAGAGTCTGGTTTTGATCTAATTGGCTACTCAAATGCAGATTATGCAAATTGCAAAATAGCCTGACACCTGTCAATTTCTAGGGAATAAGCTTGTGTCATGGTTCAGTAAGAAGCAAAATTCTGTTTCTACATTAACAGCCGAGGCTGAGTACATTGCTGCTGGTAGTTGTTGTGCATAGATATTATGGATGAGGAATCAACTATTTGACTATGCGCTAAATGTTGACAAAATTCCAATATTCTGTGACAACACAAGTGCCATTGCCATTACTGAAAATCCAGTGCAGCATTCAAGAACCAAGCACATTGACATCAAATACCACTTCATAAGGGAACATGTGATGAATGGTACAGTAGAACTTTATTTTGTTCCAAGTGAAAAACAAATTGCAGACATATTTACCAAGCCACTTGATGAATCAACATTCACAAGATTGGTAAGTGAGCTAGGTATTCTTAATTATTCCTAAATTCATGTCCTAATTGTAATTTGTTTTGTAGCCTGAAATGAATTTGTTGCAAGAACAAAGTTGGCTTTAAGTAAAGTTTATTCTATCAATGGATATTCCCTATCCGTTGAAAGCCATAATTGTTCTATCAACGGATGTCCATTATCCGTTGAAAGACAAATATATTTCTGGTAATTTTATTCTTCAACGGATAAAACTGTGTTAATCTTCAACGAATAACTGTTTAGCTCATCCGTTGAAGTGTCACATCAGTCGTTTTGAGTGAGTCACAGCCGTTGATTCTATTTACTTAACCGTTGACACATATATATATACAATTGTATGTATTTGTATTAAAGGCAGTTTTTAGAATACATACAGTTTTTCTTTTATTCTCAAACGGCTGTAATTCACTTAAAAATATTGTTTAATCATTCTCTTTATGTTTTAATTTGAGAAAGTATAAAAGCCTCTTTGAATTCTTATTTTCACTTTACACTTTCTTGTAATTTTCAAAAGCTTTTACTCTCTTTCTCTCCCAAAACTCTCAACTTTTCTCTGCAACTTCTACCCACAACAATGGCACCAGTAGTAAAGATAATGTCCTAATCTGGGTTTGTCTATGAGAAAAACAATTTCGTAGCTTTGGTAAAAAGAATGAAGCCCACTCAAATTATCACAAGATGATGGACTTCATCAAAAATTGCAAACTGAGCTATGCAATGCTGGAAGCCCCAATGATTTACTGTGAGGTAGCTGAGGAAATGTGGATATTTGCTGAGTTCAACCCCACTGATATGACCATCTCTTTCTCTCTCAAAGGTAAGGATTACTGTATTAACTGTGATGATATATAATCCAGTTTTAAATTACCTGAAAACAATGCCATGGCACCACACACTGTTAATGATGTATCTAGCATGTTAGATTCCATAGGCTATTCCCTTGATTCTACTAGTTTAGGCAGTATTAAGAGAAAAGGCCTTAGGAAAGAATGGAGTTTTCTCAGTGATGCCTTTATCAAGGTTTTCTCTGGAAAAATTAGTAATTTTGATGCAATAACTTCATCTCTTGTTAATATGCTCTATATGTTGGTATCTGATAGGTACTACAATTTTAGCAACTATGTTATGCTAGAATTGGGTACTAGGTTAGGTAACAAGGCTAATAGACCTCATAACATCTACTATGCTAGATTCTTTATGTTATTGGCTAACCATGTTGCTGAAGGTTTGGTCATAATTAATGAGAGTAATAAACTCAAATGCTGGATACAAGAGAAGAGGGTCCTTGCAGACCTTTTAAGGATTAACCTTGATAGGGATAAATAAATTATGATTGTATAATTAAATACTGCATTAATTGTACAAGCTGTGGGCTGCTAGGCCCAATAAAAAGATATATGATATTCAGACCAGAAAGGTTAAACCTGATGGACCAGATCAGGCCTGGTGGAATAAAAAAGGCCCAAAAGCCCTGATTATTAATTAATTTCGTAATTAATTAATAAGGGAGAAATCAGATGTTGAAAAGAGTCCCGATAAGGATATAAATCCTTAGAGATTAGCCTCAAGGGGACCTAAAAGGATAAGGAATCAGCTTCCTACTTCCTAGGACTCCTAAGTCTATCCTAATTCAGAGGCTTGTCCACCAAGTCTCCTATACCAAGTCCAATTCAAGGACCACCAACATCTATATAAGGGGTCTCACCCCCACCAATCAGAACTACATTTTTTGACTTGATCCTTGGCAATCAGCAAGGTACGTAGGCATCTTGTTAAGGCAGATTGAGTCACGAAACACAAGAGCAGTCAAATCGAGCCTTGGAGCTCACGTTCCTTAGTATTAAATACAGCAATTATGTATAGTAGTTTTAATCCATAACATTTGGCGCCGTCTGTGGGACAGCAACAACAACCATGGCGAGAACACGGAGAACAATTGGAGCTCTAGAGGAAGGAACACCATCAGAGGCAACCCAGGTGATTTCATCAACCGTGGAGGTTCCTCCCCATTCAACTTATGCATCTACTCAGGGGGAAGCCCAGACAGGGGCAACTCATCCTCAGCCACAAGGGACAACTCCCCCGACTATTCAAGGTACGAATCCTCAAGTTCAACAAATACATATACCTGTGAATTCTCGACCCGTCGGGTATGAATATTCAGCTATTGTTACTACTAACCCCCCTTATGGGATGCCCCTTCGCCCTGAGGTTGGAGGAAGCGGATATGCTAGGCGAGGCGAAGCACGAGGGCAGTCACCCCCCTATATACGAGGTTTGGGTCCTATTCCTGAGGATCGGGAATTTTCTGGTCCATACACTGAGAGAGACTCCGAATCTTCGGATGATGAAGTGGCCCCGAGAAGGAGGCGTCCTGGAAAAGAGCCAATGGCCGATGGAAGGCAACGCCCCCAAAGCACCCCAGGGGCGAATCCCCAAGAAGTGCAGGAAAAGATCAGGGCTCATGAGGCTGAAATCCAAAGGCTGAGGCATGATTTGGAGGCTTACCAAGCCACCAGACCCCACATACCTCCTAGGGGGAGAAATCCTCCTCCTATCATAGACCTGGATGGTCCGGTAAGAAGAAGGGCTGCTGTCCCAAGAACTGATCCAAGCAATCTCCTTCCCCTTGGGGATCCTGATGATCCAACTCCACCCTTCACAGAAGAGATAATGAATGCCCATATCTCAAGAAAATTTAAGATGCCCACTATCAAAGCCTATGATGGCACGGGAGACCCCGCTAATCATGTTAGGACATTCTCTAATGCACTGCTGCTGCAACCCGTGAATGATGCTATAAAATGTCGGGCCTTCCCTCAAACCCTGTCGGGTATGGCTCAAAGATGGTACAGTCGCCTACCCCCAAATTCTATTGGATCATTCAGAGAATTAAGTCAGGCTTTTATTAAGCAATTCATCAGTGGAAGAGTCCATGAGAAAAGTTCAGCATCTCTTATGAGTCTTGTGCAGGGAGCTAAAGAATCCTTAAGAGATTACCTAAATCGTTTTACAAAGGAGGCTTTAAAAGTCCCAGACCTTGATGATAAGGTAGCCATGATAGCGCTGCAACAAGGAACTAGGGATGAGTTTTTCAAGATGTCTTTGGACAAACGACCCCCTGAGAGCATGTTGCAGCTCCAAGAGAGGGCAGGGAAGTATATCAAGGTTGAAGAGAGTATGAGGAAGACCGTAGTAAGTAATGAGCCCACTGGAGGCAAGAAACGAAAAACTGATTTGGAGTACATCGCTAAGGATAAGTATCCTAGAACTGAACAAAACCCTGATTCAACCCCCAAGAAGGGAGGACCTGGGCAAAAGTTCACTGAATACGCTAAGCTGAATGCCCCCAGAAGTCAGATTTTGATGGAGATTGAGAAAGACAGAGATATTCGCTGGCCTAAGCCCTTGAAGGCTGATCCCGCCAAGCTAGATAAGGGCAAGTATTGCAGGTTTCACAAAGATGTTGGTCATGACACCGATGAGTGTAGGCAGTTGAAAGATGAAATTGAGTTTTTGATTCGAAAAGGAAGGCTGAACAAGTATACTGGAGATGGAGGAGACAGAAACAATAATGGAAGGAAGAACTTTGAAGATCGTAGGAGGGACCAAGATGATCAGGGGCGGAATCCCCAACCTAGAGGACCAGTTATAAACACCATTTATGGAGGGCCGAGACCTCGAGGGCCTGTGATAAACACGATCTTTGGAGGTCCAACTGCTGCTGGATTATCCAAAAATTCCAGAAAGGCATATACTAGAGAGGTTATGCATATTGTTGGAGAAGCCCCGAAGAGGGCCAGGACAGAAGTAACATTGGCTTTTGATGATTCCGACCTAGAGGGTGTGAAGTTTCCCCATGACGACCCGCTGGTCATAACGCCGATAATAGGAAATAGCCCGGTTAAGAGGGTCCTTGTGGATAATGGTGCTTCTGTGGATATCTTGCTCCACGACACCTTTCTAAGGATGGGGTATAACGACTCCCAGTTGACACCAACCGACATGCCGATATATGGATTTGCTGGAGTAGAATGTCCTGTGGAAGGGATAATTAAATTACCAACCACCATAGGTACGGAGCCAAGGCAAGCAACGCAGATGCTGGATTTTGTGGTGGTAAAGGCTAGTTCAACTTATAATGCTATCATGGGGAGAACAGGGATACATGCCTTCAAGGCAGTCCCCTCTTCCTACCATTCAGTCATGAAGTTTCCCACCCGAAACGGGATTGGAGAAGAGAGGGGAGATCAAAAAATGGCTAGAAGCTGTTATGTGGCCTCTTTGAGGGCAGATGGAGTCGGGGGGCAGGTTCTTCCTATTGAAGATATGGATGTTCGAGAAAATGATGAGAATAGAGGAAGGCCAGCAGAAGAATTGGTTTCGGTTCCTTTAGATCCCAAGAATCCTGAGAGGATGACTTTCATTGGAGCTACATTAGAGGAGCCCCTTAGAGGGAAGTTAGTGAAATTTTTGCAAGAAAATAGTGATGTGTTTGCATGGTCAGCAGCTGATATGCCAGGCATAGACCCGAAGTTAATTACCCACAAGTTAAACGTGGATCCAAGCCGGAAGACAGTGAAACAAAAGAAAAGAAATTTTGCCCCGGAAAGACAAGAGGCTATAAAGCAGGAAGTGGAAAAGCTCTTAGAGGCTGGTTTCATTGAGGAGATTCAATTTCCGGAGTGGTTAGCAAACCCTGTAATGGTGAAGAAGGCTAATGGAAAGTGGAGGATGTGTATAGACTTCACCGATCTGAATGATGCATGCCCCAAAGACTGTTTTCCGCTGCCTAGAATTGATACTTTGATTGATGCCACCGCTGGACATGAGATGCTGAGTTTCATGGATGGGTTTAGCGGATACAACCAGATCAAAATGCATAAGGATGACGTTCCAAAGGTATCATTTATCACTGACTTTGGCGTTTATTGTTATCTTGTTATGGCGTTTGGTCTCAAGAATGCAGGAGCCACCTATCAAAGGTTGGTGAATAAAATTTTTAAGGATCTTATTGGGAAGACTATGGAAGTCTATGTTGATGACATGCTAGTCAAGAGTCTAGTAAAGACTGATCATATAACCCATTTGAGGGAAGCTTTTGAGGTCCTGAGGTACCACAAGATGATGTTGAATCCCACGAAGTGTGCTTTCGGAGTAGGATCTGGAAAATTCTTGGGATTGATGGTCTCAAAGAGGGGAATTGAGGCTAACCCCGATAAAATAAAGGCAATCCTGGACATGGAACCCCCAAAAACTGTCAAGGATGTTCAGAAACTCACAGGAAGGGTTGCTGCGCTAGGACGATTCATCTCCAAGTCAGGAGACAAGTGCTTGTCATTCTTCAAGTCATTAAAGAACATTAAAGACTTTGTATGGAGTGAGGAAAATCAGAAGGCATTTGAAGAGTTAAAGAAGTATATGGGCCAGGCCCCGTTGTTGGCCAAGCCAGTTCTGGGTGAAGTTTTATTCTTGTACTTGGCTGTTTCAGAAAGCGCCTTGAGCGCGGTGTTGGTTAAGGAGGAACTAAAAGTCCAGAAACCCGTATACTATGTCAGCAAAATTTTGCATGGTGCTGAGTTGAATTATTCAGCCATTGAGAAATTCGCTTTAGCCTTGATAATGGCTTCAAGAAAGCTGCGTCCTTATTTTCAAGCTCACCAAATTGAAGTGCTAACAAATCAGCCACTGAGAAATATCATTCACAGTCCCAAGGCAAGTGGGAGACTGATTAAGTGGGCAATAGAATTGGGAGAGTTCGATCTCAAGTATAAGCCACGTATGGCCATAAAAGCCCAGGCACTAGCTGACTTCGTGGTGGAATGTACCATACCCAACCAAGAAGTCGGGGGGCAGGAAGATACCACACCTCAAGACAAGGGAGTCGACAATGGGGACAAGGAGAAAGGATATTGGGTTCTCTATTTTGATGGAGCATCAAAAACAAATTCCAGTGGAGCAGGGTTGGTTTTGCAAAGCCCTGATGGATTCTTAATTGAGTATGCCATGAAGCTAGACTTCCCAACCACAAACAATGAGGCAGAGTATGAAGCCCTGATTGCTGGCCTTGGTCTAGCTGGGACACTTAGAGTCAAAAACTTAAAGGTCCGTGGAGACTCGAAGTTGATCATATCCCAGGTAAAGGGAGAATTTGAAGCAAGGGATGATACGATGGCAAAGTATGTTCGCCTAGTAAGGGCTGTGATGACCCAATTTAATGAATGCCATGTTGAACACATTCCAAGGGAAGAAAATGCTAAAGCAGATGCGCTATCAAAGTTTGCTTCATCTGAGATTGAAGAAAGTTCAGGAAGTGTGTACTTCCGTGTTTTGAAGACACGAAGTATAGATGTTAAACTTGTGGCTCCCGTAGGCTTGGGGATGTCATGGATTGATCCCATCAAGGCTCACATTCAGACCGGTTGGTTGCCAAGCGATACAATTGAGGCACGGAAGTTAACTGTTCGAGCACTAAGGTACTCTTTGATAGATGGGATTCTATATAAAAGATCTTTCGTGGTTCCTTACTTGAGGTGTCTCAGGCCCGATGAGGCACGATTGGCTCTTGAGGAAGTGCATGAAGGCATTTGTGGGCAACACTTGGGGGGCAGGGCCTTGGCTCATAAGATAACTCGTTTAGGCTTCTATTGGCCAGAAATGATGGCTGATGCCAAAGAATATGTAAAGAAGTGTGATCGTTGTCAGAAGCATGCACCAGTCGCCAGACAACCCCCCGAGATGCTGACCTCTATCAACTCACCTATTCCCTTTGCTATGTGGGGGATGGATATTCTAGGGCCTTTTCCTATGGCCACAGCACAAAGGAAGTTTCTGATTGTAGCCATTGATTATTTCACCAAGTGGATCGAAGCCAAACCTTTGGCCAAAATCACAACTAAGCAGGTTGCACAATTCCTGTGGGAAAACATTATGTGCCGATATGGAATTCCCCGTATCCTCGTCACTGACAATGGAACGCAATTCAACAATGAGGAATTCAAGAAGTATTGTGAAGAAAATGAAATTGAGTTACGATTCACCTCTGTGGCTCACCCGCAAGCCAATGGGCAAGCGGAAGTAGCAAATCGGATAATCCTGGATGGACTAAAGAAGAGGATCGAAAAGTCGAGAAATAATTGGGTAGATGAGATACTTCCCATATTATGGGCTTATAGGACTACCTGTAGAGTCACGACAGATGCAACTCCTTTCATGTTGGCATATGGGGCGGAAGCAGTAGTTCCCGTGGAGATATCACATTCTTCTCCAAGGATTCAGGCTTTTGATGAAAAAGAAAATGAGGAAGGGCAGAAGTTAGCCCTGGATTTAATCGATGAAGTACGAGATAAAGCACACGCAAAGATAGTAGAATATCAGAAAAAGGCTTCATTCTACTACAACCTAAGGGTTAAAGAGAGGTTTTTCAAACAAGGTGACTTAGTCTTGAGAAAAATAGAGGCTTCTGGTGTCGGACAGAAAGGAAAGCTTGCCCCAAATTGGGAAGGGCCGTATAGAGTCAAGAGCGTTCAGGGTAGAGGAACCTACAAGCTGGAGACTATGGATGGTTTTGAAGTCCCGAGAACCTGGCACGCACAAAACCTGAAGGTTTACTACGTGTAAGATGGTCGAAGTACGATTCTCACTCGTCAGGATGGCGAGTAGGTTGAAAAGCACCTTGAAGCTTTGCTTGCTTAGGATTTATATGTTTTAGTTTTATTACGAAATTTATTAAGACTTGTGTAAGGGACGAATCCCAGACAATTTTATGAAATTCATAAGTTCTTCAAAGTATGATTGTGGCCTAACAAATAAAAATCAAATGCATGGATGCAAAGCATAAAAGGTGATAAATGAGATAGATCTGATAGATGTTACAAAAGTTTGATAAATAAAGTCTCGAAAATAAAAAAAGCCACGCAGGGCTGAAAAAGCTCTAAGGAGCTGAGGTGCCCTCGGCGTCCATATCATCGTCTTCTCCGCTCTCGCTAGATGTCTCCGTCGTCTCGGAGGAGGAAGAGCTGTCATCCTCAGCAGGTCTGGAAAAAGACTCGGGAGGAGGAAGAAGTGGATCCTGAGGAACATGATCCGAGACAACTACTCTGGTACGAAACCTCTGTAGCAAAGCCTCATCGTCAGGGCAGATGTAGTCCGCCGGGTTAATATCAGGACAAGCCTCGTTCACGGTCCCAAGGGCCGTGTCCCAACCAGTCCTAAAAAACTCGGGAAAGACTGAATCATCCCTAATCCTCATGGATTGGGCAAACTCCTCCGAGTCCAGATAATTGTCTATAGCTTTATCCTTCTCCGCCCGAAGTACCACCAGCTCGGCGTTAGACTCTCCGAGTTCTTCCTCCTTGCGCTTGAGCTTCTTCTCCAGGGTAGCATACTTCTTCTGCTGCCTCCTGAGGGCATTATCGGCCTTATCAGAAGCCCGCTTCCATGATTCGGCTTGCCTCACAGCGCCTTGAAAGTAGGCGTTAGACTGAAACAAAACAATTAACAAAGTATAAGGCAAGAAAGTGCTACAAGAACGAGAAATAAGTTTAAAAAAGAGAAGGCATACCGAAGCCAGAGATTGGGCTCCCATGAGCTTAATCCTCTCAAGGTCAGGGGTGGCCACCACATCAGTAAAGTCCTTTGGGGTCACGCTATGGTAGGACCAATCCCAAGCATGCTTCGTGGAACCAACCACGGTATCCCCTCGGCGGAATCCCCAGAGAGGCTGAAAGGCGCCTGTAGCAGCAGCAGCAGGGGCAGCAGCAGTGATAGGAGCATTATGGCCCTCAGCTCCTTCAGTTGAAGCCTCCCCCATAGGCTCCTTGTGCTTTCTCAAGAAGATAGGCTCTGTCGCCTTTCCTCTGGTGTCTAGGCCTGCTAACCGAGCTTTCTTCATCCTAGCTGTTTCCTCGACCAAGGGGACATTGTCCTCGTTAATCTCCTTAGCAGCTGAAACAAAGCAAAAGACAAAATAAGTGATGTTAATAATGCGTGAAATAAAGAAAAATTGAGAAGGGAAGAGAAATACCCTGTTGAGAAACAGAGGATAGTCCCACATGAATCAGGGAAAACTCTTCTAAAAGAGTCCAGCTGGTGGTGGTGCCATCATCCTGAGTGAGCCCATTATAAATGATAGTTTCTTCAGGAGTTAAGTGAATGGATTTGAGGCTACCATCACTGACCTTCCCGAAGGAAGATCGAAAGAGCGTGCCCCAATCGCCATTCTCCCAACGTAACCCGACGAAACTATTCCTCCAATTTGGATTATTATCCGGAATAGAGGCGCTGTTAAAGATATGTTTGCTTTTGGGCCTTTGTTTGACATAAACCCAGCCACAAATATTGGAAGAACTATTGTAACATTGAAAGACTTTCCTAAAAACGGCTACAGAAAGAGGAAAGCCCTCCCTAAGACAACAAACCATAAAACATAGAATATTCCTCCAGGCGTTTGGAGGAAGCTGACACGGGTTGATTTGTAAGTCAGCCAAAAGATGAGGGATAAAAGGATGGAAAGGGAACCTAAGCCCAGCATTAAGGGCGTCGGTGTAGATGAAGAGAGTATCGGGCCTCCAGTGGCAAGTACGGTCACCACCAGAGACTGGAACTAGTCTAAAGGGGGGAGGGACGTTATAACGAGCATTTAGTTTATTGAAATCTATGTTATGCCAAGTATTACAGTGATTAAAGGAGTCGAGATGTGCAGTGGAAGGATATTCATCCCCCCTGGTATTAATCATATCAATTAAAGACATATATGAAGAGCGGATCTCGATATCCTTACCTCGTTTTGAAGCCGAGGCTATCTTGGCCGCCCTCTCGGAACTCTTGTCAGCCATCTAGTAAAGACTGGAAAAGACTTGGGAGGAGAAAGGAGTGGATTTGAGAGAGGAGAAGATTAGGAAGTTTGAGATGAAGAGAAATGAAATGAGAGGTGTGAAGAAGCACACTCTCATCCCACCTATATATAGGAGAAATAAGGGGATTTGGGCCTCAAAAAAGCCCATTCGAGCCCAAAAATAAGAAGGTTCTGGAATTATCCAGAAAATCCCTGGAAAAATTGAGAGAAATTTGAATTTTTTTGAAGATTCTGGAAGAATCCAGAATAACCTTAGAAGAATTTGGAATTTGGGCTCAGAAATGAGGCCCAATTCTAGAAAAATCTTGAAAAACCCAAGGCCCAGTACCAAGGCCCAGTACCAAGGCCCAAATACAAAAAGCCCTATTCGAGGCCCAAAATGATTTTTTCAGGCCCAGGATTAATAAAGATAGTGGGCCCCAAGGTCAGAACAGCCCAGAAAAGGGCCTAATTAGTTAAAAATACAAAACCCAGTTGAAATGGGCCCAGGTTATAAACCAAGAAAGGGGATGGCCCAAAAGAATACAGCCCAGGTTTAAGGGCCCAAATCCAAATTACAGAAATATATTCAAGAAGTTAATTCAAGACCAATTCGACCAGGAAACACAAAGGAATCCTGATCGAAACTCCTGAGGTCGAAATCTTGTCGATCAGGGCTGAAAAATAAGCTTAATTCGACCTGAATTAAGACTCATTCGACTAGAAATCAACTGAAAACCCTGGTCGAAACAATCCTGCTCGAAATTGCTTCGACCAAGGCAAGGAAGGTGGCTAATTCGGTCAAAATATAGAATTCTGACCCAACATCCTGACCGAAACTTTCCTGCTCGAAAAAAGGACAAGGAGGTAGGAAAAATCCTGGCCGAAATTCGACCAGGACTTCTGCTCGAAACACTCCTGCTCGAAATAGCTTCGACCAAGGCAAAGAAAGGTGGTTAATTCGGTCAGAAACACAGGAATCCTGACCGAAAGGGACAAAAATTCCTAGTCGAAGATTTCTGCTCAAAAAAAAAAAAAAAAAAAAAAAAAATACAAAGCAAAAATCCTGTTCGAAGTTCGACCAGGAAGTGAGGTCGAATGTACCCTCCTCGAATTCCCTTCGACCAAGGCACGACAAAGGCTAATTCGACCAGGATCCTGGTCGAATGGATTCCTGGTCGAAAATTATATAAAAAAAAAAAAAAAAAAAAGAAAAGGAAGAAAAATCCTGGAAAATCACAAAAAAATAAGGAAATTCCTTAAATAATTTCTGAAAAATATTAATATTTTCAGAAATAAGGAATAAAACCAGAAAATTAGGATAAATCCCAGAAATTAAGGGAAAAATCCAGAAAAATTAGGATAAATCCCAGAAATTAAGGGAAAAATCCAGAAAATTAGGATAAATCCCAGAAATTAAGGGAAAAATCCAGAAAATTAGGATAAATCCCAGAAATTAAGGGAAAAATCCAGAAAAATTAGGATAAATCCCAGAAATTAAGGGAAAAATCCAGAAAATTAGGATAAATCCCAGAAATTAAGGGAAAAATCCAGAAAATTAGGATAAAACCCAGAAATTAGGGAAAAAATCCAGAAATTAGGGAAAATCCCAGAAAATTAGGGAAAAATCCCAGAAATTAAGGGAAAAATCCAGAAATTAAGGATAAATCCCAGAAAAATAAGGAAAAATCCCAGAAAAATTAGGGAAAATTCCAGAAATTAGGGAAAAATCCCGGAAATAAGGGAAAAATTCCTGGAAATCAAAATAATTCCTAAATAAAAGGAAAAATTCGTTGTAAATGTGTAGGTCGCTCCACACTTTACGGAAAAACGAAACCCTGTAAGGGAACAAATGGACTTAACTTCTGCGAAACCTATTCAATGTTTCCCAAAAGTTGGGGGGCAAATGATAGGGATAAATAAATTATGATTGTATAATTAAATACTGCATTAATTGTACAAGCTGTGGGCTGCTAGGCCCAATAAAAAGATATATGATATTCAGACCAGAAAGGTTAAACCTGATGGACCAGATCAGGCCTGGTGGAATAAAAAAGGCCCAAAAGCCCTGATTATTAATTAATTTCGTAATTAATTAATAAGGGAGAAATCAGATGTTGAAAAGAGTCCCGATAAGGATATAAATCCTTAGAGATTAGCCTCAAGGGGACCTAAAAGGATAAGGAATCAGCTTCCTACTTCCTAGGACTCCTAAGTCTATCCTAATTCAGAGGCTTGTCCACCAAGTCTCCTATACCAAGTCCAATTCAAGGACCACCAACATCTATATAAGGGGTCTCACCCCTACCAATCAGAACTACGTTTTTTGACTTGATCCTTGGCAATCAGCAAGGTACGTAGGCATCTTGTTAAGGCAGATTGAGTCACGAAACACAAGAGCAGTCAAATCGAGCCTTGGAGCTCACGTTCCTTAGTATTAAATACAGCAATTATGTATAGTAGTTTTAATCCATAACAAACCTCAACAGTAAGGTGCCATTGGTATACTTACCAATCATGGATGCACCTCAAGTAAGTGAGGTAAATACTTCTTCAACTCCTACTACTTCCAACCCCATCATTTCTTTGCCTTCAAGTGTGGCCATGGAATATGTGTTAATGCCCCAACAGATTCCTACCAAGGCCACCAAACCTAAAGTTTCAAAATCTAAGTCAAAGAAAGTCACCTCTGTTGTCTCTCAAAAGACAACAGTTGTAACACCAACCATAAACCTTGTGGGGAGTGAACAGGGTGTTAGTGGTGAGGGGAGGGGTGAACATCAAGAAAACCCCCAGAATAAGGTAGGAGAGGTGAGTGGTACCCAAGCTAGCCAAGCCACAGTTTCTCAAAAGACTGTGGTGGTTGAAAAGGATACAAACTCATCCCTAGTTGCATCCTCCCAAAAGAGTGCAGCTATTGAAAATAGTCCCCAACCAGGGACACAGAACAAAAGAGGGAGGGACACTGAAGCCACACACTCACCTGTAAAAGCCTTCACAAGAAGAAAGAAGGTCAAAACCCTAGTTTCAACACAGGGTGCACACACTTCACAGATACAACCACCTGTATCTATGCCTTCTCAAATTCAGCTTGATGTGACTCCAATAAATGTGGAGTCACAACCTCATTCTCTCAAAATTGACACACATCAATCACCAAATTCTCCATCACCATCTCTAGATGTGGACATGATATTCACATCAATTCATGATTCTCCCTCTTTACAACTCAGGGAGGAGCCCCACTCAAATACTGGTGATCATCATCTTTTAGATGATTTGTTGGATCATCAGCCAATTCTTTCAGACTTAGTT
Organism: Apium graveolens; assembly: GCF_009905375.1. NCBI lineage: Eukaryota > Viridiplantae > Streptophyta > Magnoliopsida > Apiales > Apiaceae > Apium > Apium graveolens. The sequence continues at coordinate 52,798,944 of NC_133648.1, read as the reverse complement.
GAAGAATCTGTGTCACCTAAATTAAAATCAATCCACACAGATTCAACAATTATGTCACTTTCAATTTGTACTTCTTTTCCTTCTTCAACGGATATTCCTCATCCATTGACAAGTAGTTGTTCTTCAACGGATAAGCTTAACAGTAATTATATGTTGATACCATCAGTTTCAACTTCAACGGATATTCCTTATCCGTTGATGGTCTCTACATAAACAACTGAATTAACTCCAAGTGTAGAAGACATGGTTACTGTACAATCACTTCTAGGGTTGAGGGAAGGGAGTGAAAACTTGAGTGAGAGGCAAAAGGAGAGCTTGAGAGTCTAAATATGCATGCTATTTCTTCCAGCATGGCAAAAGAAAGTGAGAGGAGTACCACCTTAGTAGGTGAAGGTGAGGGTGTGAGGAGTGTGAGCCAGGGGGAGCCCCTAATGCAAGAAAAGAGAGAAATTAAGAGAAAAGCAAGTACATGAGATATAAGGGTGGATCCAGCCATTGCTAGTGAGTTAATGATTTTGGATGATGCTGAAAAGGAAAGACAATTTCAGTAACATTACAAAGATGTAATTGATAACATTTCCTTGGATGCTGACACTTTTACTCATCCTGTGTCAGCCTATCAACTTTTGGCTACTCAGGGCAATGAGGAGGCAGAAAAGACTTTAAATCTAGTGCATACTTCAGAATCTCTACAAAGGGATAAAGCTGCTGTCAATTTGATGCCTTCTATAGCTGGTGAGCCATCTGAAGAATTTGGAGTAAATTCTAATGATGATGACTCTGATTCTTTTGATGGAAACATGAACTTAGGGGGAGATGAAGGCCCAAGTTCTATTCCAGAGTTACCTGAATGGGCGTTGCCAAATGAGTCTACACCAGGGCATTTCAATGTATCCTTAGTCAAACAAGCCATGGCTATCCAAAAGGCAATTCAGGAAACTTCAAATGCTGGTACCAAGGCTATTCTTCAATCCCACTTAGATTCTCTACATCTCATGAAGCTTCAACAATTAAGACAGAATCTAAGTGTGGATGAACTCAAGAAGCATATATCTGACTTGAAGTCCTACAATTCTGAGAAGTTGGATTCAATCATGCCCTTTGGTACCATGCATGAACTATTACTGAGACTGAGAAGAGAGTCAGATGCTGAAAAGAAGATGGCCAAATTAGAGGAAAGAGTTCAAGCTATTGAAAACTCTATGGTCACCATTCTTCACAATCAACAGTCTCAGACTAGTCATCTAGTGCAACTGGCTAAAGCACAGGGCTTGACCCCTCTCCTTGATGATAACAAAAAGGGGGAGAATAAAGGGGAAGGGGAAGGGGGAGCCATCTACACACATTCAAATATCTAAAGTGCTAGTTCCTGCCATCACTACTTCTCCAACACTTCAAATCAAAGGAAAGCTTGATGGAATTGATCTAATCCAGCTAGCAGCAGCTGAGATGAAGGTGAAAGAGGAAAGGAGAAGAATTGATGAAAGGATGCAACAAGTGTTTGGCTCTACAACTACAAAATCCTTATCTGTGAAACATAGCACAAAAGTTGAGCCAATCATTATGGAGCACAAGCCAGTAAGGAGGAATAAGGTTGGAGAAACTTCTTTCAGGAACCTGAAGCCCATGGTACTCAAGCCAACCACTAGATTCAACAAGGACTCTACAAAGAACCCTCTAAGCTTTGCTCAACTAAAAGAAGTGGATTTTCCTCTTCCAAAGCCTGATGAAGACAAAGTTTTGGGTGGTAACATCATAAAGCACAAAGAGACCAAGGATGTAGTGGAAAGAATGAATATGGCTATCATCTATAGAGAGGGAAAGAGCATCTGTGTGATGCAAGGACATCCCAAATTCTCAATAGCCAAGAGGAAAGAGACCAAGAGGCTAAAGGAAGAAGCTAAAAAGCTGAAGGCTGACAAAAGAGCATAAGCAAAGCTTGAAAAATAGCTAAAGTCAAGTCAAATTGAAGAAAAGAAGAAGATTGAAGACAAGAGTGAAGGAGAAAAGACTGAAGGAGACAAGACTGAAAGCATAAATGTGGATATGGGGAATATGGTTGGTGAGAGTGTGAAGGAAAGAAGTGAGGAAATAAAGGAATGGTAGAAAGGGAACAGAAAGAAGGCCAAGGCAAAAAGGAAGAGTGAAGATGACAATGAGGAAACCCAATCAAAATCTAAACCACTACCCTCTATTCTTGAACCCGTTGTGGCTGATCCCAGTATAAATATTCATGGTGAAACAATCATCCCTAAAGAGGAACCTATTGATTGGAACACCATCAAATTGCTTACCTTCTTAACTACTTCTCCACCACCAAAGAAACTGAAAAGAAAATCCAAATCAACACATCCCCTAACTTCAAGTAAATTCACTCAGAAACATAAACATAAACCTAAGCCTAAGCCACAAGCCTCAAAGGATGATTATGTTCACATTTGTGACATAAAAGAACATACAGATATTGAACTCTTCCTGGATGAGCTGGAGGAAGTAAAGGGAATAAATGCCTATAGACAGCTACCAGAAAGGCTAGTGTTCAAGTATAAAGGAAGTGTGGAAAGGACTTGGCCTCTTCAAAAAATATTAAGTGAGGGCTATTATACCTTGATTAGAGTCTACTCAGCTATAAAAAAAGGATACTGGCTTTACCAGGACTGCCAAAACCGAGATTCTCAACAAGATTGCCAGCATAAGGAAGAATTGGTGGGAGTCAAATTCCTTGCCTAGAACATTACTCATCCCTGAGCATGGAATTATAATTCATAAATCACCTCATTGGTTGATGGAGTTCAGAGATAATAAAGGAGTCAGAAGATTTTTCAGACTTGAAGACCAGCTTAAAATTTCCAGTAATGAAATTCTCAAAGACATGCAATCTAAGTTGGATATCAGTGAAGAAGATGAAGCTGAATTCTACAGACAACTCCAACTCCAAGTAGAGGAAAATGACAGGAGACTAGGGAAGAAAATAAGGGAACAAAGGAAAAAAAATAATTTGCGCAGACTAAAAGAGCACCCTTGGAAACACTGTAAATCTTCAATTCTATCTCAGTACATACACTTTTACAGCACTTTTAAATTTCTACTTGGTTTCAACTCATATATTTGTTAATTATTTTGTTATCATCAAGTTAACCCTGAATTTATGCCTAAAATTCTAGTAGACATAAATAGGGGGAGATTGTTAGGAATATATGTATTAATTTGATGATAAGTTAAACAAAACATTTAAGTAGAAATCTAGTATTTGTAGCCTCAACGGATAAGACCATCTTGGCTATCCGTTGATGGAGTAACTTTACTTAGAAATAAGTTTAGCATTGTAGCACATTTCAGTCTCTGTATTTAAGTTATAATTCTTAGAAGTTGTGGGAAATTATAAGTCATGTTGACTACTAGTGGATATGCAAATAGGAGGGCTAATTGTAAATATTTCATGCCTTGTAATTTTGTGTAAATGAAGTAGTATCAACTGATAGATTAAAGGCCTTCAACGGATGAGAAACAAAGCTTCAACGGATGTCTCTAAAGCTTCAACGGATAACATCCATCAACGGATGAGTGCATCAACGGATAAAGCTTCAACTGTTAAAGTATCAACGGATGTCACTAAAGCATCAACGGATAAAGCCATCAACGGATGAAAGCTTCAATGGATGCTCAGTTCCATAGCAGTTGATAGTGATAATTCATAAGCTGACAGAGGCACATGGGTTGACAGAGATAATTGGAATGTGGTAGCCTCTTGGAGGAATCAAGAAAAAGCAGCATTTCCATTCTGGTGCAAACAAGGAAGTATTCAAAGATTCACAGATTATCTTAGATTGCATTGGATAGAGAAATGAAGAAGAAACATGTGAAGAACTATTTTATAATTGTATTTTATCTTTGTCTTCACTTGTAAACTTGGTGATATATAAACCAAGTTGCAGCTAGTAATTAGATATGAATTTTCCAGAGCTGTTTAGAAAAACATAGAGAGAAAATCATCTAGTTTGTACTAGGAAGCAGCTGTGATCAATTCTTTGTATCACAGATTTTCTAAAATACACATCTCCGGTGGAACAACAAATCCACCAGAAAAGTTTTTAAAGCCTTTGTGTTCTTTACATTTGTGTCTTGAATATACATCTGTATGCACCTGCTCAAAGCAATTCACACACATCTGTTCATCATACACTTAGCTTTTGAAACTGCTCAAAACTTGAAAAAGTTTTGAGATTTATATTCAACCCCCTTCTGTAAATCTCATTGTTGGTTTCTTGGGAATAACAAAGATATCAGAACTTAAGTTGTCAGAACTTAAGTTATCAGGAGATAATATCAGGACTTAAGGAGACGTTCAGATAAGGAAGGCGGCTGATTGAAAGGAAAGAAGATCAAGACTGAAACAAGAAGAGATATGCATGAAGAAGAATTCTATAAGGAATAGAATACTTGGAAGAAAAGATAACTAGTTGATATATATTAGGAAGCTGAATTATATTCGATATCAATTAGAAGATTATCTTGTAACTGTGTAGTATATAAACACAGACATAGGGTTTACACTATATGTGTTATCTTAATCGAGATTATTATTCATTGTAACCCTAAAGCTCTCGTGATAATTTGTTCATCACTGAGTTCATCACTGAGAGAGAACTATTATTTGTATCAGAGTTTATTGTGTTGAATAAAATATGTATTCTGTTACTTGAGTTCTTATATTCGATTTGATTGTAGTAAACACTGTATTCAACTCCCTTCTACAGTGTGTATGACCTAACAAACTCTTTCTCCACAAATATTTTAGACAATTCTTTTTAATCTTTCTTTTTTTAGAAACGCTGAGTCAAATTGGGACAATGCCCATACAATCTTGAGAGAACTAAATCTACAACCCACATATTAGTGTATAATAGACGAAATATTAAAAGTTTGGTTGATACGGTCCTTCCTTCAATTACATAATTGCCCTTCCTTAAAAAATTTAATATTTTACTCAATTATCCTTACTTAATTAATATATAACTAATTATATTTATAAGTAAAATACGTTGCCTTTTTTCACCAACTAAAACAACTTCTTCTTTACAAATCTATACCTTTTTTAAGTAAAACATGTTTTTTTCTCCAAATAAAACAAATCTTTTTCAAAAAATATTATGAACAATTCTTTTTAATATATAATGATTATCTATTTATCAAACTATACTATATTATAAAACTATACTATATTATAATAGATAAATAACTAAAATTTGGTAGTCAATCGGTACTCGCTGAAATTATATTATTGCACAACTTAATTAATTTATTGTTTTAACATAATTATCTTATATAATATTATAAAAGAATAGACGGGAAAAAGAGAGTTTTACCGTGAATTAGATAAGATTGATGTTCACGACTGTGAAATTAATGTTGATAAACCAAATCAACAACGATATTTGAACTAAACATATTTGACATGGGAATAGTTCTCCAACAATGATAGAAATTGTTATGGATGAGAATTGAACCTATATTTTTTAGCGAGTTTATTAAATTAATCTTTTTTCTAAAAATTAATTATTATAAAATAGGTATTATAATATAATAAAAGATATATTATGGTTTACTTATTCAGACATACTTACAGTTTTAACAAATATAATTAATAAAATATTAACATTAAAATAACAATTATTTAAAACAACCGTGCATCGCAGGAGTTTAGACTAAACATTAAAAGTTTGATAACCGGTCGGTACTTGCTGAAGTTACTTAATTGTTCGCACTTAATTAATTTATTATTTTGATATAGTTATCTTATATAATGTTATCGTTAAAAACTATGAAACTCCTAACACAAAGTTATATATAACCGGACACATTGGGCGAGTATGAGACGATATTTAGGTAGATATAGACGGTGTTCGGGCTAAAATAAAATAATAAATACTAATGACGGTGTCAAAACAATTATATTATTGAACCGAGATAAAAAAATTAAACTAAAAAATAATTCGTAGGTTGATATAATGATATTGAGCTAAAAAATAACATATTACTTAATTTTTTAACAACTATAATTAATATAATCTTAAAATAAAAATAATAAAATAGCAAATATTTAAAACAACCGGGCATTGCACGGGTTTTAAACTAGTATTTATAATAGACGGAACATTCAAAATTTGGCTGGTAAGATCCTTCATTAAATTACTTAATTACTCTTACTTACTGATTTTATTATTTTACTTAATTTCCCTTACTATAATATACAAACAATTTTTTTTTAAGTAAAATACCTTAACATTTTATTTTATCCAACTAAAACATCTCAATTTCTAAAAATATTAAGAGGAATTCTATTATTATTATTATTATTATTATTATTATTATTATTATTATTATTATTATTATTATTATTATTATTATTATTATTATTATTATAACGCTCTCAAATCCGGGGTCAGAGGATTTGGTCGTCACTATGAAACCACAATAAAATTCAACATGTTTAATCACTCAACAGTACTTGCAATCGAAATATAGCAAATGCGACCCCAAACTACACCAAGATCTTTTTAGGTTACAGTTCTAGAAACAACAATTTTCAAATTCCATAAATAATATTTTTCACTTTCTTTTCAAAACTCTTTTCTTTTAAAATATATTTTTAATAATTTACAAACTCAATATTAAACCCACTAGTATGACTTCGAAAAGAAGTATAATAGGCCTAAATATACGATAACAAAACTATAATATATATACAACAACTTTACACAATAGAAGTTACATTAGTTCCGCAAACTCTGGACCAACCACCTTCCAAAAGCTTCTTCCTTTACTTTTCTTGAATTACGAGTTTAAACAACGCAAATTATTCATCACTGTAAGGTTAAATTTAAAAAATGAAAGTATGAGAAAAAGAAATGCTCAGCAAGTTCAGTATGACATATGTATGGTCTTTTGATATAAAAATTGACATATGTAATAAAACAAAATATTTGAAATTATAAATTGTTGAATCAGAAAATTAAGTTAAGGAATCCAATAATTGTTTCCTCAACTACCTTTAAAACCCTTTTTGTTATTTTTGAGCGAAAATGCTTCAGTAATAATTAGAATTTCATTAAAGATCAGAATTTGTAAAATAGTGTTTACGGGAATATCGTAAACAACAATATGAAACATTGACTATGGTCTGAATCATTAATATTCAGTGTCAACGTCAAATTAGATTTCAATACTAATCTTAGATGCTCACAACATACCAGTACTGAAGTGTTGAAGTCAACATCAATCATATATATATCAATACCAATTTTTGATATTAACAACAAATTAAATATCAACATCAGTCATAAATTGAATCAAAACTGTATCTCACATTTTATCCAAAACAGAAATACTTGATAAATCATTTATTTATGATTATCAAATACAATACAGCAATTTAGACATCAACATCAAGTTAGATTGAAACTAATTATAAACTATGTTGTTTATGATTATCAGTCCTGAAACAACACCGGTATCCCATAGCCATACTGTAAATAGAGGGCATATATTCGCCTTGCATGATATTACATTCACATATAATATATACTATTAAACCGAGTTAAAAAAGTTTAATCAAAATAAAAAATCATTGGTCAACTTCGAGCAAAAAAAAAATATATATTGATTATCCGGGCTTAAACAATATTTTATTCAACCAATCTAATATATATAGTTAGTTGGACTAAGTTAATATAATGGAACCCAGGTTAGCATAAAATAATATATATTATTGATCTAGACTAAAACATAATTAAAATCAAACTAAAAATAATTCATATACTATTTATCAGGGTTAAAACTTAAATTTTAATTAAAACATAATCATATGTTGTAATCTTAACTAGAAATATCAATAAAATTATGTATTTCAATCAGTAATGATGTCTTTTTCAAACTAAAGTATATTTTATTTCAAATACATCAAGAACGAATATGTGTATACATGTAATTATTATCAAATCATATCATTTAAAAATTTTAAATAAAAAAAATTCATAACTTAATTAGAAGCTTTATTTTATAAGATCATATAATATTTTAAAAAATATCATGTATCTCACGTGTTTTAAATTAGTACACATATAATATGCATATATTAAAATGTACATTCTAGTTTTATGACTGTTGTTGTAATTGCCATTTTGGATCTCTGAGTTAGATAGTGATTTCTTTGTGTATATTTAGTTGTGTAATTGAACATGCTAAATTGTTACATATTGTATTCTTGCAATCATAAAATCTATTTAAATTTGCTTAATGTTATTTCTTCTTAAACAACATATTTTTATTATTTTCAAAAATTATAATAACCCGTTCAAACCGAAGCAAACCAACCGGAAGTACAAAAAATTGGGTTGGGCTACAAATCAATTTTAATAGGTAGGGTTCATATATTGCAACCTGATTTTAACGTGTTAGGTCAATAAAAAAGTTTAAATGGGACCAACGCGACCCGCGTACACCCCTACTTCCCATGGTGAACGAGTAGTCACATGATAACTAAATAATATTATCTACTTCATAACTACTATAATTTCCTTACGAAATGTAACTGTTAGGCCTTAAAATACTGTAGAGGGGGTGAATGAAATATTTAACAATTAATTTAAATTGAAACTCAAAGATGAAGAACAACCTTTATATTAATGGATGAAAACTGTTTACAAAATTCTCCCAAAGGATAAACAGATATCCTTGAGAGCTGCTTGGTTACAATTACACATAATGATAAAACAATAATCGACACTTATAATGTTAACTTAATATGTGCTTATATACTACACAGTTACACAATCAACCTAGTTGCAAGGCCGGCGCATAGTATAGGCGAATTAGGCGGTCGCCTAAGACCCCCAACTTTCAAATGCCTCAAAAAAATATTAAATTAGACCTATATTTTTTAATTATTCATTTAAAATTTTAAAAAATTGTGTTCCTGCTTATGCTTTAAGGCCCCAAAAAAGTAATTTTAGTTATTATAAATTTTTTTAAATCAATTTTTTTATAAATAATAAAAAGTTAATAACATATATATGAATAATTTAACATTCTTTTTTTGGTTAATTTGAATTTATTTTGTTTCAATGTTGCACTTTCAATTGATAATTACTGTTAGATATATTTGATAATATCATGGCTAATATGATTTATGTTTAGTTTTCAGATGTTACTTAACAGGACAAATCAGTACTTAACTGAGAATCAGTACTTATACTGGAAGTCAGGACTTAAGGATATCAGTACTTATATTATCAGGAGATAATCATCAGAAGATAGATATCAGAACTTAAGTGCTGAAGGACGTTCAGATAAGAACAGTAGCTGATTAAAGGAAAGAAGATCGAGATAAACATAAGAAGAGATATGCATAAAGAAGGAATTCTATGAAGAATAGAATACTTGGAAGAAAAGAAATCTGATTGATATATTTTAGGAAGCAGAATTATATTTCATATCAATTAGCGATTATCTTGTAACTGTGTAGTATATAAACACAGACATAGGGTTTACACTATAAGTGTTATCATATTCGAGAAGATTATTCATTGTAACCCTAACAGCTCTCGTGATATTTGTTCATCACTGGGAGGTAAAAGTTCCATACTGTAACAGAGTTTATTGTTTCAATAAAGTTTGTTTTCTGTTACTTGAAATATTAAAAGTTCGATTTGATTGTATTTTACACTGTATTCACCCCCTCTACAGTGTGTGTGACCTAACAAGTGGTATCAGAGCCTATCTGTTAACACACATACAGTTAAAGATCCAAACACAATCATGTCTGACACAGAAACTCCAAATAAGCCTACCAAAACTGAAGAACCTCCAAAGACACAAATTCAAAGTCGGTATGAAACCATCAGAGTTCCCATACTGAGACCAGCTGAATATGCCATATGGAAGGTGAGGATGACCATGTTTCTGGAAGCTACAGATCCAGAATATCTTGATAGAATCAAGAAAGGGCCTCACAAACCAACCAAGCTCGCAGTTGCAGTTGCAGGTGAAGCAGCAAAGACCGTACCAAAGGAAAAGAGTGATTATACTGCTGAATATATCGCATCAATTGCTAAGGATGCTAAGGTACGACACTTACTGCATAGTGCCATTGATAATGTAATGTCAAATAGGGTAATTAACTGCAAGACTGCTAAGGAGATATGAGATGCTCTGGAAACAAGGTGTCAGGGAACTGATATAATTAAGAAGAACAGGAAGACAATACTCACTCAAGAGTATGAACACTTTGACTCAAAGGCTAATGAATCATTGACTGATTTATATGATAGATTTGTCAAACTCTTGAATGATCTGTCACTGGTTAATAAGGAGTATGATCTTGAAGATTCAAACCTTAAATTCCTGTTAGCTCTTCCTGAATGTTGGGATTTGAAGGCAACAACAATAAAAGACAATTACAATCTTGATGAAACAACTCTTGATGAAATTTATGGAATGCTGAAGATTCATGAACTTGAGATGGAACAAAGAAGCAAGAGGAAAGGAGGAAAGTCAAGGACAGTTGCTCTTAAGGCTGAAGAAGAATCCCCCAAGGCAGCTACCTCAAGGAAAGACAAGGGTAAAGCTCTTTTCACAAAGTCTGATACTGAGTCATCAAGTTCTGAAAGTGATGATGACTCAGATTCTGAAAGCTTGCCTGAGACTGATGCTGATGAGGAGATGATGAAGCTGTGTGCTCTTATGGTGAAAGGGATCACAAAGATTGCATACAGGAAGTTCAGGAAGGGAAATAAGTTTTCCAGGAAAGGCATAAGTTCTGATAAGAAGAATTTCAGAAGATCTGAAGGCAGAGGAGGAAAGTCTGATAGAGGAGATTATACCAATGTCAAATGCTATAACTGTGGTGAGAAAGGCAACATATCTCCTGATTGCAAGAAGGTAAAGGGTGACAAAGGCAAGGCTCTTGTCACAAAGCAGAAAAGCTGGACAGATACCTCAGACTCTGAAAGTGAGGAGAACTATGTATTGATGGCAAATGCTGATAAAGAAAGTGCTGAGAGCAGTTCTGAAGCTGCTGAAACAAAGGTACCTCAGACTACTTATGCTTTTCATACTGATGATATTAATGAGTTGAGAAGATATCTTAAAACCATGTTTGTTAGTTATAGAGATCAAACTTTAACATGTGAAAGATTAACTTCTGAAAATCTTGCTTTTAAGAAAAGAAATGATTTCTTAGAAAAAGAGTTAGTTATGTTCCATCAAACTCAGAAGGATAGAGATGATGCTTTTTATGTTAGGGATGAAGTGCTAAAAATGAATGAATCTCTAAAAACTGAGTTAGAAAAGGAAAGAAAGATAATCAGGATTTGGACTAACTCTGGCAGAATAACTCAAAATTTGCTAAGTAGTGAAAATTGGAAAGAGGGCTTAGGTTATGGAGAGGATAAGAATGATAAAGGAACTGTAGAAATTAAGCCTGTTGTTAAGCAAAAGCCAAAGTTAAAACCTGTTAAGTTTGTAACTGTAAAGTCTGATAATGATAAATCAGAAGTTAGAGAGGGATTAACTTCTGACAAACTAAAACAGGAAAAGACAGCTGAAGTAAACATAGGCTTAATGACTAAGAAGCAGCTTAAGCATAAGCTGAAAGATGTTAAGAATGTAAACAAGGTAAAATCACCTAGGAAAAATAGGAATGGAAAGAAAGGTGTGAATAAAAGCAATGATTATAAACCTGTTCCTGATGCTCCTAGGAAAACATGTCATAACTGTGGAAGTTCTAACCATCTGGCTTCTTTTTGCAGGAAGAATAAGAACATTAACTCCTTACCTTCAAAATCAGGAGTTAAGAGTCAGTCTGTTAGATATAAACCACAAAATCCTTGTTTCCATTGTGGTAGTTTATGGCATTCCATTTATACTTGTAAGGAATATCATAGTTTGTACTATGGTTATTATCAATTAAAACCTTTTTGAAGAAAGTTTCCATTGTTCCTTCTAGTGTAAATTCTGATTCAAAGTCTGATAGTGTAAGTTCTGATAAGAAAAATGTTAACATAAACTCTGATGCTAAATCCGCTGCAAATGTTAACAAACTTGATAAGGCCAAAGGATCCAAGCAAGTCTGGGTCCTTAAAACTAATCATTAGTGGTCTTTGTGATTGCAGGGCAATAGGAAAAATATTCTATTTCTGGACAGTGGATGTTCAGGACATATGACTGGAAATAAAGCCCTGCTATCAGACTTTGTGGAAAAAGCTGGCCCAAGTGTTTCTTATGGAGATGGAAACATTGGTAAAACATTGGGATATGGCAATATCAATCTAGGGAATGTCATCATTAAAGATGTAGCTCTGGTCTCAGGACTTAAACATAATCTGCTGAGTATAAGTCAAATCTATGACAGAGGTTATCATATTGATTTCTTTGAAGAACACTGTGAAGTTGTGAGTAAATCCAAAGGCAAAGTTGTTCTAAAAGGATACATGCGTGGTAACATTTATGAAGCTAAGCTTTCAACAAGTACTGATGGTTCTGCAATCTGTCTGATGAGTAGAGCATCAATTGAAGAAAGCTGGAATTGGCACAAGAAACTCTCTCATTTAAATTTCAACAATATAAATGATCTAGTCAAGAAAGATCTTGTGAGAGGACTGCCAAAGTCAGTATTTGCTCCTGATGGCCTTTGTGATTCTTGTCAGAAGGCCAAATAAAGAAAATCTTCATTCAAGAGCAAGACTGAATCATCAATTCTTGAGCCTTATCATCTACTACATGTTGATCTATTTGGTCCAGTGAATGTCATGTCTATTGCAAAGAAGAAATATGCGTTGGTCATAGTGGATGAGTTCACCAGATACACATGGGTGTATTTCTTGCACACAAAAAGTGAAACTGCATCTATCTTGATTGATCATGTCAAACATCTGGATAAATTGGTCAAAGATTCTGTGAAAACCATAAGGAGTGATAATGGCACTGAGTTCAAGAATTTGATAATGGAAGAGTTCTGCAAAAACCATGGAATTAAGCAGGAATTTTCTGCTCCTGGAACTCCACAGCAAAATGGAGTTGTTGAAAGGAAGAATAGAACTCTCATTGAAGCTACACGCACAATGCTTGAAGAAGCAAAGCTTCCAACCTATTTCTGGGCTGAAGCTGTGCAGACTGCTTGTTTTACTCAAAATGCAACACTCATTAACAAGCAAGGAAAAACACCATATGAGATGGTGAAAAAAAAGAAGCCAAATCTGAAGTACTTTCATATATTTGGATGCAAGTGTTTTGTTCTCAAGACTCATCCTGAACAGATATCTAAATTTGATCTAAAAGCTGATGAAGGAATCTTTGTTGGATATCCACTTTCCACAAAAGCCTTCAGAGTCTATAATTTGAGAACAAGAGTGGTCATGGAATCTATCAATGTCTCTTTTGATGACAAGAAAATTACTGGTCTTGAAGATTTTATTGACCATGATCAGCTGAGATTTGAAAATGAAGACTCAAATTCTGATACTGAAAATCCTAACAGTCTAAGTCCTGATACTGTAAACTCTGATGGATTAAACTCTGATGTTATTGAAACTGTGGTAACTATGCCAAAGGAAGATGCAACTATGTAGGGGGAGCATACTCAAGATCTTACCACATCTCAAGAAGCATCAGAACATACATCTGGCTCTTCAAGTTCTGATTCGTCAAGTTCTGATAAACCAAGTTCTGATAGTGCTGAAAATCTAAATTCTGAAGAATCCAACTCAGAGAGCATAATTTCAGGGGGAGCATCAGAAAATGAAATTGAAGACAACATGGATCATGGGGGAGCATCCAGTTCTAGAGAAAACCTTCCATCTGCAAGGAAGTGGACTAAATCACATACACCTGATTTGATAATTGGAAATCCTGATGCAGGTGTCAGAACTAGAACAAATACTTCAAATGAATGTCTTTACAATTCTTTTCTCTCTCAGACTGAGCCAAAGAAAGTGGAAGAAGCTCTTCAAGATGCTGATTGGGTGCAAGCAATGCAGGAAGAGTTAAATGAATTTGAAAGAAACAAAGTCTGGACCCTAGTGCCAAGACCAAAGAATAGATCTGTTATTGGTACAAAGTGGGTATTCAGAAACAAAACTGACAGTGATGGCATAATTACAAGGAATAAGGCAAGGCTGGTTGCAAAAGGATATTCTCAACAGGAGGGAATTGATTATGATGAAACATTTGCACCAGTTGCTAGGTTAGAAGCCATAAGGATATTTTTGGCTTATGCTGCTCACAAAAAGTTTACTGTCTTTCAAATGGATGTGAAAAGTGCTTTTCTCAATGGAGAATTGGAGGAGGAAGTATATGTTGAACAACCTCCAGGCTTTGTAGATTCCAAACATCCAGATTATGTCTACAGGCTTGATAAAGCACTTTATGGACTTAAGCAAGCTCCTAGAGCATGGTATGAGACTTTAGCTCAGTTTTTTCTGGAAAGTGGATTCAACAGAAGAACAATAGACAAAACACTGTTCTACCTCAACCATGGAAAGGACTTAAATCTGGTCCAGATTTATGTTGATGATATCATTTTTGGGTCTACAAATGACAGACTTTGCAAGAAGTTTGCCAAACTGATGCAGTCAAGGTATCAGATGAGTATGATGGGGGAACTTAGCTATTTTCTGGGCCTTCAAGTCAAGCAAAATGAAGAAGGCACTTTTATTTATCAAACTCAGTACACCAGAAACTTGCTGAAGAAATTTGGAATGCAAGATTGTTCAAGTGCATCCACTCCCATGGCCACTGCAATAAAACTGGATAAGGATACTGGTAAATCAGTAGATATTACTGATTACAGAGGTATGATTGGCTCTCTACTATATCTAACTGCTAGTAGACCTAATATCATATATGCTACCTGTCTTTGTGCAAGATTTCAAGCAGATCCAAGAGAACCTCATTTAACAGTTGTGAAAAGAATTTTCAAGTATCTTAAAGGAACAGCTGATCTGGGATTGTGGTATCCGAGAGAATCAGATTTTAAACTAAATAGGTTACTCAGATGCAGATTTTGCAGGTTGCAAAATTGACAGGAAAAGCACAAGTGGAAGCTGCCAATTTCTTGGAGGCAGATTGGTTTCTTGGTTTAGCAAGAAACAAAAGTCAATTTCCATATCAACTGCAGAAGCAGAATATATTGCTGCAGGAAGTTGTTGTGCACAGATTCTTTGGATGAAGAATCAGTTACTGGATTATGGGTTAACATATTTCAAAATCCCTATTTACTGTGATAATCAAAGTGCTATTGCTATGACAAGTAATCCAGTTCAACACTCTATGACAAAGCACATCAGCATCAGGTACCACTTTATCAGGGAACATGTAGATGAAGGTACAGTGGAGTTGCACTTTGTTCCAACAGATCAACAACTAGCAGATATCTTCACAAAACCATTGTGTGAAGCTACCTTTACAAGATTGGTAAATGAACTTGGAATGGTTTCAGGTTTTTTCTCTAAATCTGCTTAGTTTTGTTCTGTTGCATCAGACTTTATGATCAGTATTTACAGAATTTAATCTCTTTGTGTATTCTGTACTTAATTGAAAAATGTGTTTAAGTACTGACTGCTGTCTAATATATATTTCTAAACTCTGATAAGTGATATGTCTGTTTAAGTAACTATTCAATCCTTTGAGGATAACTGTGCTAGATGCTGAACTAGTAGTCTTCAATAAATAAGGGATCCCATGTAAGAAGTAATTATTTCTGTGGAAATCTATTGACACAAGCAAATTCTGATAATTGAGCTTAGTTGAGTTTACTTTGTCTATCTTATTACTAAGTCACAAACTAGAATAATGCTACTCATATGTTAAGTTCTGATGCTAGTAAATCTGTTGAATGTACTAAGTGCTGATAAACCTCACTTATCAAAAGAAAAAGCAAAAGAATCAAGGATTGAAAATCAGGTACTCCTTTGAGATCTAGAGTAAAAATGTGGAAGGGAAGACCCAAGTGCATTGCTGGTATTAAGTAATATGCATCAGAAAAGCAAATAAAATATTTTCTTGGTGACTTTTCACACTTTATGATTACTGGAGAAATACTCTGATAATAGCATAAATTCTGATAAGCGGTCGTGACTCACTTACACTGAGAAGCCACTGTAAAAAGGAATTTAAAAAGATGCACAAAATTAGCATACAATAGTTGAGGTGGACTCAAGCATGAACTCATTCATCAGTAGGTTTCAGGATAATGACAGCTCTTTAGCAAAGTTTTAGTTATGCCTTATTTCTAAGATGTACTGAAGTGAATCAGACTTTACTCTTTGTCTGATATTTAGCTTAATGCACACAGTAATCACTCCATATGAATGATGAAAATTACTGTGGTGATCTATGTTGTTTTAGATGAACAGTCATTGTGTCACATTGCACAAATTCTGAGGACACGTTCTGATTACATATTCTGATGATTAAGTTCTGAAGAATATAAATCAGAATTTGTGAGAGGACTTACTAAGATAGGGATTTCTTTTTCGAGTTAAGAAATTATGTTCTGATGACTGTTAAGTTCTGATATAAGTCTAAGTTCTGATATTAGCGTATGATTCCTTACTTGACTTATTTGTGGATAAAATTTGGAAACAGTCTCAGTTTAAACCTGAATATGTTGAAGTGGAAGATTAATAGTCACTATGGTTAGGGTTAGTGGTACTCGTTCTTGAACAGTCAACTTTTACTTGCTTCTTGTGCGCATTAAATCATGTTTTCCATTTCTAATGAATGTTTTTCTTTTTCCAAGTCTGGGGAGACGAGGTAAAATTAATTCTACCTGTCAGCATTATATTTTTTTGCGTCTCCTGGCATTCTCCTGCCTATATAAGCAACCACTTCACTTCAGCCTTCCCATCAAATCTTTTCTCACAAACTCATCTTCATACTTTTTCTATCAAAAACACCATGGTCAGATACAATATGTTTTTGAACTACGAAACCTTCAACATGGAGCTGAGCTGTGCCGATTGGCAGCAGGAATGGCACGTCACTGCCATTCCTGATGAGATATGGGACTCTGTCCCACAAGAGGTACTCACCCACCTCCTGTTCTTCTATATGGATTACCATCGCCATCTGGAGCGATTGGAGGAGGAAAGGCTGGAAGCTCTCCGCCAGCAAGAGCGAATCATTCGACTCGCCATTCTGTTTGTCGAGAGTAGGAAGAAGAAATGATTTATTTTCTTCTTCCTGTTTTTCTTCATCATCAGCCTTGCCCTGCTTCTTGAGCTAGGACAAAGGCTGTTGACGTTAGGTTTAGCAGCTTAGGGAAATCTTGTATAAGTTCTGATGTAATTTCAATTTCATGAATGTATTATCTTGATATATTAATGAAATTTGTTTTTATTTCAAGAGTTTGTCTCTGAGATAATTTGTAATGCATTGGTAAATCCTGATAAATAATCATATTCTGATGACCATATAAATTCTGTTTTAATTTAAGTTCTAATTTTCCTTTATCAGTACTTACTCATCTGATTTATTTTGGTCATTCTCACTCGAATTTATTTTCAGAATATTGATGTTGAAGTGAGAAATAATTAAATAACTGGGTAAGTGGAACGGTTTTTCCTTGAAAAACTGCAAGTGGGTAAGTAATGATTACTGTTTTCTCGAGCCCAGTAACTATCCGTTATTACTGCATGTCTGACAGGTGTCCAACGGTAACATTTTTTTCAGAGTATAAGTAAGAGAGAGAGAGGATTTTTT
The DNA here is from genome assembly GCF_009905375.1 of Apium graveolens. Lineage (NCBI taxonomy): Eukaryota > Viridiplantae > Streptophyta > Magnoliopsida > Apiales > Apiaceae > Apium > Apium graveolens. The sequence continues at coordinate 52,781,187 of NC_133648.1, read as the reverse complement.
TTAATCCTTTATTTCCCTTCATACTTTTTCTCTCTACTTGCTTTTACTCTCCTTCTTCTTCTAACATTGGTTTTTCATACAGACATTTTATCAAACACCTAACAGGCACTCTTAAATCTCAATTTTTCACATGGTACCTAAGGATTTAATCATTGATGGAGCTAAATTTGTTCTAAACAACTATGCTGCAATTCTTGATAATGCTGAAGCTCCATCTGAATTGTATTTTGTGCAAGATCTTCTTGCACACAGTGAGATTGGGTATGCATTGACCCAACCTTCAGTCTTTTCGAGCCAACAAGTTCTGACATTTTGGCGGACTGGGCACTTTGATAATGGTGGTACTCATGGCACTCCCAGTATTGTTTTCAAAGTGGGTGATTCTTCATATGCAGTCACTCCTGGTACAATACGCAAGGCTCTACATCTCCCAGAAGGATGTACCTTTTCACTTCCAGAGGAATCAGCTCTTCAGGAGTTAATGGCCAATTTGGGGTATGAACAGAGTTTGGCAAAGCTTGGGCAGTTGAAACGGGCTCATATCAGAAGAGAATGGAGCTTCTTCTTCGACTGCATCACTAAAGCTTTTGGGAACAAGTGTTCGAATTTTGATGCTATCCCTATTATGAGTCAGCACATCGGGTATGCTATTATAAACCAAACTCAATTTGATTTTGCAACTGCTATAATTGGTTTTATTGGGGATAGGATGACAGAGGATAGGAATGTTGTTTACTTTGCTAGATTCTGTCAACTTATATATACTTTTTGTACTGATGAACCTCAATTAGTCAGTTCCTCAACTCCACCTTTTAAGGTTGCAAAACACTACTTTAATGACCTGATAAATGCTGACACTAAGAAATTAGTGGTTAGACCTTTATAGATTCCTCAGTCTGTAAAACAAATCTTAGTAAATGCTGATCCTGATACTTATAGATTTGTTTATTCTGATGTCCGACCACCAATAACCTCCCAAACACCACAACAACCATCAGCACCTACCACTCATTCTACTCAACCTACCCTCAGTCAATATATCAAATCCTATCTCTCCACTTCACAGACAGTTCATGTAATATCCGGGATATAACGTGTAATTATTTTTACTATTAAATAATTAATATGTGTGTTCATTATCTATTCTGTGAGTTAATTGTTAAGTGATATATGTACTTGAATATTCAAAAATAATATTAATTGAGTATTTTAATTTTTATATGTCCAAAATAAAATATAGATAATTGTCATATCTTCCTAATTATTTTTATGTTGATTTATAGATTTATAAGAATCATATGAAATTTTTAAAATCTTTTTCCGGGTAATTAAAATTTATTTTATAAAAACGGGAACCAACCGACGTCAATCGTTTTTACGTTTTTGGAACCCGAAACTCTTCCGAGAACTCCTTCCTAACCTAATTGTAATATTCCGAGCATTTTCCATGTTTCGACTTTTTCGATCCGGCGTACGGTTTGTCCTGCGCGGGTCCCGACACAACATTTTCGATACAATATTCGTTTCGGTAAATTAATAAAACCCGTATTTTCGATAAACGGGAGCTTTTTATTAAACTATCCCAATTATCACTTCGTAGTACGTGTAACTGGGTGCTGAGACCAAGACCGCAGTACAAGTTGTACTGATTTGGATAATTATCCCGAAAACCGATACCGTTTGGATCAGTTTTTATAAATAAACGTACCATTTTATATCCGGAATGATCCAACGGAATACTAATTTTCCGTAATTATAAATAGCATTTTACCGTATTTTATTTCGTATCAAAATCATTTGCAGACAGATAAATATATAATTTTACAGAGAAAAATCATATATTCATAAACCTTTCTGAGAATCAAACCACAAATTCAAGGCGTTAGTGAAATCCGTTTGAAAAGTTGGAGTAACCGATTTGAAGGTCTCAAGGAGTACTATCAGATTCTAAGCTTTGTTTCACTGCAGAATCAAAGGTTGAATTTCTAAAAATTTATTTATTTTCGAATTTATTTTATTAAAAATATGAATTTTTGTTCGGATGATTGTTTGTATGATTTGATGATTGCATGTTGTAGAGCTTGTTTTTCTGATGATTTTCATATGTCATACGTCTGATTTGGAGTTCAATAACATGTTCAAATTTGAGTTTGATTTTCGAATTTTAAAATTAGGGTTTATAACCCGTATGAATGTTCTTAATTGAAATTTGGGGGTTTCTTATTCTGTGATAGATTGATGTTGTGATATAGTGGGTTGTGTTCTCTGTGAAATTAGCAATCCAGTCGTATAAGTTTCATGAACCAACGAGGTCTGTAGAGAAGGGAGTTGTGTTTTGAAGTTTTCCGATGTTCGCCGGAAACTGGAAAATTTCACGGCCAAATTCCGGCCAACTCAGGGATTGTTAGGTTGTTTTGATTGCATGGTTGTGTTCCTGGTGTTATGTAGATGTGATATGGAGGTGTTGGTGGGGTGAGGACGCCGAGAACGTGTTCTCCGGCCACCTCTGTGTTTTCCGGCGATCCCCTGTAAAAATTGCAGTTTGGTCCCTGAAGTTTTGGGGACGATGCAGTTTGGTCCCTGTAATTTCCAGACTTTGCAAAAATAGGATTCCTGTTTTAAAAATGTTTAAAAATTATATTTCCCATTTATTTTTATTATAAAAATTCGTTTTTAATTTCTGAAAATTCTAAAAATTATTATTTTAATTCCAAAAATTATTTTTAATTCACAAATAAATCTAAATTAATTAGTTAATTAATTTCAGTTAATTTTAATTGATTAATTAGTCAATTAATTCGAAAATTAATTGATTAATTGATTTAATTAATTATTAATTGATTTTTAATTAATTATTTAATTAGATTTAAATATTTAAAAATGATTTAAAAATTTAGAAAAATAGTTTCGAGCTTTAAAATATTATTCTAAATTATTTTCAAGGCTCGATAATTATTCTAAAATTGTTTCGGAGCCAGAATTGGCCAACCGAACCCTGTTTATTAACCCGAAATTGATCCAGCGACTCGTTTTAATTCCGAAAAATGTTTTAAAAATCACTTTAAATACCAGAAAGCCTATTTATGACCCGAGACTTCTTTATAAATGATATACCATTGATTACGTGATGTATTATGTGTTATACGTGACTTGTTGTTTGACTATCGGTCTATATATTCGATATTTACTTGGTTATTGCATAGATTTCAATCCGTTAATCAGATTTGGGTAAAACGAAAGGTAGATAGAAGTGTGTGTTGAATAGAATCTTGTGAGTTGATGATTGATAGATGCTTATGATATGTGAGCAGAAAAGGCAAGACGTAGGAAAGGAAAACAGATAGTTGAAGAGTAAGACGGTTGTGATTGGAAGTGAGTGCAGAGTAGTAAGCTAATACCAGGCAAGTGTTCTGAACTTTCTCGAGATATTGTAATTCTTGATAGTCTTGTTGACATTGCAAGTGCTTTGAAGCACGGAAACCTAAACCCTGATTTCAATTATTATTCTTGAGCCATGAACCATATTCTTTCTAAGCCATTGATTATTGTAAACCCAAACTCGAACCTCAAGTATACAATACTATTCCATAAATACATGCAAACAAAATCCCAAACACGGAACTGAATTACTTGTACATTCAACCATTGTATCCTATGCTTTGAGAGCCCAAATCTTTGAAACCCTGAATTATTGATTCTTTTGTTATCCAATTCTTTCATTACCCAGCATTCAAGCTTTTAAACTACTTTATTGATCCTTACAAAGATTGAAACCCTTTCATTGTTAAACACTCATTATTGTTAATGATTCTGGTTATTGTTTATTATTGCATATTCTGTTATTATGTTAGAATTGGATTGTTTTTATAAAATTGTGGACCAGATTCGTGGTCAGACCATATAATGGTCAAGTTAGGCCAATGTGTGCCTTGGATCCAGTAGTTAGAGCAATGCTGTGTGCCTTGCTCGGGGTTAGTGCGTGACTGATCAGCAGCCTAACCTTGGTTTTTAAATTAAAAGTATAATATCCAATTCTAAATCATAATCAAATGTTCACTTGATATCATAATCATAGTCACCTGATGATCATTATTCTCAGTTTTGTCATTGTGACTTGCTGAGCTAGTTAGCTCATTTGTGCGATGTTGTTTATATTCTTTCCAGTTAAAAAGGAACCAGTTGGTAGCGAGGATCCCCAGTCCAGCGCGAGAGCTAGGGGTTCAGGTTGAGGAAGCTGAGCTAGTAGGCTTCTTTTGGGATAATTTAAGTTTGTAAAAGTTTGTAATAATGTTTGATACTCAGTGTGAGTTTGAAATAGTTGGGATTTGAACGGTTTGTAATATATTAGTGTGTTGGCTTGTGTGCATACTTTAACCTGTTGCGGTCCGTGGTGGTTGATAAGTAGGGTCACTGCATATATTATTATTATCTTTATTATTGTTATAAGCAGGTTATAATTAAGGTGTGTGTGTGGACCCCAAACTTCTGACCCGGGTGTGGAGGGCGCCACAGGTTTGGTATCAGAGCTACAGGTTATAAGTCACTAACACAAGCCTAGGTTAACGGGAATGGGTAGAGGGTTAAGATTAGAAGTAAGGCATAGGATGAGAGAACGTTGAGAGGTTGAGTGCTTCGGTATATCAGGTATTAGTATAGTTCATGTTATGGTATGAGATTCTTATATTGCGATATGATTTCAGATAGCAGTAATGGCCGACTCTTTTATTCCCGTATCCGCTGATCACTCAGAGCCTTCAGTTGGAGTGCCGTCTTTGGATCCACGTCCTGTTGTTCCACCAGCATTGGCTATTCTACCTCCACCTGTGTTGCAGCCCGTACCACTGCAGGCTATTCCACCTCCAGGCGTGAGGCCACCTGTCAGAGGACCCCCACCTGCTGATTCAGGTTTTACCGGTCATTCAGTCACAGGAGTACCTTTCCAGTTCTCTTCCTATCCTGTCCCATATCATCAGTTTGAGGCTTGCCTTATGGAGCAGCGATTCCTTCAGGGTCAGATTCAGGAGTTACTACATATTATGCGTACCAGAGAGATGGGGAGTGGTGAGAGGCGACTTAGAGAGAGGCTCCAGGCGTTTCGTAGGACAGCTGCAGTGAGGATTGCTAAGGCTACACATGAGGACATCACCCCTGATTTCTTAGTAGAATGGGCTAAATGGGTTCTAGAAGAGCTTGAGGAGATTGGAGGTCCAGACTTGTCATGAGCCAGAGATTCAGAGATGGAGATTCTGAGCAGTGTTGTTATGGTTATGTAGTATGTACAGTAGTGTGTAGTGTGTATCAGTAGACTTTTGAGTTGTATTTATAGACTAGCTATGCTGACTAGTGAGTAGGTTGTTGTACCCTTTTTGCTTTTACTTCCGAAGCGTCTTTACGCTTGTACTACCCTAAAACTTTTGATCTATATATATCAGTACCTTTTTCCTTTCCAGCACTGTTATTTATTTTATTGCACCTATTTTACCTTACCTTATTTATTGCACCAGTTATACCCTGTGATACCATGTGCCTTGTTTTCCATAACTGTTTATATTCTGTAAAGAAGCATGCAATTTATTTAGTCACAACTGTTTTCAAAAAAAGAAATATTTCTATTTTACAAAACTATTCTTTTATGTAAAAGATTGATTCAAAAGCTAAATAAGTTGATTGATTCTTTACAGAAAATGCCTCCCAAAAGAAATACCCGCACCAACACCCGAAATGAAGAAACTAACAACAACAACAATCAAGATGATACAAACCCGGATGTGAACCCAGGACCTATGGACCCAGCAATAGCCCAGATTCTTCAAATCTTGGCCCAACAAACAGTTCACCTAGCACAACAACAACAAAGACAGACCAATCCCCAGGTAACCTTCAAGACTTTTCAGGCAATAAACCCACCAGAATTCAAGGGTTCCTTAGAGCCAATTGAAGCAAATGTTTGGTTAAAGGAAATAGAGAAGGCATTTGCCTTAGTGAAAGTAAAGGAAGAACAGAAGGTTGAGTTTGTAAGTTATTATCTGAAGAATGAAGCCACCTATTGGTGGGAGATGGTGAAGACATTGGAAGGTACGGATGTTATTACTTGGGAAAGGTTCAAGGAATTGTTTCTAGAAAAGTATTTTCCTCAATTTGTTCAAGATCAGATGGAGCTAAAGTTTTTAGAGTTAAAACAAGGGAATATGTCGGTAACAGATTATGAGGGGAAGTTTGAGGAATTGTCAAGGTATGTGCCGTCGTATGTTGATACTGATAGAAAGAAAGCTAAGAGATTCCAGCAAGGCTTGAAGCCATGGATCAGAGGGAAGTTAGCTATTTTTGAATTGGATACTTATGCCGGGGTTGTACAGAAAGCTATGATCGCAGAGACAGAGAGTGAGATGTTCCAGAAAGATAAGGAAAGTAAGAAAAGGAAAGTTGAGGGAAGTGAGGGTCAGTCACAAACAGGGAAGTTTCCAAATTTTAAGAAGGGCAAGTTCCAGCCAGGGAGAAATTTTAATTTCAGGAGACAAAATGCAGGAGACGGAGGCCAAGGCAATCGTCCAGCTAATGTGAATCAGCCGAATCAGTTGAGATTAACTTTTCCAGATTGTCAAGTTTGTGGAAAGAAGCATGGAGGAGTTTGTAACAAGTTGAATGTGGTATGTTTTAAATGCAACCAGAAAGGGCACTATTCAAGGGAATGCCGAAATCAGCCAGCAAATAAGGATCAGCCTATCCGAAATCCAGCAGTGAAGGTTCCAGTCATTGGATTTACATGCTTTAAATGTGGGAAGCCAGGACATATGGCCAGGGATTGCAAGACACCAGCCCCAGTCAGTAATACATTGAGGATTATGGGATCTACCCCAACAATGAATGAGACTCCAAGGGCTAGAGTTTTTGACATGTCAGTGAAGGATGCGATCCAGGATACGGATGTCGTGGCAGGTACGCTTAATGTGAATTCTTTATGTGCCAAAGTGTTAATAGACTCGGGAGCAACTCGATCGTTTGTTTCACAAGATTTTGTTAGTAAATTAAACTGTCCAGTTAAGTGCTTAAATGAAATAATGACTGTGGAATTAGCAAATCAAGAACGTGTAACTGTGAATCAAGTTTGTGAGAATTGTGAGGTTGAGATTTCTGGTAGTAAGTTTTGTGTAGATTTGATACCATTTAAGTTAGGAGAATTTGATGTGATATTAGGGATGGATTGGTTATCTAAGCATGATGCTCAGATAGATTGTCGAAATAAGAAAGTAATGGTGAAAACGCCAGACGAAAGAATAGTAACGTTCAAAGGTCAGAAACAAGTAAAGAAGTTCTTAACAATGATTCAAGCCAAGAAGTTATTACGACAAGGATGTGAGCATTTCATAGCATATGTAATCGACAGAAGTCAGGAGCCAGCAAAACTTGAAGATATTCCAGTAGTGAATGAATTTCCAGACGTATTTCCCGACGAGTTACCAGGACTTCCTCCAGATAGAGAAATTGAATTTGCGATCGACTTAGAACCTGGAACAGAACCGGTGTCCAAAGCCCCGTACAGAATGGCGCCTGTTGAGATGAAAGAGCTAGCAAGGCAATTGCAAGAATTGTTAGAGAAAGGAGTAATTAGACCCAGCGTATCCCCGTGGGGAGCCCCGGTATTATTTGTCAAGAAGAAAGATGGAAGTATGAGACTGTGCATTGACTATAGGGAGCTCAACAAGCTGACAATCAAGAACAAGTATCCGTTACCCAGAATCGATGATCTGTTTGACCAATTGAAGGGAGCCAAGTATTTCTCCAAAATTGATTTAAGATCGGGATATCATCAACTAAAGATCAAGCCAGAAGATATACCAAAGACAGCTTTCAGAACAAGGTATGGGCATTATGAATTTCTAGTGATGTCTTTTGGATTGACCAACGCCCCAGCAGCGTTTATGGACCTGATGAATAGAATTTTCAAAGAGTATTTGGATAAGTTTGTTATTGTGTTTATAGACGATATTTTAATCTATTCCAAGACGAAAGAGGATCATGCGGAACATGTGAGAACGGCTTTGGAGATTTTAAGGAAGAAGAAGTTATATGCTAAACTGTCAAAGTGTGAGTTTTGGCTACAGGAAGTTCAGTTCTTAGGACACATAGTCAGTAACGAAGGAATCAAAGTGGACCCGGCAAAGATCGAAGCAATTACGAATTGGGAGAGACCGAGAACACCCACTGAGGTAAGAAGTTTCCTAGAATTGGCGGGATATTATCGTCGATTTGTTCAGAATTTCTCAAGGATTGCCACATCATTAACAAAGCTTACACGAAAGAATGAAAAGTTTATATGGAACGACAAGTACGAAGAAAGTTTTCAAGAATTGAAGCAGAGATTAATCACGGCACCTGTTTTGTCACTTCCAGACGATCAAGGGAATTTCGTAATTTATAGCGATGCTTCTCATAAAGGACTAAGATGTGTTCTTATGCAGCACGACAAGGTGATTGCTTATGCATCAAGACAATTGAAACCACATGAACAGAAATATCCTACTCATGACTTGGAACTAGCTGCTATAGTTTTTGCTTTGAAGATTTGGAGACATTATTTGTATGGAGAAAAGTGTGAGATTTTCACAGATCACAAAAGTTTGAAATATATATTTACCCAGAAGGAACTTAATATGAGGCAAAGGAGATGGTTAGAATTGATTAAGGATTATGATTGCTCGATTAATTATCATCCCGGTAAGGCGAACGTTGTAGCAGATGCGTTAAGTCGGAAGGAAAGGTTAAATGTGTTATCTGTACCTGAAGAAATATATGAAGAATTTCAGAAATTAGAATTGGAGGTTAGAATTTGCAAGCCTGAGGAAGCAAAAGTGTACAGTATGATTTTCCACCCGGAGTTATTGGAGAAAATAAAGAAATGCCAGAAAGAGGTAATGGATGAAGATATAAATAGTTTGGTAGGTGAGGAATTATGCACGCAACAAGATGATCAAGGTATTCTTAGGTTTTCTTCAAGAGTTTGGATTCCACCAGTGACGGAGCTGAAAAATGAAATTTTACAAGAAGCACATAGTTCAAGATATTCCATCCATCCAGGGAGTACCAAAATGTACAGAGATTTAAAGAAGAATTATTGGTGGCCAAATATGAAGAGGGAAATTGCGGAATGGGTTAGCAAATGTTATACCTGTCAGAGAGTTAAAGCAGAGCATCAGAGACCAAGCGGATTGCTACAGCCATTGGAGATTCCAGAATGGAAGTGGGAACATATTACCATGGATTTCATAGTTGGATTACCAAGGACAAGGGCTAATCATGATGCCATTTGGGTTATAGTGGATAGACTTACCAAGTCAGCTCATTTTCTGCCTATAAATGAAAGATTTTCGCTCGACAAGTTAGTCCATATGTACCTAAAAGAAATTATAGTTCGTCATGGAGTTCCAGTGTCTATCGTATCTGATCGAGATCCAAGGTTTAATTCAAGATTTTGGAAGAGTTTTCAAGAATGTTTGGGAACAAAATTGAATATGAGTACGGCCTATCACCCGCAGACGGACGGCCAAAGTGAAAGAACAATTCAGACAATCGAAGACATGCTACGTGTTTGTGCTATTGATTTCAAAGGAAGTTGGGACGAGCATTTACCCCTGGTAGAATTTGCTTATAACAACAGTTATCACGCCAGCATTGGGATGCCACCTTATGAAGCCCTTTATGGACGCAAATGTAGATCTCCATTATATTGGGACGAAGTAGGAGAACGCAAAATACTCGGACCTGAATTGGTACAGCAGACAAAGGAAGTTGTTGAACTTATCCAGAAAAGATTAATAGCCGCACAAAATCGTCAGAGGAGATATGCAGACCAGTCAAGGAAACACATGGAATTTGAAGAAGGAAGCTTGGTATTATTGAAAGTATCACCGTGGAAAGGACTAACGAGGTTTGGGAAGAAAGGGAAGCTAAGCCCAAGATATGTCGGACCTTTTGAGATCCTAAAGAGCGTTGGCAAAGTCGCTTACGAATTGGCGTTACCTCCGCACATGGAGCACATTCACAATGTTTTTCATGTATCGATGCTCAAGAAATATAATCCAGACTCCAGGCATGTAATAGAATATGAGCCAATAGAACTTCAGGCAGATTTATCATATGTAGAGAATCCAATAGAGATTTTAGAGGAAAGAGAGAAAATATTGAGGAATAAAGTGATAAAGTTAGTAATAGTATTGTGGAGAAACCCAAAGGTTGAAGAGTCAACCTGGGAATTAGAAAGTGATATGAGAGAAAAGTGTCCTCATTTGTTTTCTTAGGAGATTCTGAGGACAGAATCCTTTTAAGGGGGGAAGGATGTAATATCCGGGATATAACGTGTAATTATTTTTACTATTAAATAATTAATATGTGTGTTCATTATCTATTCTGTGAGTTAATTGTTAAGTGATATATGTACTTGAATATTCAAAAATAATATTAATTGAGTATTTTAATTTTTATATGTCCAAAATAAAATATAGATAATTGTCATATCTTCCTAATTATTTTTATGTTGATTTATAGATTTATAAGAATCATATGAAATTTTTAAAATCTTTTTCCGGGTAATTAAAATTTATTTTATAAAAACGGGAACCAACCGACGTCAATCATTTTTACGTTTTTGGAACCCGAAACTCTTCCGAGAACTCCTTCCTAACCTAATTGTAATATTCCGAGCATTTTCCATGTTTCGACTTTTTCGATCCGGCGTACGGTTTGTCCTGCCCGGGTCCCGGCATAACATTTTCGATACAATATTCGTTTCGGTAAATTAATAAAACCCGTATTTTCGATAAACGGGAGCTTTTTATTAAACTATCCCAATTATCACTTCGTAGTACGTGTAACTGGGTGCTGAGACCAAGACCGCAGTACAAGTTGTACTGATTTGGATAATTATCCCGAAAACTGATACCGTTTGGATCCGTTTTTATAAATAAACGTACCATTTTATATCCGGAATGATCCAACGGGATACTAATTTTCCGTAATTATAAATAGCCTTTTACCGTATTTTATTTCGTATCAAAATCATTTGCAGACAGATAAATATATAATTTTACAGAGAAAAATCATATATTCATAAACCTTTCTGAGAATCAAACCACAAATTCAAGGCGTTAGTGAAATCCGTTTGAAAAGTTGGAGTAACCGATTTGAAGGTCTCAAGGAGTACTATCAGATTCTAAGCTTTGTTTCACTGCAGAATCAAAGGTTGAATTTCTAAAAATTTATTTATTTTCGAATTTATTTTATTAAAAATATAAATTTTTGTTCGGATGATTGTTTGTATGATTTGATGATTGCATGTTGTAGAACTTGTTTTCCTGATGATTTTCATATGTCATACGTCTGATTTGGAGTTCAATAACATGTTCAAATTTGAGTTTGATTTTCGAATTTTAAAATTAGGGTTTATAACCCGTATGAATGTTCTTAATTGAAATTTGGGGGTTTCTTATTCTGTGATAGATTGATGTTGTGATATAGTGGGTTGTGTTCTCTGTGAAATTAGCAATCCAGTCGTATAAGTTTCATGAACCAACGAGGTCTGTAGAGAAGGGAGTTGTGTTTTGAAGTTTTCCGATGTTCGCCGGAATCTGGAAAATTTCACGGCCAAATTCCGGCCAACTCAGGGATTGTTAGGTTGTTTTGATTGCATGGTTGTGTTCCTGGTGTTATGTAGATGTGATCTGGAGGTGTTGGTGGGGTGAGGACGCCGGGAACGTGTTCTCCGGCCACCTCTGTGTTTTCCGGCGATCCCCTGTAAAAATTGCAGTTTGGTCCCTGAAGTTTTGGGGACGATGCAGTTTGGTCCCTGTAATTTCCAGACTTTGCAAAAATAGGATTCCTGTTTTAAAAATGTTTAAAAATTATATTTCCCATTTATTTTTATTATAAAAATTCGTTTTTAATTTCTGAAAATTCTAAAAATTATTATTTTAATTCCAAAAATTATTTTTAATTCACAAATAAATCTAAATTAATTAGTTAATTAATTTCAGTTAATTTTAATTGATTAATTAGTCAATTAATTCAAAAATTAATTGATTAATTGATTAATTGATTTAATTAATTATTAATTGATTTTTAATTAATTATTTAATTAGATTTAAATATTTAAAAATGATTTAAAAATTTAGAAAAATAGTTTCGAGCTTTAAAATATTATTCTAAATTATTTTCAAGGCTCGATAATTATTCTAAAATTGTTTCGGAGCCAGAATTGGCCAACCGAACCCTGTTTATTAACCCGAAATTGATCCAGCGACTCGTTTTAATTCCGAAAAATGTTTTAAAAATCACTTTAAATACCAGAAAGCCTATTTATGACCCGAGACTTCTTTATAAATGATATACCATTGATTACGTGATGTATTATGTGTTATACGTGACTTGTTGTTTGACTATCGGTCTATATATTCGATATTTACTTGGTTATTGCATAGATTTCAATCCGTTAATCAGATTTGGGTAAAACGAAAGGTAGATAGAAGTGTGTGTTGAATAGAAACTTGTGAGTTGATGATTGATATATGCTTATGATATGTGAGCAGAAAAGGCAAGACGTAGGAAAGGAAAACAGATAGTTGAAGAGTAAGACGGTTGTGATTGGAAGTGAGTGCAGAGTAGTAAGCTAATACCAGGCAAGTGTTCTGAACTTTCTCGAGATATTGTAATTCTTGATAGTCTTGTTGACATTGCAAGTGCTTTGAAGCACGGAAACCTAAACCCTGATTTCAATTATTGTTCTTGAGCCATGAACCATATTCTTTCTAAGCCATTGATTATTGTAAACCCAAACTCGAACCTCAAGTATACAATACTATTCCATAAATACATGCAAACAAAATCCCAAACACGGAACTGAATTACTTGTACATTCAACCATTGTATCCTATGCTTTGAGAGCCCAAATCTTTGAAACCCTGAATTATTGATTCTTTTGTTATCCAATTCTTTCATTACCCAGCATTCAAGCTTTTAAACTACTTTATTGATCCTTACAAAGATTGAAACCCTTTCATTGTTAAACACTCATTATTGTTAATGATTCTGGTTATTGTTTATTATTGCATATTCTGTTATTATGTTAGAATTGGATTGTTTTTATAAAATTGTGGACCAGATTCGTGGTCAGACCATATAATGGTCAAGTTAGGCCAATGTGTGCCTTGGATCCAGTAGTTAGAGCAATGCTGTATGCCTTGCTCGGGGTTAGTGCGTGACTGATCAGCAGCCTAACCTTGGTTTTTAAATTAAAAGTATAATATCCAATTCTAAATCATAATCAAATGTTCACTTGATATCATAATCATAGTCACCTGATGATCATTATTCTCAGTTTTGTCATTGTGACTTGCTGAGCTAGTTAGCTCATTTGTGCGATGTTGTTTATATTCTTTCCAGTTAAAAAGGAACCAGTTGGTAGCGAGGATCCCCAGTCCAGCGCGAGAGCTAGGGGTTCAGGTTGAGGAAGCTGAGCTAGTAGGCTTCTTTTGGGATAATTTAAGTTTATAAAAGTTTGTAATAATGTTTGATACTCAGTGTGAGTTTGAAATAGTTGGGATTTGAACGGTTTGTAATATATTAGTGTGTTGGCTTGTGTGCATACTTTAACCTGTTGCGGTCCGTGGTGGTTGATAAGTAGGGTCACTGCATATATTATTATTATCTTTATTATTGTTATAAGCAGGTTATAATTAAGGTGTGTGTGTTGACCCCAAACTTCTGACCCGGGTTTGGAGGGCGCCACAGTTCAACCCTCATCCTCCGCCCCTACTGTGAAGCCTTCCTCTTCCAAACCTAAGAGGACAAAGACTGTTCCTCAAACACCTCAAAAGAGAAGGCGGATTGCTTTGAGAGATGAATCTGATACTAAGGAACAGGTTCCTTCTTCAGAACCTGTTTTTAAAGAAGCTGAGAAAGTGACTTCTCAGAAGGATTCTAGAATTGGGGGATCTAGGCTTCTCAAGAGGCTTAGAAGAATGACAGTTCCTGAAACTCCCAAGGAATCCAAATCTTCAAAGAGATACAAGAAACAGAGGGCAAAAAGACCTGTTTCAGATGATGAAGAAGCAGCAACTCAGGAAGGGGATCAGGAATCTCTGATCTCACAAGAAAAGGAATTTGCTAAAGTCACTTCTTCTCCATCAACTCCATCTCAGGAAGCTGTTTCTGAAAAGGTCAACACACCATCTGTATCTCCTGTTGATCCAGGCACAAGTGCTGATATTGATGTTCAAAACTTGGTTGTGCCTGAAGTAATTCTCTTAGAAGCTCCAACAACATATAATCCATCAACAACACCTGTTACTGATGCTGTTCAAACTCCAGAGTTATCTACTACACCTTCTCTGCATCTAGATGCTGATGATCAGAATATAGGTGAGCATCAGGATATGGCTGTTGATCAGAACTTAGAACCAGATCAGCAATTAGAGGATGTTGAAGCCTCCATTGCTACTCACACTGTTGTTTTATCAGAAGATACTGATTCTGTAAGTTCTGATGCTGCAAATGCTGGAGATACTGGTGATGCTGCTCCAAATGCAGATCCTGATGCAGCAGGTCCTTCAGGACATCCTCCTCAACAAACTATTCTTAAGTCTGAACTTGTTAAGAAGTTTGTTACCAGAGAAGCACCAGTGCCTTGGAGTGAAACTCCTGCAGGATAGGAGTGGACTAAGGAATGGAACTCAGTCACCTGTGTTCCAACTGCACAGAATCTGGCTGAGCAATTGACAAAAGCTGATGAGATGTTAAATACTGATGATTTCAAAACAAAGCTTAGAGTCACTGCATTGAGTACTAAACATTTACAAGGTCTTCATTCAAATACTCATGTAGAGTTACATCTCTTAAGGGAAGAACTAATGAAGCAAGAACAAGTTCACAAAATTGATAAGAAAAAGTTCTTCCAACCTACCTTTGATAGGATTGCTTATATTGAGAAGACTCAAGACACACAACAAGCTCAGATTGATGATATTCTGAAAAATCAAGCTTCTCAGCAATCTCAACTTACTGAAATCCAAGCCTTAGTGGAATTGCTTGTCTCTCTTCTACTACCTGCTGATGCCAAAAAGGGGGAGAGAGTAATTAAGTCCAAATGCAAGACTGACAAGACACTGAAAGGGAAGGATAATGAAAAGGATGATCAAGGAAGCTCTGGAATGGGTAGAGGTCATAGTCAAGGTAGAGGTTTCACATCAAGAAAAGCTGAAATCACAAGTCACATGACAAGTTCTGATACTGGGAAAAGAATTAGTTCTGCTACTGGTAAAAGGATAAGTTCTGATGAACTTTTAGATCTTGATGAAGAAATGTCAAGACAGTTATTTCTTCAGGAAAATCCAGGAATGGACTTGGAGAGTTTAATGGAAGAAGAAGCCAGACTTAAATCAGAAAAAGCCATATCTAAATCTGAAGCTTCTGGTAAAAAGACACTTCCAAAACTCAAAGGCATTGTGATAAAAGAAAGGACAAATACTGAAGCAACATTGGCTAAATCACAACCGCAGATAGATCCAAGATCCAAGGGTAAAGAAAAGGTTGGTGAACCTATCAAGGTTTATGTGCCTCCTGAGAATGAAGAAATCACTGATGAAAAGAATGATCTTGCTCTGACTTCAAGAAAAGTTCTTAAAACAACCTCTGGCATGGCTCAAGTTGTTCAGAGTCAAGATAAAGTAAGTTCTGATATTTCAAAGAAGCAAGTAACCTCTGGCACAACTCAAGTTAATTTGATATCTGAAGATAGACCAAAGACACTCCTACCCGGATTCACTAAAGCAAAATAGACTCAACCTTTGAAGACTGCTGCAAGTGGTTTTGAAGCAAGAGTAGTTACTGGAAAGGAAGCAAGAGATAAAACTTGATTGGGAAGTGCTGATGAAAGAAGAATACAGAACACTACCAATGATCCAACTTCCTTGAGTGAACCAGATATTGGAGCAACTCCTGAGAGATTGAATCAACTAGAATCTGTACAAATGGTTTACCATACCCACTTGAAAGAACACATCTTGTTGTACTTCATGACAGATGGTAGGGTTTATCATATAAGGCAAAATGCCATTCTGTTGAAGTATTTTGAAGAACTGGAGCATGTACTATTCTTACTTCAAGTGGATGACAGATTGACAGGAAGTGCTGTAAACTATTTGAAGGATCAGATTCAGAGACAGAAAAAGCTTTATTCTATTAAGTCTGACAGCACATATGTTCCAAAGTACAGAGATCACAAGGATGATATAGTTGAAATGAAGCCCAACACTGCTAAAATTATAACTACCTTTCTAGGTTACAGGGCTGTGGAAATCAATCTTGAGTCTGATAAAGCTTATTTGATCAGATTGGATCAGGATATAAGAAAAGCAATGATTAATGATCTCAGGGCTGCAATCTTTCAAATTGGTGAAGATACTGCAGAGCTTAAAGATGCTAAAAGGAGGATGATTGATGAACTAAGATATGCTGAGAGATGTTTGTTAAAGAACTATCTCAGAACAACTCCTGACATCAGAGAGATCAGAAGATAAAGCCAAGTCAAGATCTACAACTGATTAAATTCTGATATTTGTACAGACTGAAGCTGTTATCAGAAGTTAAATGTTGGTAAAGTTTTAAGGACTGTAAGTTGTAGTTATCTAGTCTAATTCTCATGCATTTGTACTTAATGTTTTTGACATCATCAAATATCTGTTAAACTTGTATATTATGCTAATTTACAAGTTGGGGGAGATTGTTAGATATATTTGATAATGTCATGGCTAATATGATTTATGTTTAGTTTTCAGATCTTACGTAACAGGACAAATCAGTACTTAACTGGGAAATAGTACTTATACTGGAAGTCAGGACTTAAGGATAGCAGTACTTATATTATCAGGAGATAATCATCAGAAGATAGATATCAGAACTTAAGTGCTGAAGGACGTTCAGATAAGGACAGTAGCTGATTAAAGGAAAGAAGATCGAGATAAACATAAGAAGAGATATGCATGAAGAAGAAATTCTATGAAGAATAGAATACTTGGAAGAAAAGATATCTGATTGATATATTTTAGGAAGCAGAATTATATTTCATATCAATTAGCGATTATCTTGTAACTGTGTAGTATATAAACACAGACATAGGGTTTACACTATAAGTGTTATCATATTCGAGAAGATTATTCATTGTAACCCTAGCAGCTCTCGTGATATTTGTTCATCACTGAGAGGTAACAGTTCCATACTGTAACAGAGTTTATTGTTTCAATAAAGTTTGTTTTCTGTTACTTGAAATATTAAAAGTTCGATTTGATTGTATTTTACACTGTATTCACCCCCTCTACAGTGTGTGTGACCTAACAATTACTTCTAAATAGTATATAGTATTCTTTATTTTAAAACATTTGTTAAATTTAAAATTATTTCAACTGAATTTTTTACCTGTACGTGTATGTGTGTGTGTATATATAAACTAAAGAATTTAAAATATTTAATAGAAGATTTTATTAATAATATAAAAAATTACAAAAAAATAACCTAAATGTTTCACTACAAAATGATAAGTAAATAATTACTTTTTAACATTATATTGAGGTGTTAAAAAACTCACGTAAACATAATTATTATTTTAATATTTATATTAATTTTAGAATCTAAGCTTCAATTTGATATAAAAATTAAAAATAATATCGAGCATACCTTGATTTTTTGTTACTTTTAAGTATGTGTCATAAATTTAAATACTAGTTAAATGAGAGTATCATTTTTAATATATTTAATTTACAAGGCCTCATATTTTAAGGTTCCCCTAAGGCCTCCACAAGGCTAGCGGCCCTGCTTGGTTGATATGATATACATAAATAAGGAAACCTAATACATAACCAGTTGTTGATTGCTACAAACAAGTAAAGTCCCAGACCGACATATCTCTGTAAATATATCCTCATGTGACATCTCTAGATTTTTAGCTTAACAAATACTGATATGAATAAATGCTGATGACAAATACTGATCATCAGATACAGATGACAAATGTTGATGACGTCATCCTTTGTCAAACTCTGATATCACAGGTACTGATGACAAACTCTGATAGTTTAATGTTATGGATCAAAAACTAAGGTATAATAATTGTTGTGTTTATCACTAAGGAACGTGAGCTTCGAGGCTCGATTTGACTGCTCTTGTGTTTCGTGACTCAATCTGCCTTAAAAAGATGCCTACGTACCTTGCTGATTGCCAAAGATCAAGTCAAAAATGTAGTTCTTGTTTGAGGGGTAGATCCCTTTAAATAGATGTTGAGAGTCCTTGAATTAGACTAGGGATAGGAGACTTGGTGGATAAGTCTCTGAATTAGAATGGACTTTGGAGTCCTAGGAAGTAGGAAACTGATTTCTTATCCTATTAGGTCTCTTGGGGACTAATCTACAAGGATTTATATCCTCATTGGGACTTATCCTGACAGTTATTTTATCCCTTATTAATTAATTATGAAATTAATTAATAATCAGGATTTTTTGGACCCTCTCTAACCGGGCTTCGTCATTGGACCGTATCTGGTTTAATTAATTTTAACACCAATTATATTCCTGGGCTATTTTTGGGCCCCTAATAAGGGCTTGGGCCTCTTCTAATGGGCTTAACCGCCATCCCAATATTAATATAATTAATGAAATATTAATTATGCAATTAGGTTTTATTTTATTCCCTATCATTTGCCCCCCAACTTCTGGGAAATCGTAGAAGATTTCGCAGAAGTTAAGTTCATTTGTTCCCTTACAGGGTATCGTTTTGACGTAAAGTGTGGAGCGACCTACACATTTACAACGATTTGCCTTGTTCATAGCTTCGGGGTTTATTTTATTCCCTATTATCTTCTTACCTTTTTCCCTAATTTTAGGAATTTTCTGGTATTTTTCAGGAATTTTCTTTTCCAATTTTCAGCCCTTTTTCGACTAGAATCCTAGTCGAAAATTCGACCAGGATCCTAGTCGAATTTTGGGCCAGTTTCTGAAATTCTGGTCGAAGGATTTCGACTAGGATCCACGACCATGACTTCGACCTGGATCCTAGTCGAATCGACGACCTGGATTTTGGTCGAAACCTTTGTCCTTTTTTGCTTCTTATTCGTGATATTTCGACTAGGAATCACGACCAGGATTTTAACCTGGATCCTAGTCGAATCTACGACCTGGATTTTGGTCAAAATTTTGGCCACCTTTTAACTCCTGTTCGATATATTTTGACTAGGATTCACGACCAGGATTTCGACCTGGATTTTGGTCGAAATTTTGGCCACCTTTTGACTCCTGTTCGATATATTTCGACTAGGATTCACGACATCAACCTTGATCTTGATCCTGGTCTATTTGATGGTTGTTTTTCTGGCTCCTGTTCGAAGGATTTCGAACAGAATTCACGATCTCAACCTCGATCTCAATCCTGGTCTATTTGGTGATTGTTTTCCTGGCTCCTGTTCGAAGGATTTCGAACAGAATTTATGACCTCAACCTCGATCTCGATCCTGGTCTATTTGGTGATTGTTTTCCTAGCTCCTGTTCGAAAGATTTCGAACAGAATTTACGACCTCAACCTCGATCTCGATTCTGGTCTATTTGGTGATTGTTTTCCTGGCTCCTGTCCGAAGGATTTCAAACAGAATTTACGACCTCAACCTCGATCTCGATCCTGGTCTATTTGGTGGTTGGCTTTACTGGGCTCTTCCTAATCCAACTTGGAGTTGGACTTTTGATTTGGGCCTCTATTTTTCCGAATCCTAATTGGATTTGGGCCTTGATTTGGGCTTTTATTTTTCCGAATCCTAATTGGATTTGGGCCTTGATTTGGGCCTTTATTTTTCCAAATCCTAATTGGATTTGGGCCTTGATTTGGGCCTCTATTTTTACATTTCCTTTAGAATTATTTAGAATGCCCAGGAATATTCTGGAACGTTCTAGGTTCTGGTCTTTTCTCTTTGGGCTTCCAACTTGCTGGGCTTTTTGTCCCTTCATCTTCATTTCCTTCCTTATATAAAGGAGTGAGTAGAGTCAATCACTGCTCACTTTCTCATTTCTGAATATTCTTTCTCACTTCTTCTCTTAAAGATCTTTGGAGAAATAACTGTAGGTCGGAGTTTTTGAGTCTCAAAGCTTTCGCTTTTAGCAACCTAATCCCCTTTTTGCAGCATTACTTCAGGTAAATACCATCCCCTCTTCTTTTCTTTGCTCGTTTTTGCATAGTGTGTGTTTAAAATTGTCTTCTTTTATGCCCTTTTTCAGATGGCTGATAAGAGAATGACCCGTTTGGCCAAGATGAACGTGGCCAAAAAGTCTAATGAATTCCTCATTCAGTTAAGGTACACTTCCTTGATTGATATGATCAACACTCGAGGGGATGAGTACCCGTCTGACGCGCATGATCACATCAGTATCTTCCGGGATGCAAATGAGTTGGATAAGTTGAGAACTTACTTTAAGATCAAAGAGCCCTTCAAGCTGGTTCTTGCGGGTCCAGCCGACAGGGCCTGCCAATGGAAGAAAGACGCTCTATGCGTCTACAGGGACACTTTAAGGGTAGGTATCAGACTCCCCTTTCATCCTTTTATCCCTGTTTTGCTAGCTGATGTGGGCATCAGCCCTTGCCAACTCCCTCCAAACTCTTGGAGGTTGATTCTTTGCTACTTGTCGCAATGCGCCAAGCACGACGTCCCTCCTTCTGTCGCCGTGTTCAGAAAGATATTTCAGTTCAAGAACAGCCCTGACAAGAATTCGGGGTGGGTTTTTTTGAACCAACGCCCCACTGTTCCTCACATAGTGAACGGGAAGTCCATCCCCGATAACAACTTGGGGTGGAAAAAGGAGTTTCTTTACGTCCTCTGGGAAGGTGGCGACAGGGGGACTCTCTTTCGCTTGTCTTTTGGGCAAGCTGTGGATGGGTGCCCGAATGACATAATTTTGACCAAAGAGGAGACTAGGGCCTTCAACCTCCTCACCAAAGATAATGGGACTTCCCACTCTTGGGATCTTATCAGGGAGACAGTTCTTGTGGAACGTGGCCTTTCTCCCGTTCCTAAAAAAGGCCTTTTCTAGTTTTCTTTGTTTCTCCCACTTTTTACTTTACTATTTTCTCAATCTACTTCACTTGTAGTTGCTGAGAAAATTGAAGAGGCTACCAAGCCTAAAGACCTGGAAACGACCAGGATGAAACACGCCAAGAAGGTATTCAAGGACTCGCGCCTTGGGGATCGCTTCCCAGAGTTCCTTCTTCAGGCGAAGGAAGGAGACGAGGAAGGCCCCAACCAACCTTTGCGTACAAAATAGAAACCAGGGGCTTTCTTCCAACCTGCCTGGGGAATCCGGGGAAAGGATTCGATTGTTGGCAACACAACACTTGCCAAGGAATGGTTTATGCATTCTATTTCCCCTGTAGACTATCATGACCTCGTCCTTCAACAGGACTTGGAGGTTAACGAGCTTTTCGGTGCTCAGGCCTTGGCGACGGTACATCTTTTTCTTTTGT
The DNA here is from genome assembly GCF_009905375.1 of Apium graveolens. Taxonomy (NCBI): domain Eukaryota; kingdom Viridiplantae; phylum Streptophyta; class Magnoliopsida; order Apiales; family Apiaceae; genus Apium; species Apium graveolens. The sequence continues at coordinate 52,759,650 of NC_133648.1, read as the reverse complement.
TATCCATAGCTCTCTATCATGTTTTTTCTTGTTACTCAATTTTCTTTGTCTCTTGTAGGCGAATGTCCATTTTTAAGGGGCACTTCACCAAGCCAAGGCTTGGAAAGTTGGCTTAAAAGACACAAACAAGAAGCTGGAGGAGGCTAACCAGTGGATAGAGGCTCTCCAAGCCCAACTTGCCTCCTCAACTTCTGATCTTGAAACGGCCGGGCTGAGATTGTTATTCTTAGGGCCCAGAAGGACAAGGCCTTTGAGGATGGATGGATACTCAAGAATTCAAGGACTTAATGGTAGAGCACGATGCCCTCCTTCATCCAGTCAGCTATAAGGAAGGATGGGACGCTGCTGTAGAGGCTATCCAGGATGAGTTTCCTGAGGTTCTTGAACAATCTTCCTTCCTCTTCCCTTTGCAAGTCCCAGCACTTGGAGGCGTTGCAGTTAAGCTAGCTGATCTTATTAAGGAACACACTTCAGCATCCCCGGGCGGATCGCCATCAGGAAGCCAGGGCCAAGGCCAAAAAAGGAAGGAGCCCGAATCCAGCTCTGAAGATGAGGAATCTTCTTCTGAGGAAGAAGCCGATCCTATTACAAAGAAGGTGAGGGTGGAAGAGCCTCCAAAACCAGCATCCCCTAAGGCATCTAAGGCGCCCGAGGGTAGTTCCGAGGAGACCTATGCGGAGACTTCTGAAGAAACTTCCAAGGGGCCAACTCAGTAGACGTCTGAGGAGACTTCAGATAGAGGCTCCGAAGAATCCGAGCCTTCCAAGGCTTGACTTTCTCGCATTATGTACTTTTCTCTTTTTTTTTCCAGATATTCTTAAACTTTGTAATCGACTTTGGATGTTTTGACTTGTTTTGTCTAAGTATTATCATAGTTTTTCCGAGTTTCCAAACTCAAGTTTATAACTTGGTTTTATCCTTCACAATATAACAATCTAATATGCTAGATTAAGCTGAATGCTTTTCATTATAACTTGGTATTTTCGATAACTTAAACGACATGGGTTCAACCCTGATAAAACTAAACATATCTTCTATCAAATATATAAAGATCCTAAGCAAGCAAAGCTTCAAGGTGCTTTTAAACCTACTCGTCATTCCGACAACTGAGAATCGAGCTTTAACTATTTTACACATAGTAAACCTTCAGGTTTTGTGCATGCCAAGTTCTTGGGACTTCGAAACCATCCATAGTCTCCAGCTTGTAGGTCCCTCTCCCTTGAACACTTTTGACCATATATGGCCCTTCCCAATTCGGGGCAAGTTTTCCTCTCTGCCCAACACCAGAAGCTTCCACCTTCCTCAGGACTAAGTCACCTTGCTTAAAAAACCTTTTCTTAACCCTTAGGTTGTAGTAGAACGAAGCCTTTTTATGATATTCCACTATCTTCGCTTGTGCCTCATCTCGTACTTCATTGATTAGATCCAGGGCTAACCTTTGCCCTTCCTCATTCTCTTCAGCATTGAAAGCTTGAATCCCGGGAGAGGACTGTGATATTTCTACAGGAACAACCGCTTCTGCCCCATATGCTAACATGAAAGGAGTTGCTCCAGTCGTAACTCTACAGGTAGTCCTATAGGCCCATAGTATTGGGAGTATTTCATCCACCCAGTTATTCCTCGACTTCTCGATCTTTTTCTTTAGTCCATCCAGGATTATTCGATTCGCCACTTTCGCTTGCCCATTGGCTTGCGGATGAGCCACAGAGGTGAATCGTAATTCAATTTCATTCTCCTCATAATACTTCTTGAATTCCTCATTGTTGAACTGTGTTCCATTGTCAGTGACTAGGATGGGGGAATTCCATACCGGCACATGATATTTTCCCACAGGAATTGTGCAACCTGTTTAGTTGTGATTTTGGCCAAAGGCTTGGCTTCAATCCACTTAGTAAAATAATCAATGGCTACAATCAGGAACTTCCTTTGTGCCGTGTCCATGGGGAAAGGCCCAAGTATATCCATTCCCCATAAAGAAAAGGGGATAGGTGAGTTGATGGATGTCAGCATCTCGGGGGGTTGTCTAACGACAGGTGCATGCTTCTGACAGCGGTCACACTTCTTCACATACTCTTTGGCATCAGCCATCATTTCTGGCCAATAAAAGCCTAAAAGGTTATCTTATGAGCTAGTGCCCTGCCCCCCAAGTATTTCCCACATATACCTTCATGTACTTCTTCAAGAGCCAAGCGTGCCTCATCGGGCCTGAGATACCTTAAGTAAGGAACCACATAAGATCTTTTATACAAAATCCCATCTATCAAAGAGTATCTTAGTGCTCGAATAACCAACTTCCGTGCTTCAGTAGCATCATTTGGCAACCAACCGGTTTGAATATGAGTCTTAATGGGATCTATCCATGACGTCCCCAGACCTATAAGAGCTACAAGCTTAACATCAATGCTCCATGTCTTCAGAACACGGAAGTATACACTTCCTGAACTTTTCTCTATCTCAGATGAAGCAAACTTTGATAATACATCTGCCTTAGTATTTTCCTCCCTCGGAATGTGCTCAATATGTCATTCATCAAATTGGGTCATCACAGCCCTTACTAGGCGGACATACTTAGCCATCGTATCATCCCTTACCTCAAACTCTCCCTTTACCTGGGATATGACCAGCTTCGAGTCTCCACAGACTTTTAAGTTCTTGATTCTAAGTGTCCCTGCTAAGCCAAGACCAGCTATCAGAGCTTCATATTCTGCCTCATTGTTTGTGGTTGGGAAGTCTAACTTCATAGCATATTCAATCAAGAACCCATCAGGGCTTTGTAAAACCAAGCTTGCTCCACTTGAATTTGTTTTTGATGCTCCATCAAAATAGAGAACCCAATATTCCTTCTCCTTATCATCTTTTTCTTTATCCCCCTTATCAACTTCCTTGTCTTGAGGTATGGTATCTTCCTGCCCCCCGACTTCTTGGTTGGGTAGGGTACATTCCACCACGAAGTCAGCCAATGCATGGGCTTTTATTTCCGTTCGTGGCTTATACTTGATGTCGAATTCTCCCAGCTCTATTGCCCACTTGATCAACCTCCGACTAGCCTTGGGATTATGAATGATATTTCTCAGGGGTTGATTTTTTAGCACCTCAATATTATGAGCCTGGAAGTAAGGACGCAACTTTCTCTAAGTCATTACCAAGGCTAAAGAAAACTTCTCAATAGTTGAATAATTCAATTCAACTCCATGCAGAATTTTACTAACATAGTACACGGGTTTCTGGATTTTTAGTTCCTCCTTAACCAATACAGCGGTCAAGGCACTCTCTGAAACGGCCAAGTATAAGTATAAAACTTCATTCGAAGCTGGCTTGGCCAGCAACGGGGCCTGAGCCATATATTTCTTTAATTCCTCGAATGCCTTCTGTCTTTCTTCACTCCATACAAAATCCTTAACCTTCTTTAAAGACTTCATGTAATAACCCCCAAAATTTTGAACTTTTTGTAACCCTTATGAATAGTGTTTTAGCTGAATGAGAAAACTTTTCATGCCACACTATGTAGGGGTTCTGTTATGGATATTCTGAGATTTTATTAGTACTCTATATGGTATATAAGTGTATGTAAAGATCGTCAGAATCCAGTTCCGAACACTTTGATTTTTCCCGGAAATCCACTAGATACGGAAAGAATTGAGTATAAGGTAACATGATAAAAAGGATTTAAATTAAAGGATTATAAGAGAGGATCAAAAAAAGGAATATAATATATTGATAAAGGTTAAGGGAACCTAAGTAATAAGATCCCGGGTATGATCCCTCAAACGATAAATGAAAACGAAAGTTAAGCGAACCGTATAACAGATCAGCGGTCATTAGGCAAACAATTAGGAAGTTAATCAAAGGGATTAGAGAGGATGATGTCACCCAACCAATGAGAAGAGGACAAGGAGGGGAAGATGATATCATAGCATGACATAAGCATGACATGGGAAGGAAGGAAATATGGTGGATTGTTAACCACACAAAAGCAAGGTTAAATTGGTAATTAACCTAAAATAAAACTAATCTAATTCAATCAACCAAGCCAAACATTTCATTTCATCAAAAAAAAAAACACAAAACCTCTTATTTCTTCATTACTCTCGGTTTTTGCCATTTTCAAGAGAAAGAAATTTCAAAACTCAAGATCAAGGCTTCCTAAATTGGTAAGATAATTCTCTAGTCATCCTTATGCATAGTTATGGATATATTATGAGTTTAAGCATCCCATTCATTCTCTATCTTCTCCAATAAATCAATGAAGAAGACAATGAATAGTGATTTCAAGGTTTTTAACTTGATTTTCTTGCTTTTCCTTTAAGATCCAAGCATTCCTAAGACTTCTCAAGGCTTCTTAAGGCTTCCTAGCTACTCCCACCACTTCAAGGAAGGTATATCATCTCCAAACCCTAGCTTTACTTTGTATATTAGGGTGATTTTGGTTGTTTTGGTATTAGAGTAGCTTAATGATGGATGGTTTAGAGTTGGGTTGAAATGGTGGAGATTGGAATGTTGAAATCTTATGATTTGATTAAAGAATGTAGTATAGTTTAAATTCAAGTTTTAGGATTAAGTAAATTGATTATAATGAGTAGATTTGGGGCTGTTGTAAAGTAATATGGATGGAGTTTTGATTGGGTTGTGAATTGGAGTTGAATTGTGGTTGTTTTGAATTGGTTTAAATTTGGGAAATCGCGTAAACATAGCCGTCGTAATGTCCGATTTACTTTAGACTGCTTTTGTTCATAACATTTGGACCCGAGAACTCCCTGCTAGATTTTGACCATTGCCATGTTTAGATAGTTCATGCTACGAGCTTCGTTTTGATATGTAGTTCGTTTGATTCCGATGCACGGTTTAGGAGAAACGACCGTTTCAAGTAACAGCGTTTCGCGAACGAAACTTTTCCCCTCGCCTTACTTTGAAACATAGGTTAAAGACCAAAAAGGGTTAATTAATGTATGAAACAATTATGGTAAGTGTGTTAGGCAGTTGGTAAGACACTCGCGAAGGAATCGCCTTAAAACTTGTAATGGTTAAATTATAAAAAATGGTGGAGCCAAGGGTACTCGAGTGACTTAAGAGAATCAGTAAGCGCAAAGCGAGCGTTAGAGTCTAAGGTAGTTAAAGTATAGATTTACAAGTGACTTTGGTTTAATTCCAACTCACATGTTGTTTATAGGTTACCAGACTCGTCCCAAGCCATTAATCACCCCCAGTCGCTCAGGCAAGTTTTCTACCCGTTATACTGTTGTTGTGATGTATACACTTGTATATGCATTATCTTGTAATAGATGCATGATGGTTATATTAGCAAATTCTTGCGATATATTGTAGCATGTGATATGGTACATATGCATGCCTGTTTCGTATTCTTGCCATATATATCTGTTGGTTCAGTTGATAATACCTATGCTAGAGAATAGCGGTAATTTGCATATACCCTTAGTATAGGGACCCAAAGGTGAAAACATTTTCTAAAACCGGGAGTCGAGGATCCCGAGTAGATTATATATATATATTTATATATATATGGTTATAGTTTTCAAAACTATTAATCGAATAAGGTTTATTCGATAACTTTATTTTATTAATGAATATTATCTTGAATATTCATTCGAGGACTTATGACTCCTTTATATTATTTATTGAATATTACTTGGATATTCATTTGAGGATGTATGACTCCTTTATTTTATTTAATGAATATTATTTATAATATTCATTCGAGGTATTATGACTCCGCTTATTATTTATTAATATTCTTTATTTATTAAAGAATAATGTTCGATAATTAAACTTACTTTTGATATTCAAATAAAGATATTACTTTCGTATAAGTATATCTTTGATTATTTACTATTCATTTCAAGTATAAGTTTCCCAACTTCTACCTCAATTACTCTTTATGGGAATATTATTTAAATAATAATATTCAGATATTTCTTTATATTGAGACTGATTTACTTTATGAAATTAGCATTATTCCAAATACTCTTTAAAGTGTTTTCAAGTCTTTAAAATGATTTTCAAAAATTAGAGCGGATCCCAAAACTCATTTTTATATTTAAGATCTTCCTTTTAAAAAGGGGATTTAAATACTCGCTCAAAACCGGAGGGATCCGGCTCTGTGGTGTATTTTATATTCGCAACAAGGTTGTTGTCTTGATAAAAGAGTTTTTGATTACTTACCCAACACTCGGGAAGTAAAATTCTTGGAACTAGTTAATCCATTAACAGGCATCGCCTGGGAAATATCGGTAAGTTTTCCTTTCCAACTAGATACGACTTCTTGGTGGAGCCGTATCAACAAGTTTCTACTTGGGGAAAGTGGGGATGAGCTTTACGTTTCAGAGTCATGGATTTCATCTGAACTAGGAGTGGCGTAAGTGGTCGAGTAGCGCCGGCCCAGCCTTATTATATTGGCCCAAATGGCCTGGAAGTTCCGCTAAGGCGGTCCATTCCTTAGGAGTTCAGTGTTCGGTTGACAAGTAAATCCGACAGGTTTTCCTCTACATGTAGAAAATGGTGGGGTTGTACTACTACGACTGATCATCGTAAGTGGTCTTCCTGGCGCGGCAAACTCCCGTAATGAGTTCATCATCCATTTGGATAATTCTGCAACACTACCCGTAGCATTTCGATCGAAAGGCTACTAATGGGTGGTTGCCGAAGCATTGACAGGGTCAAATAGTTTTATTGGTGTATCCATTGAATGAAGTATCTCGTAACTTCATTTCTTTTCAAAATATTTCAAAGATCAAATATTTTCAAGTTTTATTTGTGGTCTCATCTATGGGATGACCTCTTGAATCTTATTATACTTGGAACAGTAGTAGTTCTAGTAGATTCTAAAATGGTATAAGTGTAGCGAAGTAATTGGTAACTTCATCTTCTTTTAAAACTTATACCCAGTAAGTAATTACCTTACACATGATAAAAGATTCTAGTAAGTATCCATTTAGATACTTGTATTATTGTTATCACTATATATTATCTTGCGAGCTGTAAGGCTCATTCTTGCTTTATTTCTTCATCACACAACAACAGTTAGGAAAGATGGCCAGACTCCAGCAGACCCAGCGCAAGCGCGTGGGAAGCGTCCCGTGTCTTCCCGTTGATGTTGTAGCTGCTATAGCTGCAGAGGTAGATCTATTGATAGATCAGGCATTTTACTTTTGAGAATCAGTTATGTATAATTATAACTTGTGGCAGATAATGGCAATTAACTGTAAATTTATCAAGTAATCATTTTGGGTTGTAATAACTTTCAATTGTGGATTCAAGGACTTGTACTTATTTCAATTTCATCTCTGAGACTATAACGGGTTGTGGTGTGTGTTAGTGTGGGGTCACAACATAAGGTTATTTATTATTAATTAAGTGAAGTGATATTGTGGAAAGAAAGACCGTGACGACCCGGATCCCTGACCCCGAATCTGGGGGTGTTACAGAAATGGTATCAGAGCCAAGCGTTATAAACCTCAGAGATGATGCGACGATATAATAACAAACTCACAAAGATAATAAGAACTCTTGCCAAGTTCATGGTCGGACTACTTAAAGTAGTGCTGACAGTTAAAACCCTTACGGGAACCCTTATAAGTATCATGATAGTAACTTAGCTCGTTTAATGTGTAGGCGCCTGAGATAGAGGACCCTGAGATGTTCGAGCGTGAGCATGATGAGGCACTACTAGATGTCGAGGATCAGGAGGAGCCTGAGATGGAGGAGGATGAGGAGGACCCCTCAGAGGAGTCAGAGACTGAGATCATTGCTATTTCAGATGAGGAGGACCCCTCAGAGGAGTCAGAGACAGAGGTCATTGCTATTCCAGATGAGGAGGACCCGGATGAGGTCCTAGTAGCTGAGGAGCATGTCGGACCTATGTTAGTGTATGCTGGTACCCCTTTACCCACACTTCCGGTGGTCAGAGCTCCTACCCCTCCACCACTATCTTGGATCCCCTATGATGACAGCTCAGAGACCCATACTTCCGAGCCTAGGCAGACTGAGGAGGCACCCCCAGCGGCTCCGGATTCACCACCTCTCGACCCTGCCCACAGGCAGTCTTCGTTTGCCCACGGCTATGTTCAGGATGTACTGAGGACCCGAGTGGCTGTTGCCGATGTAATAACCCCAATTTTTTGAAATTTTTTTGAAACCCTTATGAATAGTGATTTTGCTGATTATGCTGAATAAGAAAACTTTTCATGCCACACTATGTAGGGGTTCTTCTATTGTTATTCTGAGATCTTATTAGTACTTTATATGAGATATAAGTGTATGTAAAGATCGTCAGAATCCAAATTCGAACACCAGATACCGAAAGAATTGAGTATAAGGTAACATGATTAAAAGGATTTAAATTCAAGGATTATAAGAGAGGATCATAAAAGGGATATAATGTATTGAGAAAGGTTAAGGGAACCCAAGTAATAAGATCCCGGGTATGATCCCTCAAACGATAAACGAGAACGAAAGTTAAGCAAACCGTATAACAGATCAGTGGTCATTAGCCAAGTAATTAAGAGCTAATCAAAGAGGTTAGTGATGATGATGTCACCACACCAACAAGAAGATGACAAGTGTGGGAAGATGACATAGGAGGATGACATAAGCATGACCAAAGGGAAGGTATTGTTGGTTGATTTCAAGCCACACAAATTTTACCATGGTTAAAAGGTAATTAACAAAACAAAAGGATATCAACCAAGCCTTTTATGCACAAAGATCAATAAAACAAAGCAAGCTTCTCTCCCCCCCTTTTCATCTTCTTCATTTCGAATTTTTCACCAAAATGGTGAATTAGAAATTCAAAACACAAGCTATACTCCATGGAAAATTATAAGGTTTGTTTCTTTGGATCCTATATTTCATAACTAAGAAGAGCAAGTAGTTTGAGTGCTTGAATCAAAGGTTTTCTATCTCAAACAAATCATTTTAGTTTAGGGTGAATAGTAACTTTCAAGAACAAATTTTTGATTCTTGATTTTATTTGCAAGGTCAAGGTAGCTTAAGCATATATTAAGGTTTCCATGGACATTCCAAGGATCTTTCTTTGATTAAAAGCTTCAAGGAAGGTATAAATCTTCGTGATCTTAGTATTAAGATTGTTTGATATAAATGATTATGATGATGGAATGATAGATTAAGTGTAGTAGTTGTTTTGTCATGTTGAGATCTTAGTGGTTAAGTGCTTTTGTTGATTTTGGAGTTAAAAAGTAGCACTAGTTGTTCTTGATGATTCATGGTATGATTTGAGATTGGTTTAAATGGTTTAAAGTGGTTGATGAGTGATATGGTCATATGGTTGTATTGGGATTGATTGGTGATGGTTTGGTGTTGAATTGGTTGGTAAAATTTTGGGAAATCGCGTTAACATAGCCGTCGTAATGTCCGATTTACTTTAGGCTGTTTTTGTTCTTAACATTAGGGCCCGTGAACTCACTGCTAGGTTTTGAACATTGCCCTGATTAGATAGTTCATGTTACGAGCTTCGTTTTGATATGTAGTTCGTTTGATTCCGATGTACGGTTTAGGAGAAACGACCGTTTTAAGTAACGGCGTTTCGCGACCGAACCATTACCCCTCGCCTTACTTTGAAACCTTGGTTAAGGACCTTAAATGACTAATTGAGGTAAGAAACAATTATGTAAAGTGGATTAGGCAGTTGGTAAGGTACTCGCGAAAGAATTGCCTTAAAACCCTTAATGGTTAATTTATTAAAAATGGTGGAGCCGAGGGTACTCGAGCGACTTAAGTAAATCGTTAAGCGCGAAAGCGAACGTTAGGACTCTAAATGGTTAAAGTCTAGTTTCTTAAGCGACCGGGGTTTAATTCGGACTTATGTTGTTGTTCATAGGTTATCGGACCCACTCTAAGCTTAAGTCTATCCGGGAGTGATAGGGATAAATAAATTATGATTGTATTATTAAATACTGCATTAATTGTACAAGCTGTGGGCTGCTAGGCCCAATAAAAAGATATATGATACTCAGACCAGAAAGGTTAAGCCTGATGGACCAGATCAGGCCTGATGGAATAAAAAAGGCCCAAAAGCCCTGATTATTAATTAATTTCGTAATTAATTAATAAGGGACAAAACAGATGTTGAAAAGAGTCCCGATAAGAATATAAATCCTTGGAGATTAGCCTCAAGGGGACCTAAAAGGATAAGGAATCAATTTCCTACTATCTAGGACTCCAAAGTCCATTCTAACTATGAGACTTGCCCACCAAGTCTCCTATACCAAGTCCAATTCAAGGACTCCCAACATCTATATAAGGGGCCTCACCCCACAAATCAGAACTACGTTTTTTGACTTGATTCTCTAATTCACAGAGATACGTAGGCATCTCGTAAAGGCAGATTGAGTCACGAAACACGAGAGCAGCCATTAAAGGCCTTGAGCTCCCGAATCTTAGTATTAAATACAGCAAGTAATAACCTTAGTTTTTTATCCACAACATTTGGCACCGTCTGTGGGAAACACAACAACAACCATGGCGAGAACACGGAGAACAATTGGAGCTCTAGAGGAAGGAACACCATTAGAGGCAACCCAGGTGATTTCATCAACCGTGGAGGTTCCCCCCCATTCAACTTATGCATCTACTCAGGGGGAAGCCCAGACAGGGGCAACTCATCCTCAGCTACAAGGGACAACTCCCCCGACTATTCAAGGTACGAATCCTCAAGTTCAACAAATACATATACCTGTGAATTCTCGACCCGTCGGGTATGAATATTCAACTATTGTTACTACTAACCCCCCTTATGGGATGCCCCTTCACCCTGAGGTTGGAGGAAGTGGATATGCTGGGCGAAGCGAAGCACGAGGGCGGTCACCCCCCTATATACGAGGTTTGGATCCTATCCCTGAGAATCGGGAATTTTCTGGTCCATACACTGAGAGAGACTCCGAATCTTCGGATGATGAAGTGGCCCCGAGAAGGAGGCGTCCTGGAAAAGAGCCAATGTCCGATGGAAGGCAACGCCCCCAAAGCACCCCAGGGGCAAATCCCCAAGAAGTGCAGGAAAAGATCAGGGCTCATGAGGCTGAAATCCAAAGGCTGAGGCGTGATTTGGAGGCTCACCAAGCCACCAGACCCCACATACCTCCTAGGGGGAGAAATCCTCCTCCTGTCATAGACCTGGATGGTCCGGTAAGAAGAAGGGCTGATGTCCCAAGAACTGATCCAAGCAATCTCCTTCCCCTTGGAGATCCTGATGATCCAACTCCACCCTTCACAGAAGAGATAATGAATGCCCATATCTCAAGGAAATTCAAGATGCCCACTATCAAAGCCTATGATGGCACGGGAGACCCCGCTAATCATGTTAGGACATTCTCTAATGCACTGCTGCTACAACCCGTGAATGATGCTATAAAATGTCGGGCCTTCCCTCAAACCCTGTCGGGTATGGCTCAAAGATGGTACAGTCGCCTACCCCCAAATTCTATTGGATCATTCAGAGAATTAAGTCAGGCTTTTATTAAGCAATTCATCAGTGGAAGAGTCCATGAGAAAAGTTCAGCATCTCTTATGAGTCTTGTGCAGGGAGCTAAGGAATCCTTAAGAGATTACCTGAATCGTTTCACAAAGGAGGCTTTAAAAGTCCCAGACCTTGATGATAAGGTAGCCATGATAGCACTGCAACAAGGAACTAGGGATGAGTTTTTCAAGATGTCTTTGGCCAAATGACCCCCTGAGAGCATGTTGCAGCTCCAAGAGAGGGCAGGGAAGTATATCAAGGTTGAAGAGAGTATGAGGAAGACCGTAGTAAGTAATGAGCCCACTGGAGGCAAGAAACGAAAAACTGATTTGGAGTATATCGCTAAGGACAAATATCCTAGAACCGAACAAAACCCTGATTCAATCCCCAAGAAGGGAGGACCTGGGCAAAAGTTCACTGAATACGCTAAGCTGAATGCTCCCAGAAGTCAGATTTTGATGGAGATTGAGAAAGACAGAGATATTCGCTGGCCTAAGCCCTTGAAGGCTGATCCCGCCAAGCTAGATAAGGGCAAGTATTGCAGGTTTCACAAAGATGTTGGCCATGACACCGATGAGTGTAGGCAATTGAAAGATGAAATTGAGTTTTTGATTCGAAAAGGAAGATTGAACAAGTATACTGGAGATGGAGGGGACATAAATAATAATGGAAGGAAGAACTTTGAAGATCGTAGGAGGGACCAAGATGATCAGGGGCGAAACCCCCAGCCTAGAGGACCAGTTATAAACGCCATTTATGGAGGGCCGAGACCTCGAGGGCCTGTGATAAACACGATCTTTGGAGGTCCAACTGCTGCTGGATTGTCCAAAAATTCCAGAAAGGCATATGCTAGAGAGGTTATGCATATTGTTGGAGAAGCCCCGAAGAGGGCCAGAACAGAAGTAACATTGGCTTTTGATGATTCCGACCTAGAGGGTGTGAAGTTTCCCCATGACGACCCGCTGGTCATAACACCAATAATAGGAAATAGCCCGGTTAAGAGGGTCCTTGTGGATAATGGTGCTTCTGTGGATATCTTGCTCCACGACACCTTTCTAAGGATGGGGTATAACGACTCCCAGTTAACACCAACCGACATGCCGATATATGGATTTGCTGGAGTTGAATGTCCTGTGGAAGGGATAATCAAATTGCCAACCACCATAGGTACGGAGCCAAGGCAAGCAACGCAGATAATGGATTTCGTGGTGGTAAAGGCTAGTTCAACTTATAATGCTATCATGGGGAGAACAGGGATACATGCCTTCAAGGCAGTCCCCTCTTCCTACCATTCAGTCATGAAGTTTCCCACCCGAAACGGGATTGGAGAAGAGAGAGGAGATCAAAAAATGGCTAGAAGCTGTTATGTGGCCTCTTTGAGGGCAGATGGAGTCGGGGGGCAGGTTCTTCCTATTGAAGATATGGATGTTCGAGAAAATGATGAGAATAGAGGAAGGCCAGCAGAAGAATTGGTCTCGGTTCCTTTATACCCCGAGAATCCTAAGAGGACGACTTTCATTGGAGCCACATTAGAGGAGCCCCTTAAAGGGAAGTTAGCAAAATTTTTGCAAGAAAATAGTGATGTGTTTGCATGGTCAGCAGCTGATATGCCAGGCATAGACCCGGAGTTAATTACTCACAAGCTAAATGTAGATCCAAGCCGGAAGACAGTGAAACAAAAGAAAAGAAATTTTGCCCCAGAAAGACAAGAGGCTATAAAGCAGGAAGTGGAAAAGCTCTTAGAGGCTGGTTTCATTGAGGAGATTCAATTTCCGGAGTGGTTAGCAAACCCTGTAATGGTGAAGAAGGCTAATGGAAAGTGGAGGATGTGTATAGACTTCACCGATTTGATTGATGCATGCCCCAAAGACTGTTTTCCGCTGCCTAGAATTGATACTTTGATTGACGCCACCGCTGGACATGAGATGCTGAGTTTCATGGATGGGTTTAGCGGATACAACCAGATCAAAATGCATAAGGATGACATTCCAAAGGTATCATTTATCACTGACTTTGGTGTTTATTGTTATCTTGTTATGGCGTTTGGTCTCAAGAATGCAGGAGCCACCTATCAAAGGTTGGTGAATAGAATTTTTAAGGATCTTATTGGTAAGACTATGGAAGTCTATGTTGATGACATGTTAGTCAAGAGTCTGGTAAAGACTGATCATATAGCCCATTTAAGGGAAGCTTTTGAGGTCCTGAGGTACCACAAGATGATGTTGAATCCGACGAAGTGTGCTTTCGGAGTCGGATCTGGAAAATTCTTGGGATTGATGGTCTCGAAGAGGGGAATTGAGGCAAACCCCGATAAAATAAAGGCAATCCTGGACATGGAACCCCCCAAAACTGTCAAGGATGTTCAGAAGCTCACAGGAAGGGTTGCTGCGTTAGGACGATTCATCTCCAAGTCAGGAGACAAGTGCTTGTCATTTTTCAAGTCACTAAAGAACATCAAAGACTTTGTATGGAGTGAGGAAAATCAGAAGGCATTTGAAGAGTTAAAGAAGTATATGGGCCAGGCCCCGTTGTTGGCCAAGCCAGTTCTGAATGAAGTTTTATTCTTGTACTTAGCTGTTTCGGAGAGCGCCTTGAGCGCCGTGTTGGTTAAGGAGGAACTGAAAGTCCAGAAACCCGTATACTATGTCAGCAAAATTTTGCATGGTGCTGAGTTGAATTATTCAGCCATTGAGAAATTCGCTTTAGCCTTGGTAATGGCTTCAAGAAAGCTGCGTCCTTATTTTCAAGCTCACCAAATTGAAGTACTAACAAATCAGCCACTGAGAAATATCATTCACAGTCCCAAGGCAAGTGGGAGACTGATTAAGTGGGCAATAGAGTTGGGAGAGTTCGATCTCAAGTATAAGCCACGTACGGCCATAAAAGCCCAGGCACTAGCTGACTTCGTGGTGGAATGTACCATACCCAACCAAGAAGTCGGGGGGCAGGAAGATACCATACCTCAAGACAAGGGAGTCGACAATGGGGACAAGGAGAAAGAATATTGGGTTCTCTATTTTGATGGAGCATCAAAAACAAATTCCAGTGGAGCAGGGTTGGTTTTGCAAAGCCCAGATGGATTCTTAATTGAGTATGCCATGAAACTAGACTTCCCAACCACAAACAATGAGGCAGAGTATGAAGCCCTGATTGCTGGCCTTGGTCTAGCTGGGACACTTAGAGTCAAAAATTTAAAGGTCCGTGGAGACTCGAAGTTGATCATATCCCAGGTAAAGGGAGAATTTGAGGCAAGGGATGATACGATGGCTAAGTATGTTCGCCTAGTAAGGGCTGTGATGACCCAATTTAATGAATGCCATGTTGAACACATTCCAAGGGAAGAAAATGCTAAAGCGGATGCGCTATCAAAGTTTGTTTCATCTGAGATTGAAGAAAGTTCAGGAAGTGTGTACTTCCGTGTTTTGAAGACACGAAGCATAGATGTTAAGCTTGTGGCTCCCGTAGGCTTGGGAACGTCATGGATTGATCCCATCAAGGCTCACATTCAGACCGGTTGGTTGCCAAGCGATGCAATTGAGGCACGGAAGTTAACTGTTCGAGCACTAAGGTACTCTTTGATAGATGGGATCTTATATAAAAAATCTTTCGTGGTTCCTTACTTGAGGTGTCTCAGGCCCGATGAGGCACGCTTAGCTCTTGAAGAAGTGCATGAAGGTATTTGTGGACAACACTTGGGGGGCAGGGCCTTGGCTCATAAGATAACTCGTTTAGGCTTCTATTGGCCAGAAATGATGGCTGATGCCAAAGAATATGTGAAGAAGTGTGATCGCTGTCAGAAGCACGCACCAGTTGTTAGACTACCCCCCGAGATGCTGACCTCTATCAACTCCCCAATCCCCTTTGCTATGTGGGGGATGGATATTCTAGGGCCTTTCCCTATGGCCACAGCCCAAAGGAAGTTTCTGATGGTAGCCATTGATTATTTCACTAAGTGGATTGAAGCCAAGCCCTTGGCCAAAATCACAACTAAACAGGTTGCACAATTCCTGTGGGAAAACATTATGTGCCGATATGGAATTCCCCGTATCCTCGTCACTGACAATGGAACACAATTCAACAACGAGGAATTCAAGAAGTATTGTGAAGAAAATGAAATTGAGTTACGATTCACCTCTGTGGCTCACCCACAAGCTAATGGGCAAGCAGAAGTAGCAAATCGAATAATCCTGGATGGATTAAAGAAAAGGATCGAGAAGTCAAGAAATAATTGGGTGGATGAGATACTTCCCATATTATGGGCCTATAGGACTACCTGTAGAGTTACGACAGGAGCAACTCCCTTCATGTTGGCGTATGGGGCAGAAGCAGTAGTTCCCGTGGAGATATCGCATTCCTCTCCAAGGATTCAGACTTTCAATGCTGTAGAAAATGAGGAAGGGCAGAGGTTAGCCCTGGATCTAATTGATGAAGTGCGAGATGAGGCACATGCAAAGATAGTATAATATCAGAAAAAGGCTTCATTCTATTACAACCTAAGGGTTAAAGAGAGATTTTTTAAACAAGGAGATCTAGTCTTGAGAAAAATAGAGGCTTCTGGTGTTGGACAGAAAGGAAAGCTTGCCCCGAATTGGGAAGGACCGTACAGAGTCAAGAGCGTTCAGGGTAGAGGAACCTACAAGCTGGAAACTATGGAAGGTTTTGAAGTCCCGAGGACCTGGCACGCACAAAACCTGAAGGTTTACTATGTGTAAGATAGGAGAAGTACGATTCTCACTTGTCATTGACAAGTAGGTTTAAGAGCACCTTGAAGCTTTGCTTGCATAGGATTTTATATTCCAGTAGAATTTACATTGTCTAGTTATTGTTGATTAGGGTCGAACCCATGCTATGTAAGGTTTTGGAAAACCAGACTTCATATTAAAGAGTTTGAAATTATTTCTATCTAAGGATGTTTAAGGTTCAAATGCATATTAAGATTGTAAAGATAAAACAGAAAAAGGCAAGAAAAGCAACATATAGAATACAAGCCCCGAAGGGTAATAAGTTCTGAATGCGATTAAGTCAATACATAGAAAGCCACAATGGGCCAAACAAGAAAAACAAAATACTCAAAGATCCTTGAAGAAGTCATCATCGATGTTTCCTTCATTGGCAGCAGAAGAAGGAACTGGAACATGATCAGCACCTCGAGGAGAAACAGCTTCGGCCTCAGCAGAAGAAGCAAGAATAGGAGAAAGAGGGATATCATCAAGAAGAGGCTCTTTCCCAGGAATATCAGGGACTGGATAGGCAGTAAGAGTCACCTCTGGAATCTTCTTCCCAATCTCCTCTACTATCTGCTCCCAACAGCTAGAAAAGGTCTCCGGGAAGTTAGCATCGTACTCAGCATTTAGGACATCCTGAAAGTCCTGAGATGCCTTATACTCAGCTATCACCTCAGCTCGGGCCCTTTGAGCATCCAGCTCCAGCTTACGAACTTTCTCCTTCTCGTCCGCCAGCTCCTTCTCTACCTCACGAAAACGAGTGAAGTTGGCCTCGGAAGCCTTGAGGTACCTATCCCTGTCCCTCTCAGCAATAGTTAGGCTGGTCCTCACATCCTTCAAATTGTGAAGGGCAGCCTGGAGATAGGTATTCATCTGCACGAACATATCAAAGTACAGTAAGTAATAATAAACAAAAAAAAAACAGTTAAAAAAGGAAGAGGCTTACAGAAGCCACGGCCTGAGCACCCAGACGTTCAATCTGTAGGTCATCAGAAGACTCGACGATCTCAGCCCTGTCACGAGGCGTGATCACACTCTGAGACCAAACGGCGGCAGCCTCGGAACTCCCTACCACCGTGTCCCTCCTCTGAAGGCCCCAAGTGACGGTGAAGGGAGAGTTATCTTCATCAAGGCTAGGAGGCCTCTGGGATACAAAAGTAGGGACGGCCTCCTGAACCGTGACTGAAGGGCCGTCACCAATCCTAACCCGCTTGTCGCGGTGGCTCTCAACAGCAGAGCCCTTGGCGGCACGGGCCTCCCGCTTCTTGAAGATCGTGTCCAAAGCGGCCCTAGCTGCAGGCAAATACGAGCACGTAAGAAAAAGGACAAATAGAGAATGGAGGAAATGGAACAAAAAGGGGAAAAAAATACCCTCGGGACCAAGGTCACTTAGACCTACACCTTGCAAATTACCCTCTGAAAGGATGAGAGCGCAATGGTGCAAGTTATCAGCAGTAATGACCTTGATGGCCGCATCCTCATCTATCCCCAATTTTAGGTCTCTTAAAGACCCGTCTATACTTTTTGAGAAGTTGGGCCTGAAAAAATGGTCCCAACCCTCCTCGGAATCCAGAAATATATAAAACCACTCACTTTTCCATGTTGGATACGAGTCGGGATTGGTGCCAGAAATAAAGCAGGAACGAGCCAAGGATCTATGAACTATTTTGACCCATCCTTGGTCCTCAGAAGCATTTACAAATTTAAATAAATAACGAAAGACACAAACATTTGGCTCAAAACCGTGTTTACGAGATTGGGCCATATAACAGTGAATAAAACGCCAAGAGTTGGGTGTGAGTTGGGTCGGACAGACTCGGGCCTCAGCCAAAAGGCGAAAAACAAAAGGATGAGGAGGTAGGCGAAAACCAGCATAGAAGGTTTCCTTATAGACCCGAATGGCCCCAGGTTTTGGGTAGCAGGCCCTATCATTTGGGCCTGGAGCCTCGGCCCTATAAGGGTGGGAAATTCCAAAAAGGCGGGCTATGGTACCTACTTGATCTGGACCAAATCTAGAAGGATAATTATATGCATCTAAGTGTAACATGTTAGGAAAGGCTTGCCCAAATTCGGTTAAAAGATCCCTAAGAGAAATAACTGAGGAATGTACAAGAGATTTTTTACCTCGGCTGGCCCTAGAGGGACGGGCAACAGCTTGGGGGACATGGGAGTGAGATGAATCGGAATCCGCCATGGATGAAGACAAAAACCCAGGAAGCTCTTGAAAGTAAGTAAAGAAGATGAAGATTCAAACGGAATCTTCAAAATAAGCCCAGAAAGCGGCGGAGTAGAAAGCCGGAAATCGCTTGGACTTGGCGATTCTTGAGAGACTAATTGCAGAGTTGAAATTTAGAAATTTTTGTGAAAGTGAAGTGTGAGAAATGAACTCACACTCCACCTCTTATATAGAGGAGCTCAAAGATGCACAAACGGGCCTGGGCCTAAGAAAAAGGCGGGAAGCCCATAAGATTTGAATTTTGAAATCAAAGTTCAATGAATGAATCAAGGCTCGAACAGCCTCAACAACGCTCAGGATACATCGTCCCTAGCCGTTGTTAGAAGTGTGGCTCCTAGGCGTGGTACAACAACGCCCAGGAAGCATCTGTATTCAACAACGCTCAGGATACATCGTCCCTAGCCGTTGTTAGAAGTGTGGCTCCTAGGCGTGGTACAACAACGCCCAGGAAGCATCTGTATTCAACAACGCTCAGGATACATCGTTCCTAGACGTTGTTAGAAAACTGTCTCCTAGGCGTGGATGCACAACGTCTAGGATCTATGAAAGCATCTGTCTTCAACAACGCCCAGGACGCAAGTTTCCTAGACGTTGTTAGAAAACTGTCTCCTAGGCGTGGGTGCACAACGTCTAGGATCTATGAAAGCATCTGTCTTAAACAACGCCCAGGACGCAAGTTTCCTAGACGTTGTTAGGAAACCGTCTCCTAGGCGTGGATCAACAACGCCCAGGAAGCATCAGCCTCCAACAACGCCCAGGACGCAAGTTTTCCTAGACGTTGTTAAGAAACTGTCTCCTAGGCGTGGATCAACAACGCCTAGGATGTATTGAGCAACAAAAATTCTGTTTTTATGATTATTTAATTAGAAAAATAAGAAAATTCCTTAAATATTTTCTGAAAAATGTTAATATTTTCAGAGATTAGGAATAAATCCAGAAAAATTAAAGGATAAATCCCAGAAATTAGGGAAAAAATCCAGAAATTCCTTAAATATTTTCAGAAAATAGGGAAAAATCCCAGAAAATTAGGGAAAATCCCAGAAAATTAGGGAAAATCCCAGAAAATTAGGGAAAAATCCCAGAAAATTAGGGAAAATCCCAGAAATTAGGGAAAATCCCAGAAATTAGGGAAAATCCCAGAAAATTAGGGAAAAATCCAGAAAATAAGGGAAGAATCCCGGAAATAAGGGAAAAATTCCTGGAAATTAAGATAATTCCTGAATAAAAGGGAAAATTCATTGTAAATGTGTAGGTCGCTCCACACTTTACGGAAAAATGAAACCCTGTAAGGGAACGAATAGACTTAACTTCTGCGAAACCAAATCGATGTTTCCCAAAAGTTGGGGGGAAAATGATAGGGATAAATAAATTATGATTGTATTATTAAATACTGCATTAATTGTACAAGCTGTGGGCTGCTAGGCCCAATAAAAAGATATATGATACTCAGACCAGAAAGGTTAAGCCTGATGGACCAGATCAGGCCTGATGGAATAAAAAAGGCCCAAAAGCCCTGATTATTAATTAATTTCGTAATTAATTAATAAGGGACAAAACAGATGTTGAAAAGAGTCCCGATAAGAATATAAATCCTTGGAGATTAGCCTCAAGGGGACCTAAAAGGATAATGAATCAATTTCCTACTATCTAGGACTCCAAAGTCCATTCTAACTATGAGACTTGCCCACCAAGTCTCCTATACCAAGTCCAATTCAAGGACTCCCAACATCTATATAAGGGGCCTCACCCCACAAATCAGAACTACGTTTTTTGGCTTGATTCTCTAATTCACAGAGATACGTAGGCATCTCGTAAAGGCAGATTGAGTCACGAAACACGAGAGCAGCCATTAAAGGCCTTGAGCTCCCGAATCTTAGTATTAAATACAGCAAGTAATAACCTTAGTTTTTTATCCACAACAGGGAGCACTCAGGCAAGTTTTCTACCCGTTATACTGTTGTTGTGATATAAATATATGTATATGCATTATCTTATGATAAGTGCAAGGTTGTTATTAGCAAATTTTGCGATATATTGGAGCATGCTGATATGGTATATATGCATGTTTGTTTCGTAATCTTGATATATATCTGTTGATTCAATTGCTTATAAGTTGCATAATACATATGCTAGAGATAAGCAGTAGTTGCGTATACCTTTAGTATAGGGGACCCAAAGGTGAACATTTTCTAAAACCGGGAGTCGATGTTCCCGAGTATATTATATATATATATATTTAAATATATATATATATATTGATATAGTTTTCAAAACTATTAATCGAATAAGGTTTATTCGATAACTTTTATTTTATTTAATGAATATTATTATGAATATTCATTCGAGGGCTTATGACTCCTGTTATTTTATTTAATGAATATTATTACGAATATTCATTCGAGGGCTTATGACTCCTTTTATTTTATTTAATGAATATTATTACAAATATTCATTCGAGGGCTTATGACTCCTTTTATTTTATTTAATGAATATTATTACGAATATTCATTCGAGGGCTTATGACTCCTTTTATTTTATTTATTGAATATTATTTGAATATTCATTCGAGGGCTTATGACTCAGTTTATATTATTTAATGAATATTATTTGAATATTCATTTGAGGATCTATGACTCCGATTATTTGCTGAGATATATTCTTTATTTTATTAAAGAATAAGGTGTCGATAATCAAACTTATCTTGATTATTCAAATAAAGATAGTACTTTCGTATAAGTATATCTTTGGTTATTTAATAGTCATTTCAAGTATAAATTTTACAACTTCTACCTCAATTATTTGTATAAAGATTATTCTTTATGGGAATATTATTTGAATATTAATATTCAGATATTTTCTAATATATTGGGACTGATTTACTTTATTAAATCAGCATTACTCCAAACACTCTTTAAAGTGTTTTCGAGTCTTTAAAATGATTTTTAAAAGTTAGAGCGGATCCCAAAACTTATTTTTATATATTTAAGATCTTCCTTTTAAAGGGGATTTAAATACTCGCTCAAAACCAGAGGGATCCGGCTCTGTGGTGTATTTTATATTCGCAACGAGGTTGCTGTTTTGATAAATGAATTGATTACTTACCCAAGGTTCGGGAAGTAAGTCCATCTATTGAGTCGGCATAAGCAACATGGGCTCAGTGGGCGTCCATGAAAGTGTAAGTGGCTCAGTGGGAGTCCATCAAATGCGTAAGTGGCTGAGTGGCAGTCCAACATAAGGTCCTATTGCGGCCAGGGTGATGACCAGTGGGGAATTCGTCCATCTACTAGTAGAAAAGGTTACTTATTGATATCTTTGCCTGATCAGCAAGATATCGGGTTTATGCCAAGGTTTTCTCCTTTTCAAATTCATTGGATATTGCAACTCTGTTTATAATTTTCATAACAGAGGTTTTCAAGGAGTGTATGAAATGTATATATATATAGGTGTATATATATATCAGGACTTAATGAAGTATCTCATAACTTTATTATTTATAATGATGTTCAAAGATTGAATCTATTCAAATCTTGTCTTGTAGTCTCATCTATGTGATGAACTTTTGAAACTAATTATAACTTGAACGATGGTAGTTCAAGTAGTATTTGGAAAAGATATAAGTATATTGGAGTATCTTGTAACTTCATCTTTTAAACTTATATCTAGCAAATGATTATCTTATGCATGTCAAAGATTTTCAGAAAAACGTTGAGACAAGGTTAGATATATGAGATCACCTTGCAACGATAGTTTTATACAATTATAAACTGGAACTCTGTGTATATTATGCATGGAAGAGGACTTCCAAGATTTTGAAAAGTATATATGTATATATACTGAATATTTTGCGACTTCATCGCATTAAGATATCAAACTTGGTCCATTTCTTTTGACCAAGACTTTCATGAGTACTATGAGAAGGCTCATATATAGTTAATCATTATACATATTATTTTGGTGGGTTTGCTGCTCACCCTTGCTTTCTTCTTTCATCACACAACAACAGATAGAAAAGATGAACAGGACCAAGCTCCCAATTCACGAGCGGATAGGAAACGTTCCGCAGTTTCCTATAGGCGTTGATGTCGCTGTAGCTGAGGTAGGAACTACCAATAGGCTAGGCTTTCAACTTTTGATGTACCAGACTTATGTATCTTTATCAATTGTAATAATGGCAAAGAAATGTAAATCTATTCAGAAACCCTTTTAAGGTGTAATGGCATATAATTTTGGAATAAAATGATTCGTGTTACTTTTGGATATTCATCTCTGAGACTATAACTTGTGGTGTGTGTGTGTTTATTGTGGGGTCACAATACAGAGTAGTTGATTGTTTATTAAGATTGGGTGTTATTAAGGGAAATGGAACTCGTGACAACCCGGATTCCCGACCCCGGATTTGGGGGTGTTACAGAAATGGTATCAGAGCTCAGCGTTATAAACCTCAGAGATGAAGTGACGTTAAGATAATAAGTTCACTAAGATAATAAGAACTCTTGCCAAGTTCATAGTCGGACTACCTAACGTAGTACTGATAGTTAAAACCCTTATGGGAACCCTTATAAATATCGTGATAGAAGCGTAGTTCGTTATCGTATATGGTAGCGGGACTCCGAACCCTGAGGTTGAGGAGCAACAACGCGATGATGTTTTATTACTTATTGGAGATCAGATTATGGATCCGATAGAGCGTCCTAACACGGGACCGGATGATGTTCATATTGAGGATGTAGCGGTTGAGGATGTTGTCCTAGAAGGGATTGTTGCTAAGAAGAATCCCGTGGAGGATCCTGACAAGAATGAATAAAGGACCACTGAGAAATTGATGACTATGGTTAGGGCGACTACCAGAGGTAGGATTGGCCGGTTACTACCAGAGGTTCGTTCAAGTTCCTAAAGATAGTAGCCCCTTTAACGCGGCTTACTCGTAAGACTGAGAAGTTCGAATGGACAGAGAAATACGAGAACAACTTTCAAGAACTGAAGCAAAGATTGGTGATGGCCCCTATGTTGGCATTGCCGGATGGAAAAAGGAGATTTTGTAGTTTGTATTGACGCTTCGCATAAGGAATTAGGGTGCTCTTATACAGCACAACAAGGTACTCGCGTACGCGTCAAGAAAATTAAGGGAATATAAAATTCGATATTCCCACCTATGAGCTTGGGCTCATGGCAATAGTTTTGCCCTAAAGATTGGAGGCACTACTTGTATGGAGTGAAGTGCGAGAATTACCTAAGCCATAAGTGCTCTAGTACATTTTCACGCAGAAAAGAGCTCAACATGCGCCAAATGA
Source organism: Apium graveolens (assembly GCF_009905375.1). Classification (NCBI taxonomy): domain Eukaryota; kingdom Viridiplantae; phylum Streptophyta; class Magnoliopsida; order Apiales; family Apiaceae; genus Apium; species Apium graveolens. The sequence continues at coordinate 52,735,914 of NC_133648.1, read as the reverse complement.
GGTGGTTAGAGCTAATCAAGGATTACGATTATGAGATTCTTTATCATTCGGGGAAAGCCAATATGGTGGCTGATGCCCTTAGTAAAAAGGAGAGACTCAAGATGATAATGTCTTTGAGAGAGTTTACAAGAGATTTTGAGAAAATGGAAATAGAAGTGAAGGTAACCGTAGCCGGTACCGAAAAGATGTTTGAGATTGCAGTACAGTCCGAATTATCGGAAAAGAACATATTGTGCCAGAAAAAGTGATGAATGAAGGCAGAGAGCCAACAATTAGATAAAAGATTAATACCAAGAAAGATGATAAGGGAATAATGAGGTATTCCTACAGAATTTGGGTTCCAAATGTTCAAAAGCCTAAAGATGAAATGTTAGACGAAAGCTAGTTTGAGGAATAAGATTTAGAGCAAACCCTGAACGTGATAGTCAGGGAGGTCGCCATCAAGATAGAAGGAACCCATAACATAATGAAGTGGAAAATGAGGATTTTAACGTATAAGATAACCCCAAGTATGGGAGAAGGATGAAACATTTCATACTAAGGAAACAGAAAGTCGAGTAAGGAAAGGAGACCCGAGACGGTACTCCTATATGACAATTCATGGACCTGTCTAAAAAGGACTTAGACTATTATCCCCAACCACCACCTTGAGGAAACAATGCGGTAGGAAATTCTTTCATGACCTTTAAATCGCTAAGCTCTCAGAGTTCCAAGGAACAGGTTGACCCAGTCGAGGCAAGAGCCTGACTAAAGGAAATATAAGAATCATTTAAGATTCTAAATGATTGACGAATCACAAAAGACTGTTTTGTCACTTACCCTCCTAAGAGAGAGGCCACCCGCTGGTGAAAGGCCAAGGAAGGCACGGAGCCAGAGGTTAGAATAAACTGATTAAAGTTCAGTCAATTGTTTTCGGGAAAGTAACTCCCAAGGTTATGAAGGTAGTATAAAAACTTTAGAGCCAGAACAAAAGCGGACAAGTATGATGAATTATGAATTCAAGTTGTAAAAGTTGTCAAGATTCGTTCTGAGGACACGAATCTAGAATGACGGGATGTTTGAAATCAATGCTTAAGTTGTGGTTGTAATGGAAACGAAAATAAAAGACTGAAAAGGGTAGGAGTATAAAGGGATATAAAAGAAATAGAGTTGAGAAGTGATAAGGGAATTAGGTATGGGAAACCCTAAGAAACCCTTGCAATAAATATAGAGAAGTGTGTCATCATCAGCGCGATGGTGACTGATCATGAGATAAATTCAAGGTTTGAAGGCGTAAGCGATACGTATAGTTAATTCCCTTGAAGTTGACAGTATTCGATGAAACTTTGAGATGGATCGATTGATTAATAAGGAAACGCGGATGAACTGAGGAGTCAAGAAAGTAAGAAATTAGGAAAATTGGATGAAGGAAGTGACCTTCAAGAATATGAAGTGTAAGACTGGTGGCTTGATACCCATAAAGGGAGACGCCAGGTATGAAAGATATCCCAACATTGAGATGACTGTTGAGATATACAACAAAAGTAAATAAGGAATTATTAAGAAGAAGTTCACGTTGAACACGACCAATATCTTCCAGAACACCCTTGTTATCGTTACCCAATTTAGGCAATAAAAGTGGATAACCGTTGTTATCTTTTGGAGGCCATATTGATTGACCTCATTTTGAATACAGATGTTATTGTGAAATTAGGCATATACTATCGAGGTGGGAATGATTGAATAAGACACCCTTATCAGGGATATATGACTTAATTTATCCATGGAAGGATGCATGTACCTTTTTAAAGGTGGAATTAAGGATAAAACATCAGTAACTTAAAACGAATCCTAGGGGAATGCATAAAGGTTGGCATTTCACCCTTAATAGGGATATTATGAGTTTTGACAGTATGAATTGGAAAGGATTAAGGTAATAACAACCTTTAAGTATCAGTGGAGAAATTTTTCAGAAACACATAGACAATGATTCTGGTATTAATAAACGGTATCTTGATATGCCCTGTATCTAGGGAATACAGGAGGAACGATTCAAAAATAACCGAAGAGGTTTTACAAGAAAGAAAGGTAATATTCAAAATTCTCAAGAATAGAAATGTTGATAAAGGAAATATGACGTAATTATAATGATGCCAAGTGGGGCACGTGTTAAACCACGAGAAAGTATGGATCGAACCAGTAATGGTCGAAATTGTTCAGGGCAATTAGGACTTAAGATAAAAGATGTTCTAAGTATGATTGAGAGTCAGTCGTGACAGTGATTGACCTCTAAAGACTGAGGCAATAACTTATGGAAAAATGGTGATATTTTTTTTTACTCATCAGATTTTAAGGAAAACATCTTCACATAAGCTGTGATTGAAATGAGGTAGAAAATTTATTTGGAGGTGGTTAAAATGACATTGACTGTAAGGAAATTTTACTATCAGGAAAGGCCAAAGAGGTGGCCGACACTTTAAAGGTAAGAGGATAATTATAGGCGCTTGTGCCAAAGGAATACAGTGATGATGGTTAAAGCTAAGAAGGTTGTATTATGGTTTGGAAGATTGACATTCCTTCTGATGACTGTGCAATACCCAACCATAATAGTAGTTGGTAAAGGTTTAATTCGTGTAATTGCCATGAGCGGGCTATCTATCTCAGAAGATACTATCTTGAGATAAGCCAGGACCATGTTTCAAAAAGGACTAGACGAACCCTTGAGTTAAGTCTTCTATTTAAGGCATACGATTAAGAATGGTATTAACCTGCTATCGTTGCTTTGACTGAAACTCTTCTGCAATTTTATCTACTTCATGTCATGAAAGTACGTCAGAGTTTGGAGTGTTCTTCATGAATTATGATTGGTGATTATGTTAACTCCTTAGAAGTATTCTATACGACATGTATGGACTCCGTATGGTTAGATATTAAGATTTCATGGAAAGTGAATGACGACAGTAGGTCAGTGGTGGACCATAGTAATGCAGCAATGATTCTGCGAGTAATGAGCTGATTACAACCGTGAGAGTTGTATTGGAATAGATGTTGAGATTGAGTACCACTAATCTGGTCGTGGTAGTGTATAAGTTATCATTGATAGACTAATTAAGTAGAGTATCTACCTATTGAATATTTATTCCCTCTTATGAAAGGAGAGTCATATTACTATATGAGGAAGGTTGCGGTGCAAGCATAGAATTCTAGTAACAATGATGTCTAGAATGAGATCCCAGATTCGATTTTCGATATCGAGGGAGTTTCAAAGGTGATTGTGTATAAGCTCGAGGAAGAGCATGGGTCCATAGAACGATGGACGGAATAACAAAAATATTTAGGCATGTGAAATGCGATGCGATAATACTTGATATATTTACACATATGTTTTATTCTCCTATGACAAACCTCTATAGTTCAGAGGTAGGTTCCAAGCCAGATATTTTGTGGCAGTATATTTTTTTTCATATATACAATTCTCTTCAATTCGTTCTTTTCTCTTCTTTTCATTTCATATAAACTGAGAAGAACAACCCTTCTAGAAGGGGAGGTATTGCCGAATGACTATCTATCTGTGTGATAGAAGTCGAGTAGGATACCAGCTATTGTTTAATTGCTTGTCAAGTACTAAAGGCTGGCCACCTTCTGTACTAACTATGTAATGTAACAAGTGTTCATGATCATAGTGATCTCTCAATGAATTCTTTTACTTCTATATGATGGATCAAGCTTTCGAAGATGGAGGCAGCTAGAAAGAAAGTGGTACCAAGTATGGTGGTATTCCGATTCTAACGCGTTAGTGATACTAAGGTTGACGTGGTTATTAAAAGGTTATAGAATGCTAACGAGCAAAAGTATAACCAGTATAATATTAGGAACGGAAGGTAGTAGCGATTACGAACTGGAAAAGAGTGGGTATTGAGAAGCAAAACCTATAGCGCAAAAAGCTATAATAAGAGTCTATGCAATAGACTTGGAAGAATTTGGAATGATCACTTAACACGGATTGAGTTTTCTTACGACAATAGATCATATGTCAGTATTGAGATATCGCCTTATGAGATCCTTGAGGGAAGACAATGTCGATCTCCCTTATGTTAGGATGAAGTTGTAGAGCGCAAGATGATCGGAACCGCAGTAGTCCAAAGGACCAGGGATATAATAGATCTAATCAGAGGACGGCTGGTAGTAACCCAAGATGGACATAAGAGGTATGCTGATTTGACTCGAAAGGACAAAGAGTATGAAATAGGGGACCTAGTGATGTTATAGGTATCCCTTGGAAAGGATTGATGAGGGTTGGAAAGAAAAGAAAGTTTAAGTCCACGAATTGTTGGACCCTTGGATATACTAAAACATATTGGGAAGTTAGCATACGAGCTAGCCCTACCCCCGAACCTGTAACAAGTTCATAACGTGTTCCACGTATCAATGTTAAGGAAGTGTAATTCGGATGCCAGATAAATAGGGGCATATGAGCGCATAGACATGCAACCCGACGTAACCTATATGGAGCAACCAGGAAAGGTTATAGATTGAAAAGGGACAAGTGCTTAGGAGAAGGGTTATCAAACTAGTCAGAGTTTGATGGTAGAACCACAATGTGGGAAAATTACTTGAGAGTTAGAAAGTGCAATACTAAGAGAGTATCCCTATTCAATTTCTATCTGATTCCGGGACGGAATCCTTTTAAGGAGGGGAGACTGTAATAACCCCAATTTTTTGAAATTTTTTTGAAACCCTTATGAATAGTGATTTTGCTGATTATGCTGAATAAGAAAACTTTTCATGCCACACTATGTAGGGGTTCTTCTATTGTTATTCTGAGATCTTATTAGTACTTTATATGAGATATAAGTGTATGTAAAGATCGTCAGAATCCAAATTCGAACACTTTGATTTTTCCCGAAAATCCACCAGATACCGAAAGAATTGAGTATAAGGTAACATGATTAAAATGATTTAAATTCAAGGATTATAAGAGAGGATCATAAAAGGAATATAATGTATTGAGAAAGGTTAAGGGAACCCAAGTAATAAGATCCCGGGTATGATCCCTCAAACGATAAACGAGAACGAAAGTTAAGCGAACCGTATAACAGATCAGTGGTCATTAGCCAAGTAATTAAGAGCTAATCAAAGAGGTTAGTGATGATGATGTCACCACACCAACAAGAAGATGACAAGTGTGGGAAGATGACATAGGAGGATGACATAAGCATGACCAAAGGGAAGGTATTGTTGGTTGATTTCAAGCCACACAAATTTTACCATGGTTAAAAGGTAATTAACAAAACAAAAGGATATCAACCAAGCCTTTTATGCACAAAGATCAATAAAACAAAGCAAGCTTCTCTCCCCCCCCTTTTCATCTTCTTCATTTCAAATTTTTCACCAAAATGGTGAATTAGAAATTCAAAACACAAGCTATACTCCATGGAAAATTATAAGGTTTGTTTCTTTGGATCCTATATTTCATAACTAAGAAGAGCAAGTAGTTTGAGTGCTTGAATCAAAGGTTTTCTATCTCAAACAAATCATTTTAGTTTAGGGTGAATAGTAACCTTCAAGAACAAATTTTTGATTCTTGATTTTATTTGCAAGGTCAAGGTAGCTTAAGCATATATTAAGGCTTCCATGGACATTCCAAGGATCTTTCTTTGATTAAAAGCTTCAAGGAAGGTATAACTCTTCATGATATTAGTATTAAGATTGTTTGATATAAATGATTATGATGATGGAATGATAGATTAAGTGTAGTAGTTGTTTTGTCATGTTGAGATCTTAGTGGTTAAGTGCTTTTGTTGATTTTGGAGTTAAAAAGTAGCACTAGTTGTTCTTGATGATTCATGGTATGATTTGAGATTGGTTTAAATGGTTTAAAGTGGTTGATGAGTGATATGGTCATATGGTTATATTTGGATTGATTGGTGATGGTTTGGTGTTGAATTGGTTGGTAAAATTTTGGGAAATCGCGTAAACATAGCCGTCGTAATGTCCGATTTACTTTAGGCTGTTTTTGTTCTTAACATTAGGACCCGTGAACTCACTGCTAGATTTTGACCATTGCCCTGATTAGATAGTTCATGTTACGAGCTTCGTTTTGATATATAGTTCGTTTGATTCCGATGTACGGTTTAGGAGAAACGACCGTTTTAAGTAACGGCGTTTCGCGACCGAACCATTACCCCTCGCCTTAATTTGAAACCTTGGTTAAGGACCTTAAATGACTAATTGAGGTAATAAACAATTATGTAAAGTGGATTAGGCAGTTGGTAAGGTACTCGCGAAAGAATCGCCTTAAAACCCTTAATGGTTAATTTATTAAAAATGGTGGAGCCGAGGGTACTCGAGCGACTTAAGTAAATCGTTAAGCGCGAAAGCGAACGTTAGGACTCTAAATGGTTAAAGTCTAGTTTCTTAAGCGACCGGGGTTTAATTCCGACTTATGTTGTTGTTCATAGGTTATCGGACCCACTCTAAGCTTAAGTCTATCCGGGAGCACTCAGGCAAGTTTTCTACCCGTTATACTGTTGTTGTGATGTAAATATATGTATATGCATTATCTTGTGATAAGTGCATGGTTGTTATTAGCAAATTTTGCGATATATTGGAGCATGCTGATATGGTATATATGCATGTTTGTTTCGTAATCTTGATATATATCTGTTGATTCAATTGCTTATAAGTTGCATAATACATATGCTAGAGATAAGCAGTAGTTGCGTATACCCTTAGTATAGGGGACCCAAAGGTGAACATTTTCTAAAACCGGGAGTCGATGTTCCCGAGTATATTATATATATATATATATTTAAATATATGTATATTGATATAGTTTTAAAAACTATTAATCGAATAAGGTTTATTCGATAACTTTTATTTTATTTAATGAATATTATTACGAATATTCATTCGAGGGTTTATGACTCCTGTTATTTTATTTAATGAATATTATTACGAATATTCATTCGAGGGCTTATGACTCCTTTTATTTTATTTAATGAATATTATTACAAATATTCATTCGAGGGCTTATGACTCCTTTTATTTTATTTAATGAATAATGCCTACGAATATTCATTCGAGGGCTTATGACTCCTTTTATTTTATTTATTGAATATTATTTGAATATTCATTCGAGGGCTTATGACTCAGTTTATATTATTTAATGAATATTATTTGAATATTCATTTGAGGATCTATGACTCCGATTATTTGCTGAGATATATTCTTTATTTTATTAAAGAATAAGGTGTCGATAATCAAACTTATCTTGATTATTCAAATAAAGATAGTACTTTCGTATAAGTATATCTTTGGTTATTTAATAGTCATTTCAAGTATAAATTTTACAACTTCTACCTCAATTATTTGTATAAAGATTATTCTTTATGGGAATATTATTTGAATATTAATATTCAGATATTTTCTAATATATTGGGACTGATTTACTTTATTAAATCAGCATTACTCCAAACACTCTTTAAAGTGTTTTCGAGTCTTTAAAATGATTTTTAAAAGTTAGAGCGGATCCCAAAACTTATTTTTATATATTTAAGATCTTCCTTTTAAAGGGGATTTAAATACTCGCTCAAAACCAGAGGGATCCGGCTCTGTGGTGTATTTTATATTCGCAACGAGGTTGCTGTTTTGATAAATGAATTGATTACTTACCCAAGGTTCGGGAAGTAAGTCCATCTATTGAGTCAGCATAAGCAACATGGGTTCAGTGGGCGTCCATGAAAGTGTAAGTGGCTCAGTGGGAGTCCATCAAATGCGTAAGTGGCTGAGTGGCAGTCCAACATAAGGTCCTATTGCGGCCAGGGTGATGACCAGTGGGGAATTCGTCCATCTACTAGTAGAAAAGGTTACTTATTGGTATCTTTGCCTGATCAGCAAGATATCAGGTTTATGCCAAGGTTTTCTCCTTTCCAAATTCATTGGATATTGCAACTCTGTTTATAATTTTCATAACAGAGGTTTTCAAGGAGTCTATGAAATGTATATATATAGGTGTATATATATATCAGGACTTAATGAAGTATCTCGTAACTTTATTATTTATAATGATGTTCAAAGATTGAATCTATTCAAATCTTGTCTTGTAGTCTCATCTATGTGATGAACTTTTGAAACTAATTATAACTTGAACGGTGGTAGTTCAAGTAGTATTTGGAAAAGATATAAGTATATTGGAGTATCTTGTAACTTGATCTTTTAAACTTATATCTAGCAAATGATTATCTTATGCATGTCAAAGATTTTCAGAAAAATGTTGAGACAAGGTTAGATATATGAGATCACCTTGCAACGATAGTTTTATACAATTATAAACTGGAACTCTGTGTATATTATGCATGGAAGAGGACTTCCAAGATTTTAAAAAGTATATATGTATATATACTAAATATTTTGTGACTTCATCGCATTAAGATATCAAACTTGGTCCATTTCTTTTGACAAGACTTTCACGAGTACTATAAGAAGGCTCATATATAGTTAATCATTATACATATTATTTTGGTGGGCTTGCTGCTCACCCTTGCTTTCTTCTTTCATCACACAACAACAGATAGAAAAGATGAACATGACCAAGCTCCCAATTCGCGAGCGGATAGGAAACGTTCCGCAGTTTCCTATAGGCGTTGATGTCGCTGTAGCTGAGGTAGGAACTACCAATAGGCTAGGCTTTCAACTTTTGATGTACCAGACTTATGTATCTTTATCAATTGTAATAATGGAAAAGAAATGTAAATCTATTCAGAAACCCTTTTAAGGTGTAATGGCATATAATTTTGGAATAAAATGATTCGTGTTACTTTTGGATATTCATCTCTGAGACTATAACTTGTGGTGTGTGTGTTTATTGTGGGGTCACAGTACAGAGTAGTTGATTGTTTATTAAGATTGGGTGTTATTAAGGGAAATGGAACTCGTGACAACCCGGATTCCCGACCCCGGATTTGGGGGTATTACAACCGAGGCCCAACTGGATGAGGCCAGGAGGGAGTTGGATGCGGAGAGGGCGGGTAGGCATATCCGAGCTTATGAGACTAGGGCTTCTATACCCCGATCCTTGAGGAGGGAGCTTACAGGGATAGAGCTCACGTCCCAAGCGAGGCTCAGATCGCTCCAGGGGGACAGGCATGGTAGGATCTCCAGGCGGCAGGCCGACTATATCTTCCGTCGTGCGATGGAAAGGGTATGGGAGCTGACCCGCTCCGGTGTGTGATTCAGGATTGACGATGGAATAGTCTAGTTGCTAGTTAGCCGAGGCCTTAGTAAGAGCCAATTTTCCGGGATAGTTGACTTGTATATAGCATCCCTTTTTCTGACTAGACAGATAGACTCTTGTGTATCACTTTTGGGACAAATGGCTATAGCACTGTTGTACTTTTGACCAGATCAGACTATGTATTTCTCGCATTATGTTTATATTTGTTTCCTTTCGGTTCAGTTCCTTAGTGACGAGATCACTGTTTTTATCATTATTATTACTGCACTTCTTATTAGAACTGTCATAAAATAATAAAATTGCGAGATACATTCTCCCCATTATAAAATTGTGCAAGACACAATGTTTTGTTTGATTGTGACCTAACGTTGAATTTCCCAATAATTTTTTTATTATCAGTATCATACCGCCAAGAAAGATTGGAACTAGGGCGAACCCTGGATCTGAGGACCAGGGAAGCCATAACCAGGATGATAGGAACCAGGAACACAGTGAAGAGGAAGACGAGGATTATGTGGAACAGGATGACTCCCTGTATGAAGAGGAAGAGGAAACATATGATGTTGAGGGATATGAGATAGAGGCTGAAGAAGGAGAAACTGAGGTTGAGCAACCAGTACCAAACCCAGACATGGATCCCATGGGCCAGTTCATGCAACTCCTAAGGCAGAACTTGGAACGTCAACCCAACCCACCCCCTCAAGGAAATAACAATGCTGTGGCAAACTCTTTCAGGGCTTTTAAGTCCCTTAAGCCCCCTGAGTTCCACAGATCAGCCGACCCAGTTGAGGCAAGGGCATGGTTAAAGGAAATGGAGAAATCCTTTGAGATTCTGAGTATCGATGAGGCACAGAAGACTGTATTTGCTACCTACCTTCTGAAATGAGAGGCTAACTACTGGTGGGAGGCCAAGAAAAACATGGAGACAGATGCTATTATAACCTGGGAGAGATTCAGTCAGTTGTTTCTGGGAAAGTATTTCCCGAGGTTTATGGAAAACCAGATGGAGCTCAAGTTCTTGGAGCTAAAGCAGAATAACTTGTCTGTAGCAGAGTACGAAGCGAAATTTACTGAGTTATCAAGGTTTGTGCCGGAGTTTGTGAGCACCGAGGAAAAGAAAGCTAGAAGGTTTCAGTAGGGACTGAAACCGTGGATTCAGAATAGGGTGGCAATCCTTGAGCTTACGGATTATGCCACTCTGGTGCAAAAGGCAACGGTTGTAGAAGCCAGAAGTGAACAGATGCAGAAGGAAAGAGAGAAGAAGGGAATAAAGAGGAAAAGTATGAGCATGGGTGGAGGTTCCACAGGAAGGAGCTTCCCAACTAGATTTAATCGAGGAGCAGTGTCCCTACCGGGAAAGAACACTGGGTTTAAGCGGCCAATGAGCATGAATGTGAGCCAGAGCGGCCAGAAGTCAAGAATGTCCTATTCCAACCAGTCTCGACCCCCATTGCCAGCCTGTAACACTTGTGGAAAAATGCATTCTGGGGAATGTAAGGGAAAGCCAGTAACCTGCTTTAAGTGTGGGCAAGTGGGCCACTATTCTCACAAATGCCCTTCGTCAGCCCCTGCCGTCATTCCAACCACCACTTGTCATCAGTGTGGACGCCCAGGTCATTGGAAGAGGGAATGCCCAATGAACAAACCAGCAGCTTCGGGAGCAAGCAGGGCTGCTTCTAATAAGCCACCTACTGCAAGGACTTTCAACATGACAGTCCAGGATGCTATGAAAGATTCAGATGTGATAGCAGGCACCCTTTCTCTAAATTCAGTCAGTGCAAATGTTTTATTTGATTCGGGAGCAACTAAATCTTTTATATCAAGGGACTTTGCGTGTAAATTAAGACTTAAAGCTGAACCCTTGATAGAGCCCTTACAAGTAGAAATAGCCAATCATGAGATTATTCCTGTTAACCAGATTCACCCCGCCTGTGAGATAGGCATAGGGGAGCAATCTTTTAGTGTTGATCTGATTCCTTTTAAATTAGGGGAGTTTGATGTAATTTTGGGAATGGACTGGCTATCTAGCAATGATGCTCAGATAGACTGTAAAAGGAAGAAAGTTAAGTTAAATATCCCAGGAAAGAAAGAAGTTATATTTAGAGGAAAGAGGCAGACGCAGAAATTTTTGACTATGGCCCAGGCCAGAAGGATGCTACGAAAAGGAAATGAGGCCTACCTAGCCTATGTGGTGGACACGCAGAAGGAGGTGCCCAACTTACAAGATATTCCAGTAGTCAACGAATTTGAAGATGTATTCCCACAAGACCTTCCGGGATTACCACCCGATAGAGTGATTGAATTTGCTATTGAATTGGCCCCCCAAACGGCGCCAGTTTCAAAAGCAACTTACCGGTTAGCCCCGTTAGAAATGAAGGAATTAGCTATCCAATTGCAGGAACTCTTGGATAAGGGTATGATAAGACCCAGTGTGTCTCCGTGGGGAGCACCTGTTTTATTTGTTAAGAAGAAAGATGGGAGCATGAGGCTGTGCATCGACTATCGAGAGTTGAATAAGCTAACCATAAAGAACAGGTACCCATTACCTAGAATAGACGATCTGTTCGACCAACTAAAGGATGCTGTTTATTTTTCCAAGATCGACCTGAGAACTGGATATCACCAACTAAAGATTAAACCCGAAGATATTTCCAAGACAGCGTTCCGTACCAGATATGGGCATTATGAGTTCTTGGTAATGTCCTTTGGATTAACCAATGCCCCAGCGGCTTTCATGGACTTAATGAACAGAGTATTTAAGAAGTACTTGGACAAGTGTGTGATAGTTTTTATCGATGATATTTTGATCTACTCAAGAACTGAGGCAGAACATGCAGAGCATTTGAGGATAGCTCTAGGAATACTCAGAGAGGAATAGTTATATGCCAAATTTTCGAAGTGTGAATTCTGGCGGAATGAAGTACAGTTTTTAGGACATGTGATCAATAAAGAAGGAGTATTGGTCGACCCCTCCAAGATAGAGGCGGTCTCAAATTGGGAAAGGCCAACCACACCCGCAGAGGTAATGAGTTTCATAGGATTGGCCGGCTACTATCGTAGATTTGTACAGGACTTTGCGAAGATCGCAGCCCCTTTGACATGACTTACTCGTAAGACAGAGAAGTTAGAATGGACGGAGAAATGCGAGAACAGTTTTCAGGAATTAAAGAAAAGGTTGGTAACGGCCCCGGTGTTGGCATTGTCGGACGGAAAAGGAGATTTTGTGATATATAGTGACACGTCGCACAAAGGATTAGGGTGTGTGCTTATGCAGTACGGTAAAGTGATTGCGTATGCGTCAAGACAACTGAAGGAATACGAGATTAGATAACCTACTCATGACCTTGAGCTCGTGGCAATAGTATTTGCCTTAAAAATTTGGAGGCACTACTTGTATGGAGAGAAGTGCGGGATTTTCACAGACCATAAGAGCCTCAAGTACATATTTACGCAGAAAGAGCTCAACATGCGCCAGAGGAGATGGTTAGAACTAATCAAGGACTATGATTGTGAGATTCTCTATCATCCGGGGAAAGCCAATGTGGTGGCTGATGCCCTTAGTAGAAAGGAAAGACTCAGAATGATAACGACTTCAGAGGAGTTAATCAGGGATTTTGAAAGAATGGAAATAGAAGTAAAGATAACCGGAACCGGAACTGAAAAGCTTTTTGAGATCTCAATGTAGCCAGAGTTATTGAAAAAGATCCGATTGTGCCAAGAGAAAATAATGAATGAAGGCAGAAAGTCAATGACTGGAGAGGAGATCCATACTGAGAAAGATGATAAAGGGATAATGAGGTACTCCTACCGGATTTGTGTTCCGAACGTTCAAGAGCTTAAAGATGAGATTTTGGATGAAAGCCATAGTTCAAGGTATTCCATTCACCCGGGAAGTACCAAGATGTATAGGGATTTGAAGGAATATTACTGGTGGGCCAACATGAAGAGTGACGTAGCAGAATGGGTAAGCAAATGTTTGACTTGCCAAAGAGTAAAGGCAGAGCACCAGAGACCCAGTGGACTTTTACGACCCCTGGAGATTCCCGAGTGGAAATGGGAACAGATAGCGATGGATTTGTTGTAGGCTTGCCAAGGACGAAAGCCAATCATGACGCCATATGGGTAATTATAGACCGACTGACAAAGTCAGTCTATTTCATTCCTATCAATAAGAGATACACAGTCGATAGACTGGTGGACATTTACCTTAAGGAAATAGTGACGCGATATGGAGTCCCAGCATCCATTGTCTCAGACCGAGACCCCAGATTCAACTCCAGATTTTGGAAGAGCTTTCAGGAATGTGCGGGGACCAAGTTAAACATGAGTACCGCGTACCATCCCCAGACGGATGGGCAGAGTGAAAGGACCATCCAGACACTAGAGGATATGTTGAGAGTCTGTGCAATAGACCTTAAAGGAAGTTGGGATGATCACTTGCCATTGATCGAGTTTTCTTATAACTGCTGTTAGACTTATCCGTCGGGATACAATCACTACTCGACGGATGAGCAATATTCATCGAGAGAGTAGAAATGAATGAGTTGGGAAGAGAAACTATTGTTGACTCTCTGTTGATTGAAGATATTTTGGACACAGATGACACAATAGTTTTTGAAATAATTGGCAAGTGAGCCAACAAATCATCTAAAAGATGATGCTCACTTGCACTTGATTTTGGCTTCCCCAACAGAGTTAAAGAAGGGGAATCAGGAATTGATGTGTTTATCATATCCACATCCAAAGAGTTTGTTGGTGAATATGGTGTGTGAGGTGCTTCTATAATTAGAGATTTTGGCTGTGACTCCACATTTATTGGAGCCACATCAAACTGAATTTGAGAAGGTGCAGTGACTGTGTCTTTAGCACCAGTTTGCACAGTGTGTGTACCCTGTGCATCCCCAAAGGTTTTAGATTTCTTCTTTCTTGTATAAGTTTGAGGTGAGCTTGTGTCCTTAACCCTCTTGGCCTGTGCTCTTGGCTGAGAGCTTTGTTCAATAGCCACATCCTTTTGGGAGGATGCAACTAGAAGTGAGCTTTTGTCCTTTTTAAGCACTGCATTTTGTTGAAAAACTACAGTGTGGCTGGGCTGGGATTCACTCAACTCTCCAACCTTATTCTTGGGGTTTCTTTGATGTTCACCCCTTCCCTCACCTGACTTTCCCTCCTTCACACTCCCCTCTTTTGCTTTTGTGGATTTTTCAACTGGCATCTTTTGAGAGATACTAGAGGGGGTTTTCTTTGATTTAGATTTGGAAATTGTAGTAGGTTTGGAGGCTTTGGTAGGCAACTGTTTGGTCATTGGTACAGTTGCCATAGCTACTCCTGAATTCAAAGAAATAGTGGAGGTTGTAATAGTTGTAGGGATGGATGAACTTACCTCACTTACCTGAGGTGCCTGCATTACAGGAAAGTAGAACAATTGCACATCCTTGTGATGATTGGCCTTGTTCAAATCTGCAATGAGTCTTCTCTCTTGAACCCAACAATCCAGTTTGTTGTTAGGGTTCTCAAGCACAATCTCTTCACAGAGGTGGTTAGTCAATAACATGAAAAATCTAGCATAATACACATTTTTACCTCTTTTAACTAACTCACCCAATTTAAAACCTAACTCAAATAGGACAAGGTCACTGAAATTGTAAAATTTATCTGTAACTAGCATATATAGCATGTTAAGCATGGAAATATTCACTGAATCAAAATTACTGATTTTTCCAGAGAAAACCTTAGTAACTACATCACACATGAAATTCCACTCCTTCCTAAGACCCATTCTCCTAATATCACTCAGTTTAGAAGTAGGAAGTGCATAATACATGGAATTAATCATATTGATAATATCAGTGTCATTGTGTGGTGAAGTCACATTGTTATCAGGAATTTTGAAACATGCTTTTATCACATCACTATTGATACATAATTTTTTACCTTTGATGGTTAGAGTGATGGTCTTGTCAGTAGAGTTGTAGAAAGCAGTGGTCCACATCTCTTCAACAACTTCACAGAAGATTGTGCGTGATTCCAGCATGGAGTAATTAAGCACAATTCTTCACAAAGTCCATCATCTTGTGGTAGTCCTCTTATTGCTGAATACCCTTATTGACCAATGCAGTGAAATTGTTCTTCTCATAAATGAACCCAGTTTGAGACATAATCTTTACTACAGGTGCCATTGTTTAGAGAATAAAAGCTTGAAGAGAAGTAGAGTAAGTGCTTGAGAGAGAATTGAAATTAGAGCAGTTGAATTTGAGAATGATAAAAGAAAACAATTGCAATGAAATAAGCTTTTATACTATCTCAAAAATAACTGATAAAAATAATAAAGTAAAGTAAATTAACCAATAGAAATTGCCTAAAATAGCCGTTTAAAAATAAACTGTAAAAATTCCACTCATTATCCGTCGTGTAATGCTTACAAACTGTAAGTATACTCGATGGATAATGTACAGGGAATTAACGGCTCAGATTAAGACAATTCGACGGATGAGGATAAACTGTTATCCATCGTTTCTTAAAAGATTCCAGAAAAGTAATTGATTTTCATTAGCAAATAGTATATCGATGGATGACTAAACTCGATGGATAAGGGTCATCCGTCGAGATGTAAACTTTGACTTAGCCAAAATTTCATCCAAGACTGAAAAATCAAATAAATTTCTGGTTGCATTTCAACTTGCAAAATAACTCAGATAGATTTAAGAGTAATTAAGCAAACCTAACTCACTTACCAACCTCGAAAAGGTGGATTCATCCAGTGGCTTGCTAAAGATATCTGCAAGTTGCTTCTCACTTGGAACAAAATGTAGTTCCACAATACCATTCATTACATGTTCCCTTATCAAATGGTACTTGATATCTATGTGCTTTGTCCTTGAATGTTGCACTGGATTTTCTGTGATAACAATTGCACTTGTGTTATCACAGAAAATAGGAATTCTCTCAACTTGCAAACCATAGTTTAGCAGTTGATTTTTCATCCATAAAATCTGTGCACAGCAACTGCCAGCAGCAATATATTCAGCTTCAGTTGTAGAAGTAGAAACTGAATTTTGCTTTTTACTGAACCAGGACACAAGCTTGTTTCCTAGAAATTGACAGGTTCCTGTTGTACTTTTTCTATCAATTCTCCAACCTGCATAATCTGCATATGAATAACCAGTTAGATCAAAACCAGAATCTCTAGGGTACCAAATGCCAAGGTTTGGTGTTCCCTTGAGATATCTGAAAATTCTCTTTATAGCTATCATGTGAGATTCTCTAGGACCAGCCTGAAATCTAGCACACAAACAAGTAGCAAACATTATATCTGGCCTACTAGCTGTTAAGTACAGAAGTGAGCCAACCATACCTCTATAACTTGAAATATCCACAGACTTTTCAGTAGTGTTTAATTCAAGTTAGTTGCAGTGGCCATGGGAGTTTTTGTAGATGTGCAATCCATTAGATCAAACTTCTTTAAAAGATCAAAAATATATTTAGTTTGACTAATGAATATTCCATCACTAACTTGCTTAACTTGTAAACCAAGAAAGTAAGTTAGTTCTCCCATCATACTCATTTCATACTTACTTTGCATTAATTTGGCAAACTTTTTGCAAAGTTTCTCATATGTAGAGCCAAAAATAATATCATCTACATAAATTTGAACAAGTATACTAGAGCCATTAACATTTCTGAAAAATAAAGTTTTATCTACAGCACCTCTTGTGAAATGATTTTCCAAAAGTAACTTTGATAAGGTGTCATACCAGGCTCTAGGTGCTTGCTTCAGTCCATAAAGTGCTTTCAGAAGATAATAGACATATTCTGGAAAATTTGGATCTTCAAAACCAGGAGGTTGACTGACATATACTTCTTCCTCCAAATCTCCATTCAGAAAGGCACTTTTGACATCCATTTGATAGACCTTGAAATTGGCATGGGCTGCATAGGCTAAGAAGATTCTGATGGCTTCAAGTCTTGCAACAGGAGCAAATGTTTCATCAAAATCAATTCCTTCTTGCTGACAATAGCCCTTAGCAACCAATCTAGTTTTATTCCTGACTACTATGCCATTTTCATCCATCTTGTTTCTGAATACCCACTTGGTGTCTATTGGATTCTTTCCTTTAGGCTTGGGTACCAGCTTCCATACATTATTCCTTTCAAATTGGTTTAGCTCCTCCTGCATAGCTAAAATCCAATCAGGATCCAACAAAGCTTCTTCTACCTTCTTTGGTTCTTCCTTGGAAAGAAAGCTGTTGTATAGACATTCTTCCTGAGTTCCTCTTCCTGTTTGAATTCTAGAAGAAACATCACCAATGATAAGCTCAAAGGGGTGATCTTTTGTCCATTTCCTTTGTTGAGGTAGATTAGCTCTAGATGAAGAAACCTCATTATTGTCTTGATGTGTGATTGAGTTTTGATTGCTAGAAACTCCCCCTGAGTTTGTGGATCTTTGATTTGAGAAAGGGGAACTTTCTATAGGTGATCTGTCTTGACCTCCTGCTCCTTTTGATAACCCGACTGATGGTGAATTTTGAGTACCAACAGATGAGGCAGGTTGTCTCCCGACGGATAACGCAGATTGCCTTCCGACGGATGAAGCATTATGCACCTTGACAAATATTGAGTTTTGTGCTTCATTGGTAGTAGATTTGTCTGCATTATCCTCAGACACTGTTTCTTGATCACTTTCATCATCACTGTCATCACTAACCATCTCCACATTGTCGAATTTGAGGCTCTCATGGTAATCTCCATCTTTCAGTCCTTCAATCTTTTTATCATCAAACACAACATGTATAGATTCCACAACAATGTTGGTTCTTAGATTGTAGACTCTATATGCTTTACCAACAGCATATCCAACAAAAATTCCTTCATCTGCTTTAGCATCAAACTTCCCATTTTGATCAGTTTGATTTCTCAGGATATAGCATTTGCAGCCAAAGACATGAAGAAAGTTTAGAGTTGGCTTCTTGTTCTTGAACAATTGATAGGGAGGCATGCATCTTGCTTGATTAACCAGAGAAATGTTCTGAGTGTAGCATGCAGTATTTACAGCTTCAGCCCAGAAATATGTTGGTAGTTTAGATTCTTCAAGCATTGTTCTTGCAGCTTCAATAAGTGATATGTTCTTCCTTTCCACTACTCCATTCTGTCGAGGAGTCCTTGCTGCTGAAAACTCTTGCAGAATCCCATTTTCCTCACAAAATGCTCTCATGACAGAATTCTTGAACTCAGTTCCATTGTCACTCCTGATTCTTCTAACTTTGAAATCAGGATGATTGTTGACTTGTCTTATGTGATTGATTATGATTTCATTAGCCTCATCTTTAGACTTTAGGAAATATGTCCAAGAGAACTTTGAGAAATCATCTACAATTACTAGGCAAAATCTTTTCCTTGAGATGGACAATACATTGACTGGTCTAAATAAGTCCATGTGAAGCAGTTGTAAAGGCTCTTCAATTGTTGAATTAAGTTTCTTCCTGAATGATGCTTTGATCTGCTTCCCTTTTTGGCAGGCATCACACAGTCCATCCTTTGAAAACCCCACTAGAGGAATGCCTCTTACCAGTTCTTTCTTTACCAGCTCGTTCATGGTCTTGAAGTTTAAATGGGATAGCTTTTTGTGCCATAGCCAACTTTCATCTTGACTTGCTTTACTGAGAAGACAAGTTACAGACTCTGCTTTGGATGAGTTGAAGGTTACTGAATTGCCTTTGTCACAAAGCTGGCTGATACTCAACAGATTATGTTTGAGACCATCCACTAAGGCAACCTCCTCAATGATGACATTGTCCTTTGAAATCAAGCCATATCCCACAGTATAACCCTTGTTGTCATCTCCAAAAGTAATACTTGGGCCAGCTCTCTCCTTAAACTCTGTGAGCAGGGTAGAATCACCAGTCATGTGTCTTGAACAACCACTATCCAAGTACCAAAGATTCTTTCTGTTTCCCTGCACACATCAAAATCAAATCAAGTTGATTTTGGTACCCAAGTTTCCTTGGGTCCTGCCTTGTTAGCTTTCTTTTTCTGTTTCTTAGGTCTTATCTCATTTGACTTAGGAATTTCAGATTCATCCTTAGTCATTTGGATTGGACCTTTGAAACCATTCATTGCAACAGAATTATCATGCATATTATGACTAACAGGAAATGGCATGCTTGGTGTAAATATGTTATTACAGTAAGGCATGCTAAATGGCATTTGTGACATATTATATGCAGCATAATAAGGATTAGGTGCAAATGACATATTAGCAAACTGTGCATTCATGTTCTGTGTAGGCATAGCATTAACAGGCATGGGAGGCATGGCATTCATGTTAGGAAATTGAGACTGAACAGACATGGGAGTAGGCATGGCAGATTTGCAATTTACAGATAAATGATTTTTCTAGGAGCATATTTATCAGGTGTATAGTTATTGTGTTTGTTAATCCCTACTTTACCATTCCTATTGATTTTCCTTTTAGTCTCTGCTTTTACCTCAATTTTCTCAAGTTTGTCACTTAACTGTTTGACAGTCATGTGACCAACATTAGCCTTTTTCCCTTTCTTAGCTTGACTTGACTCTCCTAAAACAAAGTTCTTGGAAACAGACCCATACTTCTCATTCAGCTTAATTAGTTTGGCTTTGCTAATGGGCTTGCTCACAGCCGACGGATGAGGATTTTCATCATTCGACGGATAACACTTTTTGATATCTGACGGATAGTCCTCATCATCCATCGAGTCTACATCTGTTAGCAATCCATCTACCAAATTAGATTCTAGTTTGTTCTTTTTCCAGGCTTCATCACAAAAAGACTCAATTCCTTGAACTTTGGTGATTTGAGCATGGACATCTCTGGATGTTTTCCATGCTTTAATCACCTCTTGTTCACGCTCGAGCTGCTTCTTCAAAATCTCTTCCTTTTTCAAGGACTCGATTAATTCCTCCTTGGCAATCTTACACTCAATTCTTAACTTCTCAAAATCAGCAAACTAAGACTCAAGCACATTATTCCTCTCACTTAAAAACAAATTGTTTTCTTTAAATTTTAGCATTTTCTTTAGTAAGAGACTTAAGTGTAACACGTAAATGATATAATTCTGTAGACATGTCATTTATGGCATCATTACACTCAGCTTTAGATAAATGTGCAAGGTTTGTAGTAATTACCTGATTGCTTGAGGAACTTGTCTCTGTCTCATCAGACTTGGCCATTAGGGCTAGATTGACATAGCTGACATCTTCATCTTCATCCAAACCATTTGTTGCCCAGTCATTTTCTTGTGTAATAAAAGCCCTTTCCTTTTGTTTGAGTAGATCAAAGTATTTTTTCTTGTAATCCATAGACTCAAACTTTTTCTTACTGGAATCTGACTTTCTACACTCATTGGAAAAATGCCATGCCAAGCCACATTTGAAACATTTGAATTTTGACTTATCCACCATGTTTCTATTTGGCATGGCTGCTCCAAAGTTCTTCTTGAACTTGAGCTTGGAAAATCTCCTGGAAAGAAATGCTAGGTGCTCATCAATGTCCTCCATGTCATCTTGGCTCAATGAATCTTCACTTTCTACTGCAAACCCCTTGCCCTTTTTCTCACAGACCTTTGAAGTTGATTCAACAGCTTCCATCTTCACTTCTTTCTCCTTTTCCAACTCAGCAACTAGTGCAATGGATCCTCCTTTCTTCTTTCCTCTCTCCATCCTTTCATCCTGCTCTATTTTAAGCTCATAGGTTTTCAGGCTGCCATACAGTCTCTCAAAAGTAAACTCCTTATAATCTTGTGAGTTTCTTAATGAGACTGTCATTGGTTTTCATTCCTTTGGAAGAGATCTAAGGAATTTCAGATTAGAGTCTTTAGTCTGATAGACTCTTCCATGCAACTTAAAAGCATTTAGTAGTGCTATCATGGCTACCTTGTCATCAAGGTCCGGGACTTTTAAAGCTTCCTTCGTGAAATGATTCAGGTAGTCTCTCAAGGATTCCTTCGCTCCCTGCACAATACTCATGAGGGATGCTGTACTTTTCTCATGCACTCTTCCGCTGATGAACTGCTTAATAAAATCCTGACTTAATTCTCTGAAGGACCCAATAGAGTTCGAGGGAAAACGACTATACCATCTTTGAGCCATACCCGACAAGGTCTGAGGAAAGGCCCGACACTTAATAGCGTCATTCACGGGTTGCAATAACAGCGCATTGGAGAATGTCCTGACATGATTAGTGGGATCTCCCGTGCCATCATAAGCTTTGATAGTGGGCATCTTGAACTTCCTTGAGATATGGGCATTCATTATCTCTTCAGTGAATGGTGGAGTAGGATCATCAGGATCTCCAAGGGGAAGAAGATTGCTTGGATCAGCTCTTGGGACTACAGCCCTTCTTTGTGATGGACCATCCAGGTCTATGATTGGAGGAGGATTCCTCCCCCTAGGTGGTAATGGGGGCCTGGGAACCTGGTGCACCTCCAAGTCACGCTTCAACCTTTGAATCTCAGCCTCATGGGCCTTGATTCTCTCTTGCACTTCTTGGGGATTCACCCCTCGGGTGCTCCTAGGACGTTGGTTACCATCAGCCACCGGCTCTTTGCCAGTACGTCTCCTTCTTAGAGCCCTTTCAAAGATTCAGAGTCTCTCTCAGTATAAGGACCAGAAAATTCCTGATCCTTGGGTGTTAGTCCCTTAACTATATAGCAAGAATTACAGAAGGGGGGTTGAATGAAATTCTAGAACCTTTTTCTTAAAATAAAAATGTTCAAACTCGAATATAAATATAAGTGTTTTGATTAGCACAATGCGGAATAAAAACTTAAGTGAATCAAAACATAAGTAATTAAAAACAAGAGTCTTTAAAAACTTTCTGGTGGATTTAAACAATTCCACCAGAGATATATATATTATATCGAGAGAACTCTGTGTGCAAGAATGCTCACAGCTGCTTACAAATTTGAACTACTGAGAATACAGAGAAATGCTAATAATTCTGCTTACAAATGTTTATCACTTTTTGTATCTCAGATCTTAGTTTCTATTTGCTACTTCTTGGTTTATATATTACCAAGATTACAAAGTCAAAAGATAGAATCATTATAAAAACTATCAGTTTTTATGCTTTGCTACTTTGTTCTCTATTACCCAGTTAATAGGCTTCCTCATTCCATTTGCATACATCCCGACGCACGTGACCAGTTGTCACTGTCAACTGATGTTTAAATCCTTTATCCGTTGGGTTCATGATCATCCGTCGGATTGTTGATCATCTGTCGGGTTGTTGATCATCCGTCGGGTGCTTTGTAGTTTATCCGTCGGGTAGCAATCAGGCACTTGACTTCATTTCACTTATGCAGAATTACAAGACATCATCTATGTATAATTAATCAACATATTCTGCATATCTAGTTAAAGTCCACATGACTTATATGCTACTACAGACTCTGTACAAAGGTGTATGCAGAAATGTGCTACAGACTCATTATTACATAAGCTACTCACTCGATGGATAATAAATCATTATCCTTCGGGACTATAGATTCATCCGTCGGGACTAAAATTCTTATCCGTCGAGTGCTACATTATTTCACTAAGTAAAATCTACTTAGGTGTTTTGTTTATGAAATCATCAAGTACACAACATATGCACAACATTGGGATAGGAGCCAAACCTTGTATGTAGGGGGTGTTCGCCCTCGTGCTTCACCTCGTCCAGCATGTTCACTTCCTCCAACCTCGGGGTAAAGGGGCATCCCATAAGGGGGGTTAGTAGTCACAATAGTTGAATATTCATACCCAATGGGTCGAGAATTCACAGGTGTATATTGTTGTTGAAGTTGGGGATTCGTACCTTGAGGAGCCAGGGGAATCGTCCCTTGAGGTTGAGGTTCAGTTGCCCCTACCTGGGCTCCTCCTTGAGTGACAGCATAGGTTGAATACGGAGGTACCTCCACGGTTGACAAAATCGTTTGGGTTGTCCCCGCGGGTGTTTCTCCTTCAAGGACGCTGCTTGTTCTCCGTGTTCTCGTCATGGTTATTGTTGTGGTTCCCACAGACGGCGCCGAATGTTATGGATCAAAAACTAAGGTATAATAATTGCTGTGTTTATCACTAAGGAACGTGAGCTTGAGGCTCGATTTGACTGCTCTTGTGTTTCGTGACTCAATCTGCCTTAACAAGATGCCTACGTACCTTGCTGATTGCCAATGATCAAGTCAAAAAATGTAGTTCTTGTTTGAAGGGTAGATCCCTTTATATAGATGTTGAGAGTCCTTGAATTGGGCTAGGGTAGGAGACTTGGTGGACAAGTCTCTGAATTAGAATGGACTTTGGAGTCCTAGGAAGTAGGAAACTGATTCCTTATCCTATTAGGTCCCTTGGGGACTAATCTACTAGGATTTATATCCTCATTGGGACTTATCTTGACAGCTGTTTTATCCCTTATTAATTAATTACGAAATTAATTAATATTCAGAATTTTGGGCCCTCTATAACTGGGCTTCGTCATTGGACCGTATCTGGTTTAATTAATTTTAACACCAATTATATTCCTGGGCTATTTTTGGGCCCCTAACAAGGGCTTGGGCCTCTTCTAATGGGCTTAACCGCCAGCCCAATTTTAATATAATTAATGAGATATTAATTATGCAATCAGGGTTTATTTTATTCCCTATCATTTAAATACTGATATCATCAATTACATCTAACAATATCCCCCAACTTGTGGATTATGTAAATATGTACAAATTCCTAATTGATGATGTCAAAAACTGTCTAAATGCAAAAATTATTACAAAGTATACAATCTTATAGTCAGTGTATCAGACTTTAATTTTACTCCCGAATTCTAGCATAACCTGCAGCTTCAAGGAAGAATTGTCTGAGCAGGTTTTCTTTAGCTACATTTAAGAACATTTTCATTC
The DNA here is from genome assembly GCF_009905375.1 of Apium graveolens. NCBI lineage: Eukaryota > Viridiplantae > Streptophyta > Magnoliopsida > Apiales > Apiaceae > Apium > Apium graveolens. Next base: position 52,711,800 of record NC_133648.1, on the reverse strand, counting down.
TCTGCTTGATATCTTCAGCTCTTGAGTAGATTCATCATTTTGAAAGATATTTACTCTTAGGTCATGAAGTTTTGATCTGCGTAGAAATAAATCATCCAGTTCAAGAAATCCAACCTTCTTACCGTTTGTATTGAAGGTCAGAACTTTCACTCTCAGATATTCAAATATTTGATCTCCTCATTTAGGCATATCAACATATGAACCATCTTCATCAATGTACTTTGGAAAGTACTTAGGTTTGATCAACATTCCTCTTTGTTTTTTGTATACCACATTCTTCAAGTATTCAGACCATCTAGCAGTAATAGAGTTGTTGACTTTAAGAAAACATGCAACATACTCTATCTCTTACCATGGTTTCTCCTGTATTTTCTCTTGAGAAATTCTCAACCTCTTACATGTCTCAAGAAAATAGATGATATTTTCCTTTGGCGTGTTTGTATCAAACATATCAAGCATAATTTGGACAAATATCATCTCTGTTGTAGATCTTCAAGCTTCACATTTTCTTCAAATCCTGTCAAATTTCCAGGTTCTCTGAGAATCTGAGCATTACCTTGATATGTATCAGCATTGGGAAGACCCAAACCACCTTTTCTATTAGCTGAAGTACCACTATAGATTTTGTTGATAGTTTCAGAAGAATCTCTCTTTGGTGCTTGTATCTTGCTACTCTACAGTAACTTCTTCTTGTTAGCTAGTGAAAGACAGGATTTGTAGATACTTTAGAACCGTGTATATCTTCATTAGAGTTTAGATCCTCATCAGGAATTGAATGATCAACTTCTATTTCTTGAACAGTTATGTTTTCAACATGAGTTGAATTTGTGGTTGAAACTGGTTGAGTATCAGTATTACTTCTTCAACTTGAGCAGAGTTAGTGGTTGAAGTGATTTTTATCTTTTCAGCCCAATCAGATTCAGGAATGACTTTTCCTTTCTTGCGAACCTGATTGGTTTCTTCTTCAAAAATTCTATCTTCATCAGCATCATCATGAGCTTGACCTACTATATAGACTGCATCTATCAGTATTTGAGATTTTGGAATTGCTAATTCTTCTCCAACTTTCTCATTCCCCTTATACCTCCTATCAACATTTAAGATAGCTTGAGACATAGTATTAGATCTTTTAGTATTTACACTAGTAGTGATATCCTTGATCTTTAAGGACTGTTCCTTTGGCCTCTGAGTCCTTGTCTTCTTGGAACATCCTCAATTAAAGGCACATCATCAATATTTGATGATTAAGATTTCAAAAAAGCAAATTCTTCCTCCATCAGTCTGACTTGCTCAAGGTCAACTCCAGGATTCTCTCTTTCAAACAACCTCCTACTTACCTCAGAATAAAAAACTTGAATTTTAGGATCTTTGTAGTATAAAGTTGTTTTTCTTCCTTTTACCTTCAGGGTTTGCATAAATTTAATTACTTTAACACCATCTTCTACTACCCTTTTAGCTTGGTCATCATCATCATTTGTGACTGTCAGAGTTTGTTTTTCAGTAGTTGTCACAGTAGTCAATTCCCTTGAGAGCACAGTCTCTAACACTTTATTTCTTCCTATTTAACCACCTCTTCCTCTTTATTGGTTAGTGAGTTTTGATACATCACTAGATCTAGTTATATCACCTCCACCCTTAGTACTCCTAAGTGTTTTGCCTCCCTTATTCCCTCCTGATCTGTCATCGGTATTTGACTTGAGATGCTTGCATTTTGATTTAGAAATAATCTCCCCCTTTTTGGCATCATCACCAAGTAAAAGAGAGACTATCAGCTCCAGGAAATCCTGAACCTCATCTAGTTGACCAGGCATTTTAGCTTGAGTAGCTTCCAGCCCAGCTTGATTGGCTTCTAATTTATCCTATCTTGCAATAAGAGGCTTTAACTACTTATTTACCTCAAACTCACTCCTAGTCTTGACATTATGAAAAACATCTTTAAGTGCATCCATCTAAGCTTAAGCCTTCACCCGAGTGGAATAAATTGACTTTACCACGAGAGAAGAGGCTTTGAGATGAGTTAAGATATTAGGATCTATGATTTGTCTCTTAGTTGTTTGCAAGTATTGTGAAGCATGATTAATAGTGATAGAATAATTTGGATCCTTTCACTTAGAACTCCATTTTTCCTTTAAGTATTGTTGAGATATAGCAGTGGCTCTTTCATCCAGTATCTTCTTTCTCTCATTTTTTGGTATTATCCTTTGGAAAGATGATGTCATTGAGATCTTCATCAGGGTACAAGGTAACATTGATCTTAGTGGGATCAATGTCATCCTCCTCATCATCATTATCATCACTAGAATGATTAGAAGCTTTATAATCATCCATTGGCTCTTGGAAGTTCTGTGTTACTTCACCTTCAACATCATAGTTTAAGATATGATCTTTAATAAGAACTGTATGAGAACCAACAGCCTCAGAAACTTCTAATTTATTACCATCAATCAAGTTGACCTCAATTTCCTCAGGAATGGTAAGCATTGGAAGGTGAGCACATTATCTAACTCTAAGACCTTAGTTCCAGTAGAATGAGCAGGAGACTCAGGAATTGGGTTGAACACTGGAACAACAGCTTTTGGAATGGACTATTCTGCAACTTCAGCTTCACCAGTAACATGGATTGCAACAGTGGTAGAAGTGGATACATGAGTGGACTGCAGTGAAATATCAGAGTTCATACCTGCAGGGGAAATATCAGCTTGAGCAATAGATGCATCAGAGTATGTATGAGGGTCTGCAGTCTACAAATCAACAGCTGGTTTAGTAAACTCTGAGCACCTTCAAGAGCAGTAAATGAACCACTTAAATCTCTATATTCTTTTAAAATAGTCTCACTAATTCTCACACAATTCATTTTATGACTTTTAAGAGTCAGAGTTTTCTCACAAGGATTAACTAAATCCCGACTCTCATATACCTCTCCTTTTGACATGTAAGGAGCATACATCTCTATATTTCAATTTTTATCTAGATCTTTTCTCTCAATTTCACTAAAAAAGCTCAGGTTTTCATGTTCTACAGAAATAAGAGGTGGCTAAAAAGAGATATCTGAGGTCACATGAATAGAGGCACCCTCCTGTAGAGGACTATCCATGATCATACCATCTGTATAAGAGTGTATTTGGTATGAAATGCACACAGCAGGGTGTTGTGTGATTCTTGAATTTTACTTAAAAACTTTTTGAATATGTTTCAAGAAAATTAAGTATTTAGGCTTCCTTGAACTTAACAGCTTAGAGTATTTTGCAGTGATTATTAACTAACTATAAACACACATAGAAGCAATTATCAAAACTCGCTTGATCTTTTATTAAAAATCAAATAGGTTGTGCTACAAATCTGAGTTCTTGAATATTAAAGAACTCACCTATTTTTGAGAATATACAAAAAAACTAGACTATTTTGTTATAACAGGAACAAAGGACCCGTGACATGTTTTATAGATCAACATGCATAGTTTACATAGATGCACTAAAATAGACCAACATAATTTCTAAAGCTCTTTTGTCTATTTCTATTTCAAGTGCTACATATCTGCAAACAATCATTCAGGTTTGCTACATTTGTCCAGTTCATCTTGATCCTTGATCTTGCACTCTTCAAACTGCAATTGTAGACTTTCCATTTTAATGATAAAATGGTTTGTTGAGTGGGAATCTGAAATCTTCGTGATTGATGGATTCTATAATTGAAGCTGCTATCAAGATCTTCAAAGTGTGTAGAGATGTCTGTATCGTGATGTAGAATGACTTGTTGAGATCTCTGTATCTCTAAATGTGTAAATGAATTGTGATAAAAAGCCTTCCTTCCTTCCAAATCCAAAGCCTGAATGGCCTCAGGAGATAAGCATGCACTACCACTTTGAGGTAGTGGTTCTTGTGTGACTTGAGGTGTTGGAGTTGATGAATCCCTCTGAGATTCAGGTTCTTGTGGACTCTCCTCTTCTTCATCTGAGTCATTTGCCTGTGATTTGCTGAGATGCACACTAGCTGTATTCTTTTTGTAATGAGACTCAATGGTATTGCATAAGCTTTTTACTTTTGATACTTCATCCATTAGTTTGGCATTCTCAGCATCATGCATTTCCTGAATTGTTTGGATTGCTATTGGATCAGGATTTATTGTGTCTTATATATCACATTGAGATGCATGTTTTTATGGGACAAAGTTATCAGTAGGTGCTTCACCATGAGGAGATGAAGGTTCTTTTGGGCTTGGCTCTCTTTCAATAAATATTCTGAAAGATAGATCTCTTTCAGCAGTTTTTTCTTGAGATGCATGTTGCTGAATATCAGCCACAATTCTTTGTACTTGCTCAGAAGTAGCAAAGATTTCTCTCACCCTTGGATCAGACTTTATTGGTGAGTCAAAAATAGATACAGGTGTGGCTGCAGTATTTCCATCCTTATGCCTCCTGGAGCTTGTTTGAGTGGCTGCAGATGTACTTTCCTCATCAATCTCTTGCTTGATTTTTAAAGCATGTTTATCAAAGTATGTCATGACCAATTTTTTATTCTTTGGTCCAGGGGTTTCCGCAACAATCATCAATCTTTGTTGTGCGTGGTCCAGCTGGTAACATAGCTGGTTCTTGAGTAGAATCAGCTTTTAACTTCTGAAATTTGGATGATAAGAGAGCATTGTCCTCATTATCTGATTCTGACTCATCCACAACAAGCCTTCTTTTTTGAATTCTAGAAGTTATTTAGAGTAATAGGAGGTTTGTCTTACTTCCACCATGTCCTCCATCAGTATTTGAAGGTGGGTTTTGAGAAGTCATAAGTCCTGCTGCCTGAGAAGCATCAAAATTTGCTTGCCTCCTCATTTTTACAACATGTGCATATAGGGAGACACCTTAGGTGAAAATTTGCTTGCCTCTTCATTTTTACAACATGTGCATATAGGGAGACACCTTAGGTGGATTGTGTTTGGGTTTGTGTTTGGGTGTCAGGGCCAGCGTTAGCTACATGGGTGTTCCCACCAGTGATTGTATGTTTCCTAGCTCTTTGCACATCCTGTTATGCATAAATCTGAAGAAGCCTTGTAATTAGCAAGTCCCTGGAAAAATAAGAATTTTGAGAGCAGGAAGATTATCCCTCTCAGTATCCTTGGAAATTAAATCATAAAAAGATCTTTTTATGATTTTAAACACTGATATGATTTGGTTAGCAGGAATTTCAACATTTGGAAAACAATGATTAAAAAGAAGCTGATAAAATCTAGCATAATAGACAATGTTTGGGTCAGCCCTTAACCTATCATATAAAGCATAGAACAAATATACCAAGATCATAATTTTGAGAGTGAAGTAGAGAGTACCTTGTTTACTGTGACATCATAGACAGAGCATCAAATTTTTTGCATATTTTGTTGAATGCCCTTATGATAGAATCAAAGAAGAAATTCCATTCTTTTCTCATGTTAGGTTACACAACACTATAGAAGGGGGTTGAATATAGTGTTTTTACAATCAAATTAATTTCAAACACAAGTATGTAACAGTAATCAAGTATATTCAATAAACTTTGTTACAATAGAACAGTTGTTCTCTCTCAGTGATGAACAATATCACTAAGAGCTGCTAGGTTACAATGCATAATGTTCTCGATAATGATAACACATCTAGTGTAAACCCTAAGCTGTGTTTATATAGTACACAATTACAAGATATCTTCTCATTGATATGGAATATAATTATGTCTCCTAAAATATATCAATCAGATATTATCTTCTACAAGTCTTCTAGTCTTATAACTCTTCATGCATATCTTCTATTGTTTTAGTCATGATCTTTTCCTGTAAATCAGCTGCTTTCCTTATCTGAAGTATCTGCTCTTAAGTCCTGATATAAATCTTGACGGCCTTAAGTTCTGATATAAGTTCTGACTTCAGTAAGTTCTGATTTCCAGTAAGTCCTAATATTAAGTTCTGAAACTAAACACAATAGATTAGACATGACATCACAAATATATCTAACAATCTCCCCCAACTTGTAAATTATGAAAAATATACAAGTTAATAGATTTGATGATGTCAAAAACATTTAAGTACAAATGCAATGAGAGTTTAATTAGACAACTAACTACAACTTACAGTCCTTGTAGCTTTTACCAATTTTACTGAGTCAATCTGAAACCAAAGTGATTCTTGACAAAGTTTGATATCAGCTTTTCTTCTGCATCCTCAGGACTTGAGCTAGTATAGCTTTGACTTGCTTCAATTCTTCATCTTGACTTCCAATCTGGTAGATTGCAGTCCTAAATGCTGAGATATGATTTCTTTCTAAACCATCACCAAGTCTGATCACCCTTGGATGAGAAGAGTCTTCATTATAGCATGAACATTTCTCTTTCAGAATCACTTCAAGTTTAGCAGAATTTTTCTTCATTGGAATTTCACCTCCATCATCTTCAACTATGTTTGGAACAAATTCTGTAACCCTTGATCCAGAAATTCTTCCTTATCCCTTATGGTCTTCATTATGAAATTTGACCATTTCCTAGTAATCTCAGACTTTATCTCCAAAAGATAATAAAAGAATTGAAGTTCTTTCAGAGATTTGTTCAGCACATCTGATTTCGACATTTGATATGTTCTTCCATCTTCAAGAAATAGAATCAGATTTTCTTTGACATTATGCTTATCATGAGCATCCAGTACCACTTGAACAGATATAACCTTATCAAGGTGTTTCTGTGTAACTTCTTCAAGAGGTTTGTCACTCAATAAAAATGGATCTCTTGTAAGTACTTCAACTCCTGTCTTGATTTTAGCTTCTTCAGAACCTAATCCAGCTCTGTCTCTTGCTTCTCCGGCTTTCAATCCAATAGTCATGAAATCAGATAACAATTGGCTTTTTTTAGGATATGATGGATTAACATTCTTTCATAAGAGTTTTCTCTTATCAGTAACTGTCAATTTATTCAAATCAACTTGAGCACTGTCAGAGGTTGATGTTTTGATGACTTGATCAGAATATTATGTTTCTTTATGACTTGATCAGAATTTGATGTTTCTTCTGTAGCTTGTTGTTCTTCATTCTGAACAACTTGAGATGTGTCAGAGGTTGTCTTAGATTCTTCAGTTATTTTCCTTCTCTTCAGAGTTTGAACAGTTTCATCTACTGCAGCAGCATCATCAAATACTTGAACCAGTTTGCATATAGGTTTCATCAGGATTTGAGGAATCTTCATCTCCTGTGACTTTGTAGGTTCATCAATCTTTCCTTTCCCTTTATCCTTGGGATCAACTTGTGATCTTGTCTTGGGCTTTGAAGCCTCAGAATTTGAACTTTCCTTGATCACAATGCCTTTTACCTTAGGCCTTGGAGGTTTCTTTGCATCAGAAGCTTTAGACTTTAGATTTGGCTTTTCAGCTGCAAATCTAGCTTCTTCCTCCTTTAAAGTCTCTAAATCTATTCCAGGATTATGCTTGAGAAATAGTCTTCTAGCAATTTCTTCATCAAGTGTCTGAATTTTAGGATCTTTGTAGTAGACTGTAGTCTCCCTTCCTTTGAGCTTCAGAGTTTGCAAAAACTTCTGAGAGTCTTGAATATCACCTTGAATGAGAAGATCAGAACTTGAAATCAAATTTTAATTATCAGAACTTGCTATCAGAGCTTGAGCATTTACAGCTTCAGAACTTGTCTTCTTCTGTATAGAAGATTTACTAGAGTCAGAAATTATTTTCCCTGAAAAAACTTTGCTGCTTTGCCCTTGACCTTGACCCTTGCTAGGGTTTCCCTGGTCATCTTCATTATCATCCTTTTTCTTCAGTACTTGACTAGTTGAGCATTTGGACTTAACTACCTTCTCCCCCTTTTTGGCATCATCTGGTAGTAGGAGAGAGAGAAGAAGTTCTACTGATGATTGAATTTCATTCAGTTTAGCTTGTTGAGAGGCTTGATTCTGCAAGACCTCAGTAATTTGGGCCTGTTGCTTTTCTTGAACCTTCTCAATAGCTTCAACTTTCTCATGAATAGGTCTGATAATTCTTGACTTGTCTAATTTGAGAGTCATATCTAGCTTTTCAGCTGATTCCAGAAGTTTATCAACCTTGGCATGAGTTGTGGAGTGCAGACCTTGAAGTTTTTAGTACTTAGAGCTGTGACTTTGAGTTGGTGCTTTAAATCAGAGTTTGTCAACAGTTCATCAGCTTTTGATATATGCTCTATCAGAACTTTTGAGCTTGGAATGAAATCAGATTCATTCCACTTCTTGGTCCACTCAACTCCTCTGTGAGTGTCTTCTTAAGGAACATGAGCTTCTTTTTCAACATACTTTTGAAGCAATGCCTCCTTTCCAAGAATGGGAGCATTTACCGGAGCACTGTCTCCATAACTTGCTAGAATCTCCTCATCTTCTGATAACACCAGAGTTTGTGTAACTGAAGGAGATTCTGTAGCAGCTTCATCTAAATTCTGATCTTCAGGTTCCAGATCCAGAATTGGTGTAGATGGTAACTCAGCCTGTAAGATCGGAGAAGTAACAGTAGATGGTTGAGCTGTAGTTGAAGCTTCCATATAGAGCACAGTTAGAATGTTCAGCCTGTGGATGTCAATTTCAGGACTTAATCCTGAATCTTCAACTGTTGTTTCTTTAATAGGAGAGACAGAATGTGTGATCACTATTTCTGGAACAGTGTCTTTAGCTTGAGGAAGGGCTTTAATGACAATTGGTTCAGATGAGATCAGAGATTCCTGATCCCCTTCCTCAGCTTCTTGAGTATCCTCAGAGTGAGGTTGTGCCAAATTCCTTCCTGCTCTCTATTTCTTTGATCTCCTAGATGGTAGAGAAACATGATATGCATCAGTGTTTGCAGATATTTTCCTTTTCTGAATTTCAGACCCTTCAGCTTCTATTTCCTTCTGAAAAAATCACATTTTCAGCTTCAACTGTCACAGGTTCTGATGCATGAACCTGGACTTGCTCCTCTTCTTCATCAGACTCATCCCTTAGTATGATCCTCCTCCTTCTCCTTAGGTGCTGATGGTTGTGGTTGTGAGGATTGTGCCGGTTAAAAATATGTTCTGATGGTAGGCTGTGGTTGAGGTTGTGAAGTGGTAGGTTGTGTAGGTGCTGATGGAGGTTGGGATGGTTGTACATCAGGATATATGGCAGTATAGGTGTTTGGATCAGAGTTTACTAAGACTTGTTTGACTGATTGAGGAATTTGGAGGGGTCTTAGTACAGTCTTCTTATTATCAGTAGATAATAAGTAAGTGAAAGCCCTTTTAGCAACTTTAAAGGGTTCAATTGTCTCACAAAAATTCTGAGGTGCATCAGAACAACAGAAACTGTATATTAGCTGACAGAATCTAGCAAAATAAACTATGTTTCTATCTTCTGTCATCCTATCACCTATGAAACCTAGCACAACACAGGCAAAATCAAAATGAGTTTGATGAATTAGAGCAAACCCATTTTGATGACTCTAGATTGGTATATCATCAAAGTTGGAGCACTTGTTGGCAAAGGCCTTGGTGATGCAGTCGAAAAAGAAACTTCACTCCCTCCTGATGTGGGGCCTCTTCAATTGTCCCAGCTTGGATAAATATTTTTCATAACCATGGTTAACCATCATCTGTTGAAGAGCTGGTTCCCCAACTTGTGAACTGTAAACACAGTTTTCTGGAAGATGTAAAGCTTGTCGAACAGTTGACAATGTAACCAAGTGTTCATCTTCCCCTGTTGTAAATATGATGCTTGGGAACCCATCTTTTCCACCATCATCATGAACACCACTCGTCTAAAACTCCAGTACTTGAGTTCTCGAGAATGCTTCTGGTTAGGTCAAAGAATACCCAATCTCACTTCGAGAGAGAAAGTCTTGTATAAAGTGAAGATCTGATGGAGCTTCATCCTTGCTAAGTATGGCCAGATAGTTGTTGCGAACGAAATTGGCTCCATTAAAAATGATGTCCTTTGGTGCCATTTCTGTGAAAAATCAAGGGAGAAAATGTGTGTATAGAAGGTGTTTGATAAAATGCCTATTAGAAAGTAGCTTCATAGAATATTAGAGAGAGAGAAAATAAGAGAGATTAGAGAATTAGAAAAGTAGGTAAAATATTGTAAAATATTTTAACTCCCATATATATACTCTTTATTTGACAACATTTATAATAAAAGCAGAACCGACATTAGACACCTGTCACGCAGTAAATAGTCAAAACAATAGTTAGTGGGCACGAGAAATAAGCAGTAATAATTGTGCACATGCAGTTGTCAAGGCAAACACGTTTCCCACTAACCAAATGATTATCACTGTTTTATCTCACCTAATTACTTTATGATAAATATGACCGTTACAGTAAATACCACAAATAAGTCAAGTAAACAAATAATACCACGTAAGCATCAGAGTTTCCATCAGGATTTGCATCAGAACTTGACTATTATCAGAATTTAACGGTCATCAGAACATGGCTTCTGTACTCAAAAAGTGAATGTCTGTATCTGTGATTCTTCATACAAATACTGACTGGTTTCTTCAGAGTTTAATCATCAGAACTTTCATCAGAGCTTGTCCTCAGAATTTATGCAAATAATACTTAACTGTTTGTCAAAAACAACTTAATCACCACAGTAATTTTCATCATTCATATGGAGTCAAAGTGTGTGTATTTGCAAATGATCAGATAAAGATTAAAGTCTGATAAACTTCACTAGTTCTTAGAAATAAGGCATAACTAAGAAAAGTGTTTAAAATCTGTCTTCAATTTTGAAGTCTACTATAGAATAAATTTATGCAAGAGTCCACCTCAACTGTTTGTTCTCATTTTATGCATCTTTTGACATTCTTTTTACAGTGGCTTCTCCGTGTAAGTGAGTCACAACTGCTATCAGAATTTATGCTATTATCAGAGTATTTCTCCAGTAATCAGAGAATGTGAAAAGTCACCAAGAAAAATTTATTTGCTTTTCTAATACATTTAACTTAATACCAGCAATGCACTTGGGTCTTCCCTTTCACGTATATTACTCTAGATCTCAAAGGAGTACCTGACTTCAATTTTTTTTTTCTTTTCTTTTCTTCAGATAAGTGAGGCTTATCCAGCATGTAGTTCATCCTTAAGATTTACTGACATCAGAATTTGACAGATTAGAAGCAAGAATCTAGTTTGTGACTTAGTAATAAGATACACAAAGTAAATTTGACTAAGCTCAAAATCAGAATTTTCTTGTGTTAATGAATTTCCACATAAACAACTAATTCAAACACGGGATAACAGTTTGTTAAAGACTACTAAGTCAACATCTAACAATTAATCCTCATTGGAGTGAATAGTCACAGAACATTCAAAACACTATCAAAGTATATAGAATCACATCAGATAACAATCAGTATATAATATATTACAGTTTAAGCACAGATTACATGGAGATAAGACAATCTGTAAACACTGATCATAAAGTCTGATACATGAGAACAAAAACTAAGCAGATTTTGAGAAAGAACCTGAAACCATTCTAAGTTCATTTACCAGTCTTGTAAAAGTAGCTTCGCATATTGGTTTTGTGAAGATATCTGCTAGTTGTTGATCTGTTGGAATAAAATGTAATTCCAATGTACCTTCCATCACATGTTCCCTTATGAAATGGTACCTAATGCTGATGTGCTTTGTCATTGAATGTTGAACTGGATTACCTATCATAGCAATAGCACTTTGATTGTCACAGTAAATAGGTATTTTAGAAAATTCTAACCCATAGTCCAGTAACTGATTCCTCATCCAAAGAATCTGTGTACAACAGCTTCCTGCAACAATATATTCTGCTTCTACAGTTGATGTGGAAATTGATTTCTGTTTATTGCTAAACCAAGAAACCAATCTGCCTCCAAGAAATTGGCAGCTTCCACTAGTGCTTTTCTTGTCTATTTTGCATCATGCAAAATCTGCATCTGAGTAACCTATTAGCTTAAAATCTGATTCTCTAGGATACCACAATCCTAGATCAGCTGTACCCTTGAGGTACTTGAAAATTCTTTTCACAGCTATTAGATGAGGTTCTCTTGGATCTGCCTGAAATCTTGCACAAAGACAGGTAGCATACATGATATCAGGTCTACTTGCAGTTAAATAGAGTAAAGAGCCTATCATACCTCTGTAGTTAGTAATATCTACTGGTGATCCAGTATCTTTATCTAACTTGGTTGCAGTGGCCATAAGAGTGGATGTAGTTGAACAGTCTTGCATTCCAAATTTCTTGAGTAAATTTCTGGTGTACTTGGATTGATTTATGAAAGTACCTTCTTCATTTTGCTTGACTTGAAGTCCCAGAAAATAGCTAAGTTCTCCCATCATACTCATTTGATATCTTGACTGCATTAGCTTTGCAAACCTTTCACAGAGTTTGGCACTTGTAGAACCAAAGATGATATTGTTGTGAATATGTTGTGCACTTGATGATTACCTAAACAAAACATCTAAGTAGATTTTACTTAGTGAAATAATGTAGCACTCGACGGATAAGAATTATAGTCCCGACTGAAAACTCAGTTTGAGTACCGACGGATGAGTAATTTATTATCCATCGAGTGAGTAGCTTATATAATGATAAGTTTGTAGCACAGTGTTGTATGCACCTTTGTATAGAATCTGTAGTAGCATATAAGTCATGTTGACTTTAACTAGATATGCAGAATAGGTTGATTAACTGTACATAAGCAATGTCTTGTAATTCTGTATAAGTGAAATGAAGTCAAGTGCCAAAATAGCTATCAACGGATGCTTAACAAAGCTTCGACGGATGATCAAATGACTTTCAACGGATGTTCAAAATAGCAGTCGACGGATGATCAAGTAAGTCATCGACGGATGATCTGAAAGTCGACGGATGATAATATCAAGATTCAAACATCAGTTGAACAGTGAAAGCTGACACACAGCCGTTGAGATTGGATACAAACACTGTGGAAGCCCATTAACTGGGTAATAGAGGACGAAAAGCAGCAAAGATCAAGATTGTTAGATTTTATATTTATTCAGTTCTTTTGACTTTGTAATCTTGGTAATATATATAAACCAAGAGAGTAGCAAATATAATAAAATAACTAAGAAAACTAAGTGAGCTTAGAAACAAACACAGAGAAATCTTTGTAAGCACTATCTTTAGCATTTCCTGTGTTCTTAGTTGTTCTATCTTGTAAAAGCAGCTGTGAGCATTTCTGCACACAGAGTTCTCTCGATATATTAATATATATCTCTGGTGGAATTGTTTAAATCCACCAGAAAGTTTTTAAAGACTCTTGTTTTTAATTACTCTTGTTTTGATTCATTAAAGTTTATATTCCGCATTGTGCTAATCAAAACAGATATATCTATAATCGAGTTGAACATTTTTTTTTCAAGAAAAAGGTAAAGAATTCCATTCAACCCCCCTTCTGTAATTCTTGCTATATTGTTAAGGGACTAACAATTGGTATCAGAGCAAGCTCTTAATCTACAAAGAGTTTAAAGATCAAAACAATTCAGCAAGATGAACAAGAAAGATGTTGGAGTCAAGATTCCTTTTCTGGATAAAGATAATTACCATCATTGGAAGGTAAAGATGCACCTTCATATGCTTTCTCAAGATGAGGCCTATGTGGACTGCATAGAAAGAGGCCCTCATGTTCTAATGAGAGCTGCAACAGGAAATGAACCATCAGTTCCAAAGCCAAGGCATGAATGGTCTGATCCTGATCTTGAACAAGTCAGGAAAGATAAAAAGGCCATGAACATTCTGTTCAATGGTGTTGATGCAGATATGTTTGATAACATCATCAACTGCAAGACTGCCAAGGAAGTTTGGGACACAATACAGATAATCTGTGATGGTACTGAGCAAGTAAGAGAAAATAAAATGCAGCTCCTGATTCAACAATATGAGCATTTTCACAATGAAGAAAGTGAGTCACTCACTGACATTTTTAGTAGATTCCAAAAGCTACTAAATGCTCTTAAATTGCATGGAAGAGTCTATCAGACTAAAGACTCTAATCTGAAATTTCTCAAATCTCTTCCAACAGAATGGAAACCAATGACAGTCTCATTGAGAAACTCACAAGATTATAAGGAGTTTACTTTGGAGAGACTGTATGGCATTTTGAAGACCTATGAGCTTGAAATAGAGCAGGATGAAAGAATGGAGAGAGGAAAGAAGAAAGGAGGATCCATTGCACTAGTTGCTGAACTGGAAAAGGAGAAGGAAGTGAAGATGGAAGCTGTGGAATCAACTTCAAAGGCCTGTGAAAGCAAGGGTAAAGGGCTAGCTGCAGAAAGTGAAGATTCTTTGAGTCAAGATGACATGGAGGACATTGATGAGCACCTAGCATTCCTTTCAAGAAGATTTTCCAAGCTCAAGTTCAAGAAGAACTTTGGAGCTGCCAAGACAAATAGAAACATGGTGGATAAGTCAAAATTCAAGTGTTTCAAATGTGGCTTGGCAGGGCATTTTGCAAATGAGTGTAGAAAGTCAGATTCCAGTAAGAAGAGATTTGAGTCTGTGGATTATAAGCAAAAATACTTTGATCTACTCAAACAGAAGGAAAAGGCTTTTATTACACAAGAGAATGACTGGGCAGCTGATGGTTTGGATGAAGATGAGGAGATTAGCTATGTCAATCTAGCCCTTATGGCCAAGTCTGATGAAACAGAGATAAGTTCCTCAAGCAATCAGGTAATTACTACAAACCTTGCACATTTATCTAAAGCTGAGTGTAATGATGCAATAAATAACATGTCTACAGAATTGTATCATTTGCGTGTTACACTTAAGTCCCTCACTAAAGAAAATGCTAAAATCAAAGAAAACAACTTGTTTTTGAGTGAGAGGAATAATATGCTTGAGCCTCAGTTTGTTGAGTTTGAGAAACTAAAAATTGAGTGTAGAATTGCTAAGGAGGAATTAACTGAGTCCTTGAAAAAGGAAGAAATTTTAAAGAAGCAGCTCGATCGTGAACATGAGGTGATTAAAGCATGGAAAACATCCAGAGATGTTCATGCTCAAATCACCAAGGTTCAAGGAATTGAGTCCTTTTGTGATGAAGCCTGGAAAAAGAATAAGGAGAAACTAGAACCTATTTTGGTAGATGGATTGCTGACAGATGTAGACTCGACGGATGATGAGGACTATTCGTCGGATAACAAAATGTGTTATCCGTCGAATGATAAAAATCCTCATCCGTCGGCTGTGAACAAACCCATTAGTAAAGCCAAATTAACCAAGCTAAATGAAAAGTATGGGTCTGTTTCCAAGAACTTTGTTTCAGGGGAGTCAAGTCAAGCCAAGAAAGGGAAGAAGGCTAATGTTGGTCACATGACTGTCAAATAGTTGAGTGACAGACTTGAGAAGATAGAGGTAAAAACAGAAACTAAAAGGAAAAACAATAGGAATGGTAAAGTAGGGATTAACAAACATAACAACTACACACCTGACAAATATGCTCCTAGAAAAATTTGTGTCAAATGTGGTAGTGTAAATCATTTGTCTGTTAATTGCAAATCTGCCATGCCTACTCCCATATCTGTTCAGCCTCAATTCTCTAACATGAATGCCATGCCTCCTATGCCTGTTAATGCTATGCCTACACAGAACATGAATGCACAGTTTGCTAATATGCCATTTGCACCTAATCCATATTATGCTGCATACAATATGCCTCAGATGCCATTTAGCATGCCTTACTGGAATAACATGTTTGCACCAAGCATGCCATTTCCTGTTAGCCATAACATGCATAATAATTCTGTAGCATCTAGTGGTTTCAAAGGCCCAACCCAAATGACCAAGGAAGAATCTAAAATTCCTAAGTCAAATGAGTTAAAACCTAAGAAACAGAAGAAGAAAGCTAACAAGGCAGGACCCAAGGAAACTTGGGTACCGAAATCAACTTGATTTGATTTTGATGTGTGCAGGAAAACAGAAGGAATCTTTGGTACTTGGATAGTGGTTGTTCAAGACACATGACTGGTGATTCTACCCTACTCACAGAGTTTGAAGAGAGAGCTGGCCCAAGTATCACTTTTGGAGATGACAGAAAAGGTTATATTGTGGGATATGGCTTGATTTCAAAGGACAATGTCATCATTGAAGAGGTTGCCTTAGTGGATGGTCTCAAACACAATCTGTTGAGTATCAGCCAGCTTTGTGATAAAGGCAACTCAGTAACCTTCAACAAAGAAACCTGTGTTGTGATTAATAATCAAAACAACAAAGTGGTTCTCACTGGTGTGAGAAGAGGAAATGTGTATCTAGCTGACTTCAACTCAATTAAAGCAGAATCTGTAACTTGTCTTCTCAGTAAAGCAAGTCAAGATGAAAGTTGGCTATGGCACAAGAAGCTATCCCATTTGAACTTCAAGACCATGAATGAGCTGGTAAAGAAAGAGCTAGTTAGAGGCATTCCTCTGGTGGAGTTTACAAAGGATGGACTGTGTGATGCCTGCCAAAAAGGGAAGCAAATTAAAGCATCATTCAGGAAGAAACTTGATTCAGCAATTGAAGAACCTCTGCAACTGCTTCACATGGATTTGTTTGGACCAGTCAATGTATTGTCAATCTCAAAGAAAAGATTTTGCCTAGTAATTGTACATGATTTCTCAAAGTTCTCTTGGACCTATTTCCTAAAGTCCTAAGATGAAGCTAGTGAAATCATCATCAATCACATAAGGTAAGTTAACAATCATCCTGATTTCAAAGTTAGAAGAATCAGGAGTGACAATGGAACTGAATTCAAGAACTATGTCATGAGAGCATTCTGTGAGGAAAATGGGATCCTGCATGAGTTTTCAGCAGCAAGGACTCCACAACAGAATGGAGTAGTGGAAAGAAAGAATAGATCTCTTATTGAAGCTGCAAGGACAATGCTTGAAGAATCAAAATTACCAACATATTTCTGGGCTGAAGTTGTCAACACTGCATGCTACACTCAGAACATCTCTCTGATTAATCAAGCAAAATGCAAGACACCTTATCAATTGTTCAAGAACAAGAAGCCAACTCTGAACTTTCTTCATGTCTTTGGCTGTAAATGCTATATTCTGAGAAATTAAACTGATCAAAATGGGAAGTTTGATGCTAAAGCAGATGAAGGATTTTTTGTTGGATATGCTGTTGGTAAAGCATATAGAGTCTACAATCTAAGAACCAACATTGTTGTTGAATCTATACATATTGTGTTTGATGATAAAAAGATTGAAGGACTAAAAGATGGAGATTACCATGAGAGCCTCAAATTCGACAATGTTGAGATGGTCAGTGAAGAAAGTGATGATGAAAGTGATCAAGAAACAGTGTCTAAGGATAATGCAGACAAATTTACTACAAATGAAGCACAAAACTCAACATCCGTCGAGTTACATAATGCTTCATCCGTCGGAAGGCAATCTGTATTATCCGTCGGAAGACAACCTGCCTCATCCGTCGGTACTCAAAATTCACCATCCGTCGGGTTATCAAAAGGAGCAGGAAGTCAAGGCAGATCACCCATAGAAAGCACCCCAATTTCAAATCAAAGATCCACAAACTCAGGGGGAGTTTCTAGCAATCAAAACTCAATCACACATCAAGACAACATTGAGGTCTCTTTATCTAGGGCTAATCTACCTCAACCAAGAAAATGGACAAAAGATCACCCCTTTGAACTGATTATTGGTGATGTTTCTTCCAGAGTTCAAACCAGGAGAGCAACTCAAGAAGAATGTCTATACAGCAGCTTCATGTCTAAGGAAGAACCAAAGAAGGTAGAAGAAGCCTTATTAGATCCTGATTGGATTTTAGCTATGCAGGAGGAGCTAAACCAATTTGAAAGGAATAAAGTATGGAAGCTGGTACCCATGCCTAAAGGAAAGAATCCAATAGACACCAAAAGGGTATTCAGAAACAAGATGGATGAAAATGGCATAGTAGTAAGGAACAAAACAAGATTGGTTTCTAAAGGCTATTGTCAGCAAGAAGGGATAGATTTTGATGAAACATTTGCTCCTGTTGCAAGACTTGAAGCCATCAGAATCTTCTTAGCCTATGCAGCCCATGCCAATTTCAAGGTCTATCAAATGGATGTCAAAAGTGCCTTTCTGAATGGAGATTTGGAGGAAGAAGTGTATGTAAGTCAACCTCCTGGCTTTGAAGATCCAAATTTCCCAGAGTATGTCTACTATCTATTGAAAGCACTTTATGGACTGAAGCAAGCACCTAGAGCCTGGTATGACAATTTATCAAAGTTCCTTTTGGAAAATCACTTCACAAGAGGTACTGTAGATAAAACTTTATTTTTCAGAAATGTGAATGGCTCTAGCATACTTGTTCAAATTTATGTAGATGATATTATTTTTGGCTCTACAGATGAGAAACTTTGTAAAAAGTTTGCCAAACTGATGCAAAGCAAGTATGAAATGAGTATGATGGGAGAACTAACTTACTTTCTTGGTTTACAAGTTAAGCAAGTTAGTGATGGAATATTCATTAGTCAAACTAAATATATTTTTGATCTTTTAAAGAAGTTTGATCTAATGGATTGCACATCTGCAAAAACTCCCATGGCCACTGCAACTAAGCTTGAACTAAACACTACTAAAAAGTCTGTGGATATTTCAAGTTATAGAGGCATGGTTGGCTCATTTCTGTACTTAACAGCCAGTAGGCCAGATATAATGTTTGCTACATGTTTGTGTGCTAGATTTCGGGCTGATCCTAGAGAGTCTCATTTGATAGCTATTAAAAGAATTTTCAGATATCTCAAAGGAATACCAAACCTTGGCATTTGGTATCCTAGAGATTCTGGTTTTGATCTAACTGGTTATTCAGATGCAGATTATGCAGGTTGCAGAATTGATAGAAAAAGCACAACAGGAACCTGTCAATTTTTAGGAGACAAGCTTGTGTCCTGGTTCAGTAAAAAGCAAAATTCAGTTTCTACTTCTACAGCTGAAGCTGAATATATTGCTGCTGGCAGTTGCTGTGCACAGATTTTATGGATGAAAAATCAATTGCTAGACTATGGTTTGCAAGTTGAAAGGATTCCTATTTTCTGTGACAACACAAGTGCAATTGCCATCACTAAAAATCCAGTGCAACATTCAAGGACAAAGCATATAGACATCAAGTACCATTTCATAAGGGAACATGTAATGAATGGTACTGTAGAGTTACATTTTATTCCAAGTGAGAAGCAACTTGCAGATATTTTTACCAAGCCACTGGATGAATCCACCTTTTCTAGGTTGGTAAGTGAGTTAGGTATGCTTAATTACTCTTGAATTTATCTGAATTATTCTTGCAAGTTGAAAAGAAGCCAGAAATTTAGTTGATTTTTAATCTTGGATGAAATTTTGGCTAAGTCAAAATTTGTCTCTCGACGGATGACCATTATCCATCGGGTTGAGTCATCCGTCGATATACAAATTGTAAATAAAAATCAATTACTTTTCTGGAATATTTTAAAGCTCGACGGATAACATTTTATTCTCATCCGTCGAAGTGTCTAAATCTTAACCGTTAATTCCCTGAACATTATCCATCGAGTATACTTACAGTTTATAAGCATTACACGACGGATAATGGGTGGAATTTTTAAAGTTTATTTTAAAACGGTAATTTTGGGCAGTTCCTATTGGGTAATTTATTTCTCTTTATTATTTTTATCCATTGAGTTTAAGCAAAGTATAAAAGCCTATTTCATTCTAATCATTTTCTTTTATCATTCTCAAATTCAACTGTCTTATTTCATTCTCTCTCAAGCAAAAATCCTCTTTCTCTTCAAGCTTTTCTTCCCTAACAATGGCACCCGTAGTAAAGATCATGTCACAAACTGGGTTCATCTATGAAAAGAACAACTTCACTGCCTTGGTCAATAAGGGGATTCAGCAATCTGAAGACTATCATAAGATGATGGACTTCGTGAAGAACTGCAAGTTAAGTTTTGCTATGCTGGAATCACCCACAATTTATTGTGAAGTTGTTGAGGAGATGTGGACAACAGCAATCTACAACTCTACTGACAAAACCATCACTCTGACCATCAAAGGTAATGTTTTCTGTATCAATAGTGATGTCATAAAAGCATGTTTCAAGATTCCTGATGACAATGTTACTGCACCACACACTGACACTGATATTGTCAATATGCTAAATTCCATTCATTGTGCACTTCCTACTGCAAAACTAAGTGAAATTAGAAGACTAGGTCTTAGGAAGGAATGGAGTTACTTGTGTGATGTAGTAACTAAGGTCTTTTCTGGAAAAATCAGTAATTTTGATTCTGTGAACATTTCCATGCTTAACATGCTAGTTACAGACAAATATTACAACTTAAGTGATCTAGTTGTGTATGAGTTAGGTTATAAACTAGGTGACTTGGCCAAAAGAGGAAAGAATATTTACTATGCTAGATTTTTTATGCTTTTGGCTAACCATCTTTGTGAAGAGATTGTACTTGAGAACCCAACCAACAAATTAGCGTGTTGGGTTCAAGAGAGAAGAATCATTGCAGATTTGAACAGAGCCAACCATCACAAGGATGTGCCAATGTTCTATTTTCCTGTAATGCTGGCACCTCAGGTAAGTGAGGTAAGTTCATCTACACTCTCAACTATTCCAATCCCTTCTATTTCTTTGACTTCAGGCATAGCTATGGCAACTGTGACAATGACCAAACAGTTGCCTACCAAAGCTGCCAAAACAACTGCAATTCTTAAATCCAAATCAAAGAAAACCCCCTCTGGTATCTCTCAAAAGGTACCAGTTGAAAATTCTACCAAACACAAAGAGGGGAGTGTGAAGGAGGGTAAGATAGGTGAGGGAAGGGGTGAACATCAAAGAAACCCCAAGGATAAGGTTGGAGAGATAAGTGAATCCCAGCCTAGCCACACTGCAGTTTCCCAACAAACTGCAGTGCTTAAAAAGGACAAAAGCTCACTTCTAGCTGCATCCTCTCAAAAGGATGTGGCTATTGAACAAAGCTCTCATCCAAGAGCACAGGCCAAGAGGGTTAGGGACACAAGCCTACACCAAACTTACACTAGAAAGAAGAAATCCAAAATAACTGGGGATGCACAGGACACACACTTAGTGCAAACTGGTGCTAAAGACACAGTCCCTGCACCTTCTCAAATTCAGATTGATGTGGCTCCAATAAATATGGAGTCACAGCCAAAATCTCTCTTGATAGAAGCCACTGAAACACAATACTCACCAACCAACTCACTGGAAGTGGACATGATAAACACTTCAATTCCTGATTCCCCTTCTTTAACTCTGTTGGGGAAGCCAAAATCTAGTGCAAGTGAGCATCATCTTTTAGATGATTTGTTGGCTCACTTGCCAATTCTTTCTGATTCTATTGTGACAAATAACTTCAATCAACATAGAGTCAACAATAGTTTCTCTTCCCACCTCATTCATTTCTACTCTCTCGATGGATATTGCTCATCCGTCGAGTAGTGATTATATCCCGACGGATAAGCTTAACAGCAGTTATCCGTCGGATATCTTTACCACTCACCCGACGGATATCATTTATCCGTCGAGTGTCTCTGCACAACTTCAAACTTCAATAATTTCAAGTGCAGAAGATTTGGTGGTAATACAATCACTCTTAGGACTGAGAGAGGAGAGTGTATTGAGTGAGAGGCTGGGTTGCTCCCAGGCAAAAGGAGAGGAAAAGAGTGAATCTCAGCAATCCATTCATTCAGGATTGGCAAAAGTGAGTGAGAGGAGTCCCACCTTAGTAGGTGAAGGTGAGAGTGTGAGGGTGGAGAGCCAGGGTGAGACCCTGATGCAACAAAAGAGAGAACATGAGAGAAAAGCAGGTACTGGAGCAATAAGGATGGAGCCAGCCATTGCTAGTGAGTCAATGATTGTGGATGATGCTGAAAAGGAAAGACAATTTCAGCAACATTACAAAGCTGTAATTGATAACATTTCCTTGGATGCTGACACTTTTACTCACCCTGTTTCAGCCTATCAACTGTTGGTTGCTCAGGGCAATGTGGAGGCAGAGCAGACTTTACACTTAGTGCACACCACAGAATCTCTTCAAAGAGATAAAGCTGCTGTCAACAGGATGCCTCCTCAAGCTGGAGAGCCATCTGAAGAATTTGGAGTAAATTCTGATGATGATGACTCTAGTTCTTTGAATGGAAGCATGAAGTTAGGGGGAGCTGAAGGCCAAAGTTCTGCTTTAAATTTACCTGAATGGGCATGGGCAAAGGACTTTACACCAAGACAATTTGAGGTGTCTTTGGTAAGACAAGTAACAGCTATTCAGCAAGCCCTTCAGGAAGTTTCAGATGCTGGTACCAAGGCTGTTCTTAAAGCTCATCTAGACTCCTTGCACTTAATGAAGATCCAACACTCCAGACAGAATATCAGTATGGATGAATTGAAAAAGGAGATAGCTGACTTAAAGATATACAACTCTGAGAAACTGGATTCAATAATGCCATATGGTACCATACATGATTTATTACAAAGGTTGAGAAGAGAATCAGATTCTGAAAAGAAGATAGCCAAGCTGGAGACCAGAGTTCAAGTTATTGAGAATTCAGTGGCCCTACTTCTTCAAAATCAACAGACTCAGACAAATCTTCTCATGCAACTGGCTAAAGCACAAGGCCTAACTCCTTCACTTGATGATAACAAAAAGGGGGAGAGAGAATCAAGTAAGAGGGAGAAAGGGCCAACTAAGGGGGAGAACATTGTAGTTCAAATCAGCAAAGTAATTGTACCTTCAATTACTATCTCCAAGCCACCAGTTGCAGATGGTATAGATCTTATAAATGTAGCAGCAGCAAGTTTGAAAGATGCTGATAAAGAAGAGTTGACTCTGATCAACTGGAAAAAGATTGATGAGGAAATATAGAGAAAGTTTCAATTAGTCAAGGAACCAGATTAGTCAGCAATCCATCACTCTCATGTCAAGCCAATCAATGTGAATGAGATGAGCATGAACTATCTGGAGAAAGGACAATCTTCCTGCATCAAGACTACAAAGGCTGAGATGATTCTTAAACCAAGGGCAAACTATCCAAAGTCATCTTTGAAGAACCCTATGGATACTGTGTATGAGACACCCAAGCCTGATGAAAAGAAGCTTCTGTCAAGATCTATTCTTCTCTACGAAGATCCAGCTGATTCAGCCTCAAGAGAGAGAATTGCAAAGATATTCAGAAATGGGAAGGAAATTTGTGTGGTAGCTGGACATCCACAATTTGCTCAAGCAAAGGAAGAAGAAAAAGCCAGATTGAAGCAGGAAAAGAGGCAAGCTGCTCTAAATGCAAAGAAGTCTAAACAAAAGAAAGAACAGTTTGCTATCTTGACCAAGCTACAGGCTGTGAACTCTTCTCAACAAATTCCCTCTCAACCAACTCAAGCTACTGGATCAAAGAAGAAGATTGAAGAACAGAAGAAATCTCCAAGAAAGAAAGAATTGGCTAAAAGAACAAAAAGAAAGTTGGATATTGTTAACAAGGAATTGGAAGATCAATTTCCAATGGAATCCACTAAAGCTGAAACTCAAGCATCAAAGCCCTCTGTGGTATTTGAAGATATAAGGGTGGTAGACCCCTACAGGAACATACATGGAGAGCCTATTGTGCCAAAGGATGAGCCAATAAAGTGGGATAAATTACCAATTCCTGACTTCAACTTGCCAATTCTCACCAAGCCAAGAAGGACAAAATCAAGGGCAGTCAAGAAAGTGAAGCTGTCACCTCTCAAATCCAAGGCAGTAGTCAAAGCTCAACCCAAGATCAACAAGGAAGACTACTTGTACTTGTGTGACATCAAGGAATTTTCAGACCTAAACCTTTATCTGGAGGAGCTGGATGAGGTAAGGGCAATTGATGCATACAGAAACCTACCTGAAAGGTTGGTATTCAAGTACAAAGGAGGAAGGGAGATTCAGTGGCCTCTTCACAGGATACTTCAAGAAAGCCAAGCTGTGTTGATCAAAGTCTATTCATCCTTCAAGAAAAACTTTGGGTTTAATGTAACTGCAAGAAGATTAGTATTGAAGAAGATTGAAGAGCTAAGGAGTGTTAGAGCCAAACATGCACTACCCAAAACTCTTATCATCCCATACACAGGGAGAAGAGTGCATCTAAGGCCCTACTGGCTGATGGAATTCATGGATGACAAGGGTGTGAGAAGATTCTTCAGACTAGAAGACCAATTGAGTATCTCTAGCAATGAGACTCTTTTGGAAATATAAGAAATGTTAGATCTCTCAGAATCTGATGAATTAGAATTCCACAGACAGCTCCAGAATCAAATTGAAGAAAACAACAGAAAGCTTGGAAGAAGATCCAGACCTTCAAGAAACTAGAAAAATCTGCTCAGGCTAGAGGAGCATCTTGAATTGACTGTGAGCCAAACCTTGTATACCTTGTTTAAATTGAAGCACTTTCAGTTTTATCTACTTATCTTTAAAGATATATGTTTAGGATGTTTTGTTATCATCAAGTGTCTCTTAATTTATGGCTACAATTCCAGTAGACATAAATTGGGGGAGATTGTTGTGAATATGTTGTGCACTTGATGATTACCTAAACAAAACATCTAAGTAGATTTTACCTAGTGAAATAATGTAGCACTCGACGGATAAGAATTATAGTCCCGACGGATAACTCAGTTTGAGTACCGACGGATGAGTAATTTATTATCCATCGAGTGAGTAGCTTATATAATGATAAGTTTGTAGCACAGTGTTGTATGCACCTTTGTATAGAATCTGTAGTAGCATATAAGTCATGTTGACTTTAACTAGATATGCAGAATAGGTTGATTAACTGTACATAAGCAATGTCTTGTAATTCTGTATAAGTGAAATGAAGTCAAGTGCCAAAATAACTATCAACGGATGCTTAACAAAGCTTCGACGGATGATCAAATGACTTTCAACGGATGTTCAAAATAGCAGTCGACGGATGATCAAGTAAGTCATCGACGGATGATCTGAAAGTCGACGGATGATAATATCAAGATTCAAACATCAGTTGAACAGTGAAAGCTGACACACAGCCGTCGAGATTGGATACAAACACTGTGGAAGCCCATTAACTGGGTAATAGAGGACGAAAAGCAGCAAAGATCAAGACTGTTAGATTTTATATTTATTCAGTTCTTTTGACTTTGTAATCTTGGTAATATATATAAACCAAGAGAGTAGCAAATATAATAAAATAACTAAGAAAACTAAGTGAGCTTAGAAACAAACACAGAGAAATCTTTGTAAGCACTATCTTTAGCATTTCCTGTGTTCTTAGTTGTTCTATCTTGTAAAAGCAGCTGTGAGCATTTTTGCACACAGAGTTCTCTCGATATATTAATATATATATCTCTGGTGGAATTGTTTAAATCCACCAGAAAGTTTTTAAAGACTCTTGTTTTTAATTACTCTTGTTTTGATTCATTAAAGTTTATATTCCGCATTGTGCTAATCAAAACAGATATATCTATAATCGAGTTGAACATTTTTATTTCAAGAAAAAGGTAAAGAATTCCATTCAACCCCCCTTCTGTAATTCTTGCTATATTGTTAAGGGACTAACAGATATCATCAACATATATATGTACCAAAAGTAAGTCCTTTCCATGGTTGAGGTAAAACAGTGTTTTATCAATTGTGCCTATGTTAAATCCACTTTCCAGAAGGAATTGAGCTAAAGTCTCATACCATGCTCTTGGAGCTTGCTTAAGGCCATAAAGTGCTTTGTCAAGTCTGTAGACATGATTTGAAAATTTTGGATCTACAAATCCTGGAGGTTGTTTAACATATACCTCTTCTTCCAATTCTCCATTGAGAAAAGCACTTTTCACATCCATTTGAAAGACTTTAAACTTCTTGTGAGCAGCATAAGCCAAAAAGATTCTTATGGCTTCCAATCTAGAAACTGGAGCAAATGTTTCATCATAGTCAATGCCCTCCTGTTGAGAGTAACCTTTAGCAACCAGCCTTGCTTTGTTTCTTGTAATTATGCCATCACTGTCAGTTTTGTTTCTGAACACCCATTTTGTGTCAACAATTGATCTGTTCTTTGGTCTTGGCACTAAGGTCCAGACTTTATTTCGTTCAAATTCATTTAACTCTTCCTGCATTGCTTGCACCCAGTCAGCATCTTGAAGAGCTTCTTCCACTTTCTTTGGTTCAGTCTGAGATAGAAAGGAATGATAGAGATATTCATTTGATGTTGTTGTTCTAGTTCTGACACCTGCTTCAGGATCTCCAATTATTAAGTCAGGTGTATGTGCTTTAGTCCACTTCCTTGCAGATGGAAGTTGTTCTCTAGAACGGGATCCTCGCCCATGATCCATGCTTTCCCCATCAGCATTTTATGATGCTCCCCCTGAAGTTATGCTCTCTGAAATTTCAGAGTTTGAGTTGGATCCTTCAGGAATTGAAGAATCAGAGTTTCCAGAATTATCAGAATTTGGCTCATCAGAACTTGATGAATCAGAACTTGAAGAGCCAGTGACAGGTTCTGATATTTCTTGAAAGTCTTAAGTTGTGGTAGGATTATTAGCTTTCTCCCCCTGAACAGGTGCATTTTCCTTTAGAGTAATTACCACAGTTTTAATGACATCAGAACTTAACCCGTCAGAACTTACAGGATCAGGATTTAAGTCATCAGAATTTATAAAATCAGAATTTAAATCTTCATTTTCAAATCTCAGCTGATCATTATCATTGAAATCTTCAAGTCCAGTAATCTTTTTATCATCAAAAGATACATTAATTGATTCCATGACAACCCTTGTTCTTAAATTGTAGACTCTGAAGGCTTTCAGATTTGGCTTTTTTTCTTCACCATCTCATATGGTATTTTTCCATGCTTGTTTATGAGTGTAGCATTCTGTGTAAAATAAGCAGTCTGTACAGCTTCAGCCCAAAAGTAGGTTGGTAGCTTTGCTTCATCAAGCATAGTTCGTGCAGCTTCAATGAGAGTCCTGTTCTTTCTTTCTACAACTCCATTTTGTTATGGAGTTCCAGGTGCAGAAAATTCTTGTTTTATTCCATGCTCTTTGCAGAACTCTTCCATGATTATATTCTTCAACTCATTGCCATTATCACTTCTTATTATTTTAACAGAATCTTTGATCAACTTATCCAGCTGTCTGACATGATCAGTTATAGTAGATGCAATTTCATTCTTCTTGTGCAAGAAGTACACTCAAGTGTATCTTATGAACTCATCCACTATAACCATAGCATATTTCTTCTTTGCAATTGACATGACATTGACTGGACCAAATAGATCAACATGCAGTAAGTGATAAGGCTCAAGAATTGAGGATTCAGTTTTGCTCTTGGAAGAAGATTTTCTTTGTTTTGCCTTTTGACATGAATCACAAAGGCCATCAGGAGCAAATACTGATTTTGGCAGTCCTCTCACAATATCTTTCTTTACCAGCTCATTTATATTGTTGAAATTTAAATGAAAGAGTCTCTTGTGCCAATTCCATCTTTCTTCAATTGATGCTCTACTTAACAGACAGATTGCAGAACCATCAGAGTTTGTTGAAAGTCTTGCTTCATATATGTTACCATGTCTGTAACCTTTCAGAACCACTTTGCTTGTTAAATGACTTACAACTTCACAGTTTTCTTCAAAGAAATCCACATGATAACCTCTGTCACAGATTTGACTTACACTTAGCAGATTGTGTTTAAGTCCTGAGACAAGAGCTACTGTTTCAATGATGACATTTCCAAGATTGATATTACCATATTCCAGAGTCTTTCCCATGTTGCCATCTCCATAAGAAACTCCTGGGCCAGCTTTATCCACAAAGTCTGATAACAGGGCTCTATTTTAGTCATATGTCCTGAACATCCACTTTCCAGAACTAGGATGTTTTTCCAGTTGCCCTGCAATCACAAAGACCACTATTGGTTAGTTTTAAGGACCCAGACTTGCTTGGATCCTTTGGCCTTTTTAAGTTAGTTAGCATTTGCAGCGGATTTAGTTTCAGAGTTTATGCTAACATGCTGTTTATCAGATTTTATATCAGACTTTGCATCAGACTTTACACTAGAAGGAATTACACTAACTTTCTTTAAAGAAGGTTTTATTTAATAATAATCATAGTACAAACTATGATATTCCTTACAAGTATAAATGGAATTCCATAAATTACCACAATGAAAACAAGGATTTTGTGGTTTAAACCTAACAGACTGACTCTTAACTCCTGATCTAGGAGGTAAAGAGTTTATATCATTATTTTTCCTGCAAAAAGAAGCAAAATGGTTAGAGTTTCCACAGTTATAGCATTTCTTTCTAGGAGCATTAGGAACAGGCATATAATTATTGCTTTTATTCACACCTTCCTTTCCATTCCTATTTTTCCTAGCTTCCTTGACCTTGTTCACATTTCTAATCTCTTTCAGCTTATTCTTAAGCTGCTTCTTTGTCATTAAACATATGTTTACTGAAGCTGGTTTGTCCTGTTTTAATTTGTCAGAAGTTGACTTTTCTTTGACTTTTGTTTTAGAATCTTTCATCTTTTCAGAATCAGACATTACAGTTATTGCTACAAAATTAACAGGATTAACTTTAGACTTTTCAGCTTTCTTGGTAAAGTTTGGTTTAGATGACACATTTTCCTTTTGTACTTTATCATCTTCATAACCTAAGCCCTCTTTCCAGTTTCCACTACTTAGTATATTCTGAGTTGTTCTGCCAGAGTTAGTCCAAGTTTTAATGATTTCTCTTTCCTTTTCTAATTCAGATTTAAGAGATTTATTCAGTTTTAGCACTTCATCTCTAACATACAAATTGTAGGATTTTTAACGCAGCGGGGCATGGTAAAACACTTTTACACATAAAATCCAAATAAAAGCATATAAATCGTGAATAAAAATTCGAGGGATCGAATCTAACCTTTTAAAATAATTCGGAGACAACGATCAGAGATCCATAGCAGTTGCTCCTCAAGTGTGAAGCACTCCACCGGTATCCACCAAGAAAACGATGTTAAGGAGGAGGAAGGAGGTGGAGAGAATTGGGTTTTCCAAACTTTTTGGGTTTTCGGGTTCTTTGTGGGTTAGAATAAAATAGGGTCTATAATAGTGTATTTATAGGCAAAATTTTCAGCTGAAATTTTCCCATAAATATTATTATTATTATCCCATTTATTATTCTCATTAATAATTAAAACACCTTTTAATCATTAATCCTTTTTCTAAACACTTTAGAAATAATTCTCTCTCTTGATTTAATTTCCAAAAATTAAATCCTTTAATTAATAATATTAAGAACTTTTCTTAATTAATTTATAATCAATTAAATCTCATTTAATCAATTATTAAATTTTCCAATTAATTATTTATTTCACAAATAAATAATTATTAGCCATTATTAATTAATTCCTCCACCATTAAATCATTCTCTTTTTATGGTGTGACCCTGTAGGTTCAATATTAAGCCGGTAGTAGAAATAAATAATAATAAAACTATTTTATCATTATTTATATAAATTCTCTAATTTATTAAATATGATTAATTAATTAATCATATTTATTCTACATCGTGAGGGATACTTCTCAGCATATCGCGACTATCCGGATAATATGAATTCACTGCTTAGAATACCAAGAACCTATTCAGTGAATAGTTATCGTACAATAAACTCCTTCTACCCTATAATATCCCGATTAAATACAAGGCATGGATCTCGTGTCAAGCCTATCTAATTCAATCATTTTGCTTACCATTTACTATGCGTAGTTCTATGCAAATTAGAAACTCCTTTCTAATTTCATTCACTCTGGCCAGAGATTCCTGAACTAGCATAAGCGGATCAGCCTTGAACATTCGCTTCCTTCACTGGAAGGGGTAGATCCTTTATTGATCATACACTATCTTCGTGTACAAATTCCTATACCCAGAAGAGCCCTAATAATTGTCCCTGGAGATTAAGAACTAAACCAAAGCATAGTTCAGTGTACACAAGATGACTATGATGACCTCAAGTCTAAGGATACTTGTACAACTATCACTCTGCGAACAACCGTTGACACGTGAATGAACTCCATCAGTTGTTCAGCTGTGCGAGTCATGTTCAGTGAACTTATTTTATAATAAGCACCTACATACTAGCTATAGTGTCACCACACAAATGTCTATGAGAACAGACATCCTTCATAATAAAGCAAGCATAGTATGTACCGATCTTTGCGGATTATTAATTACCAGTTAGTAATGCTATGATCAGGAACTATTTAAGTTTAGAGTTATCATCTTTTAGGTCTCACTATTATGATCTCATCATAATCCATAAAAAGCTTTACTCTAAACTATGGTATATCTTATTTAAACACTTAAATAGATAGAGCCCGTAATAAAAACAAAACAAGTCTTTTATTAAAATCAATAAAATCAAAACAGATTACATAAAGAGTTATTCCTAAATCCTAATACATGATTGGACTTAGGACATATTCCTTTCAATCTCCCAATTGTACTAAAGCCAATCACTCTGGTATCTAATACCCATCTTGTCTTTATGACGATCAAAGTGACTTTCATAAAGTAGCTTTGTGAGTAGGTCTGCTATGTTGTTATGTGTGTCAACTCTAATTCAATACAACACAAGAAATGTTATCGCGCTCCCACTAACCCTTTTGTAAATGCATGGTTCATCTACATTTTTGATAAAATCAAACTCTTTGATTGTCTCATCAAAATGGATATTCCATCTACGAGAAGCTTGCTTTAAACCACATATGGTTCGCAGTAGCTTACACACTAGGTTTTCATTTCTCTTGGAAAGAAAACCATCTGGCTAATTGTCAGATCTCATAGTCGTAGTAAGCAGCAATCGCAAGCAAAATCCGAACTGATTTTAACAGGGCTACAGGTAAAAGGTTTCATCAAAGTCAATCCATTGCCTTTGTTTGAATCCTTTCGCCACAAGCCTGGCCTTATAGGTCTCCACCTGGCCATCTGCTATAATCTATCTTTTATATACCGTATACATAGATTCCATTCTGGATTTCATGGCACTTTGCCATTTCTCTGAGTCAACACTACACATAGCCTCATTATAGGTCACAGGGTCGTCATCATCAATGATCGACAACTCATTGTCATTCTCAATGACAAGGCCATATTACCTCTCAGGTTGGCGAGACACTCTCCCTGATCTATGAATGGGCTGTTCCACAAAAGGTTGTTCAGTCAGAACAGGTGTTGTAACACCCCCAAATCCGGGGTCGGGGATCCGGGTTGTCACGAGTTCCATTTCCCTTAACAACACCCAATCTTAATAAATAATCAACTACTCTGTACTGTGACCCCACAATAAACACACACACCACAAGTTATAGTCTCAGAGATGAATATCCAAAAATAATCACAAGTCGTTTTATTCCACAATTATATGCTAATACACCTTAAACAGGTTTCTGAATAGATTTACATTTCTTTGCCATTATTACAATTCATAAATATACATAATCTGATACATCAAAAGTTGAAAGCCTAGCCTATTGGTAGTTCCTACCTCAGCTATGGCGGCATCAGTGCTTCTAGAAAACTGCGGAACGTCTCCTAACCTCTTGCGAATCGGGAGCTTGGTCCGGTTCATCTTGTCTATCTGATGTTGTGTGATGAAAGAAGAAAGCAAGGGTGAGCAGCAAGCACACCAAAATAATATGTATAATGATTAACAATATATGAGCCTTCTCATAGTACTCATGAAAGTCTTGGTCAAAAGAAATGAACCAAGTTGATATCTTAATGCGATAAGTCGCAAAATATTAAGTATATATATATATACATATATACTTTTCAAAATATTGGAAGTCCTCTTCCATGCACAATATACACAAAGTCCCAGTGTATAACTGTATAAAAAAAAATATCGTTGCAAGGTGATCTCATATATCTAACCTTGTCTCAACGTTTTTCTGAAAATCTTTGTCATTCATAAGACAATTATTAATTAGATATAAGTTTAAAAGATGAAGTTACAAGATACCCCAATATACTTATATCTTTCCCAAATACTACTTGAACTACCACCGTTCAAGTTATAATTAGCTTCAAAAGTTCATCACATAGATGAGACTATAAGGCAAGATTTGAATAGATTAAATCTTTAAAATATTATCAAAATAAAATGAAGTTACGAGATACTTCATTTGATGTAAACATCATTTTGAAAACTTGACCCTGCCAACACTCAACAATCGCCCAACCGTAGCCTTTCTATCGAAGTGCTCTGGGTAGTGTTGCAGAAATTATCCAATTGGATGATGAACTCCTAAGGAATGGACCGCCTTAGCGGAACTTCCAGGCCATTTGGGCCAATATAATAAGGCTGGGCCGGCGCTACTCGGCCACTTACGCCACTCCTAGTTTAGATGAAATCCATGACTCTGAAACGTAAAGCTTGTCCCCACTTTCCCCAAGTAGAAACTTGTTGATACGGCTCCACCAAGAAGTCGTATCTATTTGGAAAGGAGAACTCACCGATATTTCCCAGGCGATGCCTGTTAATGGATTAACTTGTTCCAAGAATTTTACTTCCCGAGTGTTGGGTAAGTAATCAATTCATTTATCAAAACAGCAACCTTGTTGCGAATATAAAACACACCACAGAGCCGGATCCCTCAGGTTTTGAGCGAGTATTTAAATCCCCTTCGAAAGGAGGATCTTAAAAAAATGAGTTTTGGGATCCGCTCTAACTTTTAAAAAAATCATTTTGAAGACTCGCAAAACATTTTTAAGAATGTTTGGAGTGAAGCTGATTTAATGAAGTAAATCAGTCCCCAGAATATTTAGAAAATGTCTGAATATTATTATTTAAATAATATTCCCATAAAGAATAATCTTTATAAAATAATTGAAGTAGAAGTATTAAAACTTATACTTGAAATGAATAGCAAATAATCAAAGATATACTTATACGAAAGTAATATCTTTATTTGAATAATCGAAAATAAGTTTGATTATTTACACCTTATTCTTTAATAAAATAAAGAACAAATCTCAGCAAATAATCGGAGTCATAGATCCTCAAATGAATATTCAAAAATATTCATTAAACAATATAAACTGAGTCATAAGCCCTCGAATGAATATTCAAAATAATATTCATTTAATATAAAATAAAAGGAGTCATAAGTCCTCGAATGAATATTCGAAATAATATTCAATAATAAAATAAAGGAGTCATAAGTCCTCGGATGAATATTCAAAATAATATTCAATAATAAAATAAAGTTAAAGTTATCGAATAAACCTTATTCGATTAATAGTTTTGAAAACTATGACCATATATATATATATAAGTATAAATATATATAAATATATATATATATATATTTATATCCATATATACAAAATCTACTCGGGATCCTCGACTCCCGGTTTTAGAAATATTTTCACCTTTGGGTCCCTGTACTAAGGGTATATGCAAATTACCGCTATCCTCTAGCATAGGTATTATCAACTGAATCAACAGATATATATATGGAAAGAATGCGAAATAGGCATGCATATATACCATATCAGCATGCTCCAATATATCGCAAAATTTGCTAATAACAATCATGCACTATCACAAGATAATGCATATACATATATTTACATCACAACAACAGTATATCGGGTAGAAAACTTGCCTGAGCGACTGGGGGTTACGAATGGCTCGGGACGAGTCTGGTAACCTATAAACAACAAGTAAGTTGGAATTAAACCAAAGTCACTTGTAAATCTATACTCTAACCAACTCAGACTCTAACGCTCGTTTTGCGCTTACTGATTCTCTTAAGTCACTCGAGTACCCTCGGCTCCACCATTTTTAATAATTTAACCTTTACGAGTTTTAAGGCGATTCCTTCGCGAGTGTCTTACCAACTGCCTAACACACTTACCATAAATGTTTCATGCATTAATTAACCCTTTTTGGTCTTTAACCTATGTTTCAAAGTAAGGCGAGGGGAAAAGTTTCGTTCGCGAAATGCCGTTACTTGAAACGGTCGTTTCTCCTAAACCGTGCATCGGAATCGAACGAACTACATATCAAAACGAAGCTCGTAACATGAGCTATCTAGACATGGCAATTGTCATAATTTAGCAGGGGGTTCTCGGGTCCTAATGTTATGCACAAAAACAGTCTAAAGAAAATCGGACGTTACGACGGCTATGTTTACGCGATTTCCAATATTTTAAACCATTCAAAACCATCCCAAATCAACCTCAAATCCAACATACAACCAACATCCATCCTTATCACATCATAACAACCCCAACCAATTCAATTTAATCATTCATACTTATGCCTAAGCTTAACTTTAATCATACTTAAGTCCTTTTAATTAAAACCACAACATTCACCATTCCATTTCACTACCATTTCAAATCCCAAACTCTAGATCACAACAACAAGCTACAATAGCACCCTACTAATCAAAATCATCTTATAATATATAGGAATCTAGGGTTTGGAGATGGTATACCTTCCTAGAAGTGGTGGGAGGAGCTAGGAAGCCTTAAGAAGCTTTGAGAAGTCTTAGGAATGCTTGGATCTTCAAGGAAAACAAGAAAAACTTCAAGTTAAAAACTTGAAAACACTATTCATAATCTTCTTCTTTGATTAAATGAAGAAGATGGAGAAGGAATTGATGGCTTAAACTCATGATATAGCCCTAACTAAGCATGAAGATGATTAGGGAATTAACTCACCAATTTAGGAAGCTTGGATCTTTGATTTTGAATTTCTTGCTCTTTTGAATAGTAAAAAGCCGAGAGCAAAGATGAACCATGCCTTGGTTGCTTTTTGATTTTGATGAAAAATGATTTTGCTTGGCTTGGTTGGCTTGTTTTTGTGTTTGATTTAGTTAATTACCTTGTTGCCCTTGAATTTGTGTGGTTACAAAGCCACCACACCTCCATCTTTTTTTGTCATGCCTATGTCACCTTGCACATGTCATAATGCTCCCACTTGTCCACACCTTGTGGTTTGATGATGTCACAATCCCTGGCTTCTTGTACAAGCTTGTCTCTTGGTCACTTATTTGTTTTACGGTTCGCTTATCTTTCGTTCTCGTTTATCGTTTAAGGGATCATACCCGGGATCTTATTACTTAGGTTCCCTTAACCTTTCTCAATATATTATATTCCTTTTATGATCCTCTCCTATAATCCTTTAATTTAAATCCTTTTTATCCTGTTACCTTTTTCTCAATTCTTTCCGTATCTAGTGGATTTCCGGAAAAAATCAAAGTGTTCGGAATTGGATTCTGACGATCTTTACATACACTTATATACCATAAAGAGTACTAATAATATCCCAGAAGATCAATAACAGAACCCCTACATAGTGTGGCATGAAAAGTTTTCTCATTCAGCAAAAACACTATTCATAAGGGTTTCAAAATCTCCAAAAATTGGGGTTATTACAGTCTCCCCTCCTTAAAAGGATTCCGTCCCGGAATCAAATAGAAAACAAATGGGGATACTTTCTTAGCATTACACTTTCTAACTCTCGAGTAAATTTTCCCATATTATGGTCCTGCCACCAAACTCTGCCTAGTTTGATAATCCTTCCCCTAAGCACTTGTTCCTTTTCACTCTATAACCCTTCCTGGTTGCTCCATATAGGTTACGTCGGGTTGCATGTCTATGCGCTCATATGCCCCTATTTGTCTGGCATCCGAATTACACTTCCTTAACATTGATACGTGGAACACGTTATGAACTTGCTACAGGTTCGGGGGTAGGGCTAGCTCATATGCTAACTTCCCAAACGTCTTAATATATCCGAGGGTCCAACAAATTGTAGACTTAGCTTTCCTTTCTTTCCGAACCTCATCAATCCTTTCCAAGGGATACCTATAACATTACTAGGTCCCCTATTTCGTACTCTTTATCCTTTCGTGTCAAATCAACATACTTATCATGTCCATCTTGGGCTACTACCAGCCGTCCTCTGATTAGATCTATCATATCCTTGGTCCTTTAGACCACTGCTGGTCCGAGCATCTTGCGCTCTACAACTTCATCCTAACATAAGGGAGATCGATATTGTCTTCCCTCAAGGATCTCATAAGGCGATATCTCAATACTGACATATGATCTATTGTCGTAAGAAAACTCAATCCGTGTTAAGTGATCATTCCAATTTCTTTCAAGTCTATTGCACAGACTCTCATTATAGCTTTTAGCATTAGAGCTTTTGCTTCTCAATACCCATTCTTTTCCAGTTCGTAATCGCTACTACCTTCCGTTCCTAATATTATACTAGTTATACTTTTGCTCGTTAGCGTTCTATAACCTTTTAATAACCACGTCAACCTTAGTATCACGAATGTGTTTCCATTCCGCATACTACCACCACTTTATTACTCCTTTTTCAGTTGTTTCTATTTTCCAAAATTTGATCAATCAAATAGAAGTAAAGGAATTTGTTGAGAGATCACTATGATCATGAACACTTGTTATATTGCATAGTTAGTACAGAAGGTGGCCAGCCTTTAGTACTTGACAAGCAATTAAACAATAGCTGGTATCCTACTCGGCTTCTATCACACAGATAGATAGTCATTCGGTAATACCTCCCCTTCTGGAAGGGTTGTTCTTCTCAGCTTACATGAAATGAAAAGAAGAGAAAAGAACGAACTGAAGAGAATTGTATATTCATAAAAAAAAAAAATTTATTGCCATAAAATATCTGGCTTGGAATCTACCTCTGAACTATAGAGGTTTGTCATAGAAGAACAAAACATATATGTATTTAAATCAACATTAAACATTATAGCCTCGCATTTCACGTGCCTAAATATTTTCGCTATCCCGTCCATCATTCTATGGACCCATGCTCTTCCTCGAGCTTATACACAATCACCTTTGAAACTCCCTCGACATCGAAAATCGAATCTGGGATCTCATTCTATATATCACCGTTACTAGGATTCTATGCTCGCACCGCAACCTTCCTCGTATAATAATACGACTCTCTATTGATAAGAAAGAATAATTATTCACTAGGTAGATACTCTACTTAATTAGTCTATCAATGATAACTTATACACTACCACGACCTGATTAGTGGTACTCAATCTCAACACCCATTCCAATACAACTCTCATGGTTGTAATCAGCTCACTACTCGCAGAATCATTGCTGCCTTACTATGGTCCACCACTGACCTACTGTCGTCATTCACTTTTCCATAAAATCTTAATATCTAACCATACGGAATCTATCCATGTCGTATCAAATCATTCTAAGGAGGTAACATAATCACCATTCCTGATTCATGAAGAACACTCCTGATCCTGACATACATACATGACATGAAGCAGATAAAAGTGCAGAAGAGTTTCAATCAAAGCAACGATAGCAGGTTAATACCATTCTTAATCATACGCCCTAAATAGAAGAATTAACTCAAGAGTTCATCTAGTCCTTTTTTGAAACATGGTCCTGGCTTATCTCAAGATAGGACCTTCTAAGATAGATAGCCCGTTCATGGTGATTACACGAATTAAACCTTTACCAACTACTATTACGGTTGGGTATTGCACAGTCATCAGAAGGAATGTCAATCTTCCAAACCATAATTCAACCTTCACATTTTTAACCATCATCACTGTATTCTTTTGGCACACGCGCCTATAATTATCCACTTACCTTTAAAGTGTCGGCCACCTCTTTGGCCTTTCCTGATAGTAAAATTTCCTTACAGTCAATGTCATTTTAACCACCCTCCAAATAAATTTTCTACCTTATTTCCGATCACTGCTTGAGTGAAGATGTTTTCCTTAAAATCAGATGGGAAAAAAAATATCACCATTTTTCCATAAGTTATTGCCTCATTCTTTAGAGGCTAATCACTGTCAAGACTGACTCTCAATCATACTTAGAACATTTTTTTTATCTTAAGTCCTAATTGCCCTGAACAATTTCGACCATTACTGGTTCGATCCATACTTTCTCGTGGTTTAACACGTGCCCCACTTGGCATCATTATAATTACGTCATATTTCCTTTATCCACATTTCTATTCTTGAGAATTTTGAATATTACCTTTTTCCTTATAAAACCTCTAAGGTTATCCTTCAATCGTTCCTCCTATATTCCCTAGATACAGGGCATATTAAAATACCATTTACTATTACTAGAACCATTGTCTATATACTTCTGAAAAATTTCTCAACTGATTCTTAAAGGTTGTTGCTACATTAACCCTTTCCAAATCATACTGTCAAAACTCATACTGTCCCTATTAAGGGTGAAATTCCAACCTTTATGCATTCCCCTAGGATTCATTTTAAGTTACCGATGTTCTATCCTTAATTCCACCTTTAAAAGGTACCTGCATCCTTCCATGGATAAATCAAGTCATATATCCCTGATAAGGGTGTCTTATTCAATCATTCCCACCTCGATAGTCTATACCTAACTTCATAATAGCATCCTTATTCAAATTGAGGTCAATCCATATGGCCTCCAAAAGATAACAATGGTCATCCACTTTTCTTTCTTGATTTGGTAATGATAACATGGATGTTCTGGAAGATATTGGTCATGTTCAACGTGAACTTCTTCTTAATAATTCCTTATTTACTTTTGTTGTTTATCTCAACAGTCATCTCAATGTTGGGATATCTTTCATATCTGGCGTCTCCCTTTCTGGGTATCATGCCACCGGTCTTACACTTTACCTTCTTGAAGGTCACTTCCTTCACCCAATTTTCTTAATTTCTTACTTTCTTGTCTCCTCAGTCTATCCGCGTCTCATTATTTATCCTTCGAATTATCTCAAGGTTTCCTTGAATCTTTCCAACTTACAGGGGATAAAATATATGTATCTCTTATACCTTCAACCATCAATTTAACTCATGGTGAATCACTCTCATCCGACAATTACCTACTTTTCTATTTCTATTCTACGAGGTCTTTAGGGTTTCCTCATACCCAACTCCCTTATCATTCCTCAAACTCTCTTGCCTTTATATTCCTTTCTCTTATCGTTATTTCATGAACCAACACAACATAAGCATTGATTTCAAACATCCCGTCATTCTGGATTCGTGTCTTCAGAATGAATCTTGATAACTTTTACAACTTAGATTCATAATTCATCATACTCGTCTGCCTTTGTCTGGCTCTTAAGTTTTACACTATCCATAACCTTGGGAAGTACTTCCTGAAAACAATTGACTGTGAACTTAAATCAGTTATTATAATCTCTTGCTCCGTGCCTTCCTTGGCCTTTCACCAGCGGGTGGTCTCTCTCTTAGGAGGGGTAAGTGACAAACATCTTTTGTGGTTCGTCAATCATTTAGATCTCAAATGATTCATTTATTTCCTTTAGCCAGGCTCTTGCCTCGACTGGGTCAGCTTGTCCTTGGAACTCTGAGAGCTTAGCGACTTAAAGGTCATGAAAGAATTTCCCACCGCACTGTCTCCTCAGGGTGTGTGGTTGGGGATAATAGTCTAAGTTCTTTTTGGACAGGTCAATGAATTGCGTATAGGCAGTACCGTCTCCGGGTTCCTTTCCTTACTCGACTTTCTGCCTTAGATGAAATGTTTCATCCTACTCCCCATAATTGGGGTACTTTTAATTTAAAATCCTTATTTTCCACTCCATTATGTCATGGGTTCCTTCTATCTTGTGGCGACCTCCCTGACTATCACGTTCAGGGTTTGCTCTAAATCTATTCTCAAACTATGGCTATCATCTAAGTTCTCATCCTTAAGCTCTTGAACTTTCGGAACCCAAATCTTA